>NC_133535.1:95566619-95882869 GCF_048544455.1 Silene latifolia | reverse complement strand
AGTCATGTGTCTCCAATCTATCAAATCACAGATCTACGAGTAACAAGACTCGCCTTTAAGCTTCACAACATTCAAAATTTCTATCTCCCCTCGCGTGAGATATTACGTGCTAGTTGCTTATATGCTAACTGCTCACATGCTTATGTGCTTACGTGCTTATATGCTTACATGCTAGTTGCTTTTATGCTAATTGCTCACATGCTTATGTGCGTACGTGCTTATATGCTTGCATTCAACGTGCTTGTCTATGGGACAACGGATTTGTGTGGTCACTAACCATGCAGATAATCTTGAGAAGACAAACTCACTCCAATTGAGTACTGGGTTCTTCCCAACAAACGGCGACCAATCAAGTCCAAGGGCTTTAACCCCGTCGATTACATGGCATACGCTACCTCCCAGCGAGCAGCAACTGATATCCCCGGCGAGTCCTGAGAAGTTTCTAACTCCCCAACGAGTGCCGATTTTCAAATGGATGTCACACATGCTTTTTCCCACAGTCGATCTTTCGACCACCATGGCTGGCGAGCCTTTGTCCGCAAACAAGATACAACTCAAGGACGTATCCCGAAGATGCCTCGGGTACGACTCCTCATCACAGCTGGCGAGTCTTTGCACGCACACAAGATACGACTCAAGGACATATCCCGAAGATGCCTCAGGTATGACTCCTTCCTATGGCTGGCGAGCCTCAAAACGCACCACCTTTCAGCACTGGCTGGCGAGCCTTTGCACGCAAATGATTGAAGGACGTATCCCGAAGATGCCTCAGGTATGATTCCTTCTTATGGCTGGCGAGCCTTTATACGTAGTCTAATGGAGTTTAAACGACCCGAATCGAAAGTCGACAGACTCTAAAATGTTCCCGACGGCAGGTCCTTGACTCGAATCCCCGAGTCGCCTCGACGTCGCCCTTCTCGACGGCAGGTCCTTGGCTCAAATCCTTTTGAGTCGCCTCGACATCGCAATGGTCTTCAGGTTGTAATCTTCGATTGACCTGGAGATCATACTTTGACTTTCGCCTTGTCCAAGCCACAGTCAAAGTGGGGGCTCTGTAGATACCCAGTATCTGCACCTTCCATAAAACACCCGATGATGATCGGACTATAACGTGTTTTTGATATGCGTTCGTGCATTGGCTATATATGAGACGGTTTAATGCACTACTCGGATATGAAAAATGATTTCAAAAGTTTTCTAACTTCATTTGCATTAAAATAACACTATTTAGAGTTAAAACCGTCTTCGGACCTAAAACCGACTCACAAACCCACAACTCGAGTCAACCTGAGTCAACCCGAGTCAACTCAAATCTCGAATGTCAAAAATAATGCCATGAATGTTTTCATCGTGTCATTTCCATTAAAATGACCCTATTTAGAGTCAAAACCGACACCGAGCCAAAAACCGACTCGAAATTCAAATCCCGACTCACACGGGTCAAACCCGAGTCATAGACACAAAATACCTACCCCAAATATCACCTAAGAGGAAGCTTACACGGCTAAGCAAACCTCAAAGACCACAAATCACAACCAACAAAACATTGGTTAGAACAAATGCAAAATCCAAATTTGCGAAAGGGACAGTACAGCCCATTGAGTCACGGGTTAGCTCGCGCCTCAATGGGGTGTCTGCTTAGTCTCTAAGCAAACACAACCGACCTACCATCCCACATTTCTCTATAAATACCCACCATCACACAACACAATCTTCACGCGAGAGTCCGCCCCCTCACATCTCCCTTAAACTTCTATACTCGACTTCCTAAGTCACAAAATCGACACGTGTTTACGACCTACCGATCGTAAACACAAGCCTTACATATATTGTTTGGTACCGTCACCGTGCATTCGACCGACCCATTCGACCAACTCAACTCATTAATCAACATGTTTTAATTAACATATTTTCAACTCATTTTCAAAACCAAATCCTTTTTTAAGGCACATTTTTATTAAACTTCTTTGATTGTGAGTAGTCGCAACGAGAAAACCGTCTCTAAAGTCGTCTACGTTGCAAACATCAATACACGTAAGTTTGAGGGTGTAAACAACTCACTTTATTTCATGTATTTACTGTTTTTATGAGTCTATAAGCATGAACAATGCATAACACGATTCAAATATAGGTTAGACGAGCCAAAACCGAGTTTTGGCCTGAGACAGAAGCTCCTTGCTATGCAAGGGAGCTCGCGCCTCTTGTGGGTCTCGGGTCAGACTCATCCGTGTTTGAGTTCGTCTTTCCTTCAACACTTTCTTTTATTCTTATTTCTTTCCTTTTACGGTTTTTACCATTTTAATTCATTTTTATGATAAACATATTTTGACCATTACAAAAATCATCCTTGGTTCCTTATACCATGACGGTTCATTCCGTGACCCGATGATATTGTTGGTTAATCACATTTTAATGGGTATTTTAACACCCTTTTCTTTTATTACTATTTTTCTCATTTATTTACATTTGTAAATATATTAGTCATAGTTCATAATCATCCTTGGTTCTTTATACCATGTCGGTTTAATCCGAGTACGATGACAAACTTGACTAATTACAAATAATTGAACTTAACATAATTAGTTCAAATCAAACATTTTCCTTTTACCATTTTATTATGCTTTTCAAAACATGCAAATACGACAACGAATATTACTAACACAATAGTAATTATTCCGAGTCATGCAAATCATATTTGCAAATCTTTCATCATAAATACGGTTTTAAATAACCTTTTCAAAAACCAGGAGACGCCCCCTTGGGTCGGCTCATGGCTCGCGCCCCAAGGGACCGCCTGTTTTCACATTTCAAAACCAGGGCAGAGCCCCTTCCATCGCCAATAGGCTCGCGCCCCAAGGGGGCTGCCTGGCACTGTTCTGCCTCATTTTTGGTACTTGTCTAGGACGATCCCGATTACGGTTAATCCGAATACATGACGGATCAGATTGACAAATTTGCGTTTTTACACTTTGTCATTTGACACCCTTTTTCAATAAATGGATCGTGTTAAGCATCATAACCCGAATTTGGTAAATGGATGTTTAATTTCCGTTCTCACATGCAAATAAACCATAAATCCAACTTGACATATTATGCTTGATATTTGGATTAACAAACCGACTTAGAAAGCTCACATGTTAGGTTAACACTTTTGGATGTGCATTCATGCATTTACACCGTTTTATCAACTCTTACACTTAAACAACCACTATCGATCAGTAGAGGCCGCTAACGCGGGCGGGATTGGGTGTCCGATTAAAGGGCTTCCCAATACGTACCCTCACCCCTTACTCAGAACCTTTGGATAGTGGATGGCCTTATCCAGGGCACACGAGAGTCATTTTAGGCATAGAATGCTAAAAGGGGGACGATTCCTTATCTTTAGTATCTATGTCAAACACCGCTTTTTGCCTTGGTTGACCTAGGTATAAAGTGGATTCGAACGGGTTCCAAGCATCCCACAAATGCTTGGTGGCGACTCCGAACATCTCTAATCGTTTCGCGGCCCTTGCCGAGACGAAACCGACCGATCTAAAGCAATCCGGTCGAAAGCATTTTACGCCGCCGAGCGTGGCTTTCAAAGAGACCGCTGTACGCCCACAAATTGGCCTGGCGTGCAGGTGGCCCGTGACCGCGGACCGGTAGGCGGCCCAAATCCGCAGACCGAGACATGGCCCATGTCCACACATGCATCCAAAGAACATGCATCCAAAGAACGATAAATTAATCACAAAACCATACGCAAGAGAATCGAAATATACTAAAAAAACCCTAAACCCTCACTAACAAAAACTGGCAAAAACCCTAAACCCTCAATAACAAAAACCTGCATAATAAAAACAATAATTTGACGAATTAAAGAAGTTGATTGAAAATTATGGTGAAAAATACGAAACAAAAGGAGGATGAATCGAAACTTGAGAAAGTAGATAGAAAATATCTAATTTGCGGATGATAGCGATAGTAGAAACGGTAATGCTAATGGCAGACGATAAGCTCAATGATAATGGCGGATAATGGCGAAGACGGATGTGAAATTGGAGCACTGAATATGGAAGTTGAAAAGAGAAGCAGTTAGTGAATATGGAAGTTGAAGAGAGAGCACTGAATATGGAAGTTGAAGTGAAATTTGAAATTGCGAAATTTTGTGAAACTGGACCACGTGGATCTTTACTTAAGAATACATGACTCCTAATTTTGAGAATATTGGAACTAATTACGTGAAACTGGAGCATGAAATTGTGAAACTAAGTCTTGAATAGTTGATCTTCACTTAAGATGTTTCTTTTACTCAATGTTGTGAATCCTGAAACTTATCTTGTAAAACTGGAACATAAAATTATGAAACCTAGACCTGAATCCAGCATTAAGTATTTTTGTGATTTTGATCAAAATTTAGTCTTTAGTCGATGTCATCGTTTCCCAATTTAGCCTGAATCCAGCATCGTTTCCCAATGAAGTAAAGCCTTTAGTTGATGACATTTAACATGTAATTGTACATAATACAGAAAAAGATGCGAATCAAATGAGAAGGCGAATTGCATTAAACATCTTTGTCTCTCAATAAAAGACCGTCATACGAAGTACACCCGTCTCATCTTATGGTCAAATCCAAGTTTCACAATTTCTTGTAGCATTACATTCTCGACTACTAAATACATTCTCGACTACTCAAATACAAGACTACAGACTAATCAATTCATGGTACCATTACAAACAAACAAGGTCATATGGCCGAATTTCACCATTTTGAATACTGAGTACATCAACACAAGATAGATATAGCAGCTCTTTCAAGCAAGGATGTCGCGGTGAACACATATCCATCGGAGAAAGATCATTTGCTTGTAAAAAGACTGTCATGTCATCAATGAAACACCTATACCATAAAAAACAAGTAACAATTAATAGATGTTCACCAAAGTTATGACCAAATGGACTTTGCATTAATTTTAAGTCAAGCAAGTGTACCGTTTTTGTATTTTTATCCCATTTAAGAAGTTCCAATATTATCTTCTTTCGATAGTCATGCAATTTCTGCAAAAGATATTTTCATACAGTATAGTATATATTTAATATGTAGCAATGGCAAGGTAGGAGGCAAAACCCGTAAATCTATACCTCAAAATATTCACTGTTGGTCCATAAACTTTCATTGTCCAACGCATCCAACCATTTCAGCACAAACACTCCACAATCAAAACTACAAATAAATAAACATTTATGAGTAAAAGAAACATCTCAAGTGAAGATCAACTATTCAACCATTCATTTCAGCAATATGGGATTGGGTACATGGTTTTGGTCAGAGAGGGACCATTCAAACTTGTACGATAAAAACACAAATATAGCCTAAAAAACGAAGATACATGGTTACATACCATGTTTTTTGTTGAGGGACTTCAAGGTTGACAATTGGGTTCATGTACATCAACCGCAAAGGTTCAAATGCAGATGAACCACCACAAAGAACAGATGAAACTTGGTACAACTGGAACATGAAAAAGCCAATAGAACATAAAAATATAACAAGGTTATATTTTTAAGAAACTAAAGATAAATACTCCAAAATATTTTGGGAAAAAATCATACAATCTCGTGGGCTGTGTGGTTATCAGGATCCGCATGTAAATTGGTGCTCGAGTCGAGGATGAAATTTACTTTTTGCTTTAAATCGCAAACGCAAGCCCACCAATGATGACACTTATCGTTAAGCATAGGGATAAAAACCTGCAATAGACAAACCAATTAACAATACACATGAACGAAAATAAATAAAAAAGAACATAAATAGTAGAAGAAGGATCTTTCACCTTTTGGATATTGCTCCCATCAAATGGAATGTAATCGGACTTGAGTGTATTGACCCCAAATAGTGGGTTGCGTTCTTCATGAACGGTCTGCATGTGACAAAAGTAGGACCATTTTAATAAACCAGAGAGGAGCAACATTAAGAAAGCAAATACTTGAATATCAACATCTAAAGGATTTGAAGCTCACATATACTGTGGTTGGCAAGTATAGGAGATGTTATCTACCGAGTGTGGACTTAACTCCAAACATATCAATCACCTACAAAATCAAATTTAACAAAACATAGGTAAAGGATTCACAAAATAAGTTCCAGCATTCACAAAATAAGGTCCAGGATTCACAAAATAAGGTCCAAGATTCACAAAACAAGTTCCAGGATTCACAAAATAAGTTCACAAAATAAGTTCCAAGATTCACAAAACAAGTTCCAGGATTCACAAAATAAGTTCTAGGATTCACAAAACAAGTTCTAGGATTCACAAAAAAAGTAAAATGAAACATGAAAAGAAAAAGGAAAGGAAAATGATACTTACCTGATCCATAACAAAGCCACGTGGTCCAAGGGTCTGCAAAGCATGTCTTGTGACTTCCATCCACGGAGTGGACACCATAGCGTCACTTAAATATTGAGGAAATGCAATTCGTCAATATCTCTCATAATATAACTTTTATATTGTAAAATCAAAGCAAAATCATATAACTTTTATATTGTAAAATCAAAGCAAAATCATTACAATTTAGTTTGTGCTGATTTTGATCTGCAAACATAATCCAACAATTGCTGGTCACTGTAAGGAAGTGTTCGAGAGCCACTGCCACAATACGAACATATAACATTATTTAATCAACTAAAGTACTAAAGGTTTTGCAAGAAAAATTTGATAATATTAAAAGAAGAAGGTTCTTACAGCGGTACACGACTCCATTCTAGTGCATCTTTTTTCACTCTATCTCTTAATATGTTCTTATCACATGTAATACTGTGATAGCACACCTTCAATGCAAAACGCTTCACCTGAGCTTCCTATAAATGGAAAAAGGGGAATAATAATGTGTTGCAAACTTATAAAAATTTATATTTATCAATGTATCAATAGAGTTGAAAAAGTAATCTTACAGTATATATAGTTATTGGACAATCACTTTTGTTTCCTTTGTAATTCTCCAATATGTTCAATAAATAGATGCCATTATCTATTTCATCAGAAGGTAGGTTTGATTTTGGGATAAACACTTCGGGCGTCCACAAAATACTTGTAAGTGCTGGCAACTTTAGTTTAAGAAGCCGGATGAGCTTTTCTTTCTGTATGAACAAAAGAGAAATCAGTCTTTCTTAGCACAGGTATAAACAAAACTTATTTTGTGAGGTACAACACACTATCTAGGAATCATGTAAGGTACTATACTGTCAAAACAAACACTAGCTACGAAATTGCACCAGTTGAACCATACATCTTAGTTTGTAAAACTTGGAGTGAAATGGTAAAGGACCATAGGTTC
This sequence comes from Silene latifolia, assembly GCF_048544455.1. Taxonomy (NCBI): domain Eukaryota; kingdom Viridiplantae; phylum Streptophyta; class Magnoliopsida; order Caryophyllales; family Caryophyllaceae; genus Silene; species Silene latifolia. The sequence goes on along the minus strand of NC_133535.1, from coordinate 95,875,555 downwards.
ACAAAATAAGATCTAGGATTCACAAAATAAAGGCCTACTTTCACAAAGTCCCCTATTTTGCCCTTTTCTTTTTTTGGTGAACCTCAGACCTTGTTTTGTGAATCTCAGACCTTGTTCAGTGAATCTTAGGGCTTGTTTTGTGAAACTTGGTCAACATAAGTGGTTTAAAATTATCTATTTTGCTCTTAATTTTGTGAATCTCAGACCTTATCTTGTGAATCTCAGACCTTGTTCAGTGAATCATAGGGCTTGTTTTTGTGAAACTTGGGCAACATAAGTAGTTAAAGTGATAAGATTCACAAACCTTAAGTGTAGGCTTCACAAAATAAAGTCATACATTCACAAAGTCATTTCCTAGTAGAATCACAATAACACACATTTTCCTAAGCAAAATGGAAACAATAGACGTACCACAGGTTGTATAAAACAAGAATAATCAACAGATCTGCCTTTCATAGGATGGATGATTTGCACTTTGCTACTTTTAGTTCTGAGGTCGATACAAATCAAGAAAGGTGGACATGAGGCGGAGACTATTGGAGCGCAAACCTGAAAAAGGACAAAAAGTAAACTGAATTAAAAAGACAAAAATGCAGTGAATAAAAAAGACAAAAATGAACTTAAGTTGAAATATAAGCAGACCAAAATCAAAGACTTACTAGTTGAACTGCAGAAACATCAACATTGGAGAGACACTGGGAACAAAAAATAAGATCAGTATGAGTAACGATAAGAAGTCAACATCATGTAAAATAGACTTGGAGAATTGGATAAAGTAGAGGGTAATAAGACTAACACTTTCATTTCTATACGGCACAAATAAACGAGAAGGGGAAGTCCGGGATTTGAATATCTCAATACTATTTAATATCTCACAATACACATCTATGACATGAGATGATATCCGATCGCCTTCAGCCACACTCTTCAACTGGCTCCTTGTCAAAGTCTGACATTGACTTTGGAAAAGAATCTCCGTTTCATCATATGATTCGCCAAGTATAAAATCTAATACTTGTTTCTCAGCTTGATTCAAATCCCTAAAAATATTAAGATTTCTTTGCAAATAGGGCGATCGGAAAACTTCAGCTGGAACTACAACCCTCCTCTTACCACGACCCGGAACATCCTCTTCAATTGGTAATGGAGATAAGGGAAATGGGATTGCAGCAGTAGTTGTGGTTTTGCAAGGAACACTGGCAATCGACTTTGCCAAATGACGTGGCGATCGACGAATATAGACATTACTGACAGATCGTTTACTGACAGATGGGTTATCGATTGTTGAAACAAGTGGAGTATCTGGTAGGCAAATAACATCAAGAGTTGTCTTCCGTACCACAGTAGTAGGAGGAGTAGCTGTTATCTCAATAATTCTAGGCTCAGTAATGTCCTTGTCAGGAAGAACATCATCTAGAGCAGCGTGAGAGGATGTGTTCCCTACCAAAGGAGGGATGACATCCATAAGTAGGGATGACACAGCAGCATATGTGTCAGGCTCAGGCTCATGTTGAGACAACAAATGGTCATCAGTTGCTAGGAGTCTAAAGGATGGGTATTCTGCATTTGGTGGTGGTGAATGATGTGGCGCTATTGGTTGCAAAGCTTCACCCATCGCATCCAATCCTGCCAACAAATCAGCCTCAGTCCACCCATACAAATTATCCACATTCTCCCCAGCTTTCTCCACATTCTCCCCACCTTTCTCCACATTCTCCCCACCTTTCTCCACATTCTCATGAATATCGTCAACCACTTTCTCAACGATATTCTCATCCACAATGTCCGACACCTTTTCCTCATTCTTCAAATCCTTCACATTTTCAGCATCATCCTCTTGTTGAGATAACTTAAAACCTTCTGCTATGCCGTCTACAGCTGCAACTAGTTTCTTCACTGTTGTTGTTGAAGTCAGTTTGGAGGGAGCTTGACTAGCAAGTGATTTGTAGTCCGCAAAAGCTTGAGCCATTGCCTTTGCGAAAAGCGCAAGTTTATGGACAAACTCACCAGTGCCTTCATTCCCAGGTAGAGGTAATTTTTCAGCTTCAGCTTCAGATGCTTTATCTTGAATTGTTGACTTGGAAGACTGGCCGAGCTCAATCTTTGGAGAAGGAGGACACAATTGTGGAATATGGTGGTTGATGACCATTGGAGGCTCAATAGAACCCCTGCTGAAAGTTTTCTTGTCCGAATTTTTATCATTCACTTCCTCCTTAACTCTCTTGGATATAGCTTCTTTAGTCCAAGTTGAGAGCGTTGGAAACTGCCGAGTAACAAGGCGTGCTCTGAAGACACATCGGTCAAGATAAATGAAAACCAAGACCATAATAGGTCCACCAAACCAATTTTCTTTCAGCTTTTTGGTATGCCACTCCTCCTTTTGCCAAGACTCAACTTGGGCAGCCAATTTGCATTTGATGAAATTGCACCAGTTGAATTTGGAGATCAACTCAGTGTTTACCAAACTTTTAAGAAGTCTCAAACTTGCCCGATTGCCTACAACACCGCCTAAAAGAGCATTGAAGATATAAATGATGAAAGTGCGTTTGAAATCATCTCCACCATCTCTTTGTGTAGAGAGTTTTTCCATAATGTGTTTGACCTCAATAGAACTACCTTTGTATTGACTTCTGAACTCCTCCAAAAGAGACACATAAGAAGGGCACTTATCTCCAATTTTTGCTTCTTCGACAATGTTTGGACCCATTGGCAATCCCAGGCACAAATGGATATCTTCCTCTAAAACAAGGAGTTTCCCATCACACAACGATCCTGTACAGGGGTCATAATTTGAAACTAGCCAGTACGCCAAGTGACCGGAACAACATCTGTTTTAAGATGCAATAGAGAACCAAATCCCATTTCTTGTATAGCTTCAATCTGCTTATCTGATGGTGGATTCTCCTTATTGTTGAGAAAGTGGTAAAGCCCAGCATGAGACATCCGAGTCCTCAACACAGGCAGTCTGTCTTTGTAAATTCTTGTCTTTTTTGTAGGTGGCTTAGAGAGTGGTTCAGTAGCTTCAGTAGGTGCTTCAGTAGAGTGGTTCAGTAGCTTCAGTACGTCCTCAACACGTTGCTTCATCCTGGCTTGGCTTGCTTCCTACAACCCAGTAAAGCCTATTATTCACAAAGCAAGGGAAATAAGTTCACAAAATAAAGAAACTTGGTCAGTAAGGTTTAGATTCTCAGACCTTGTTTTGTGAATCTCAGACCTTGTTTAGTGAATGTAAGGGCTTGTTTTGTGAAACTTGGTCATTATAAGTGGTTTAAATCATCTATTTTGCTTATACCTTTATTTGGTGAATTCACAGACCTTGTTTTGTGAATCTCAGACCTTATTCAGTGAATGTAAGGGCTTGTTTTGTGAAACTTGGTCATTATAAGTGGTTAAAATCATCTATTTTGCTCATACCTTTATTTGGTGAATTCACAGACCTTGTTTTGTGGATCTCAGACCTTATTCAGTGAATGTAAGGGCTTGTTTTGTGAAACTTGGTCATTATAAGTGGTTAAAATCATCTATTTTGCTCATACCTTTATTTGGTGAATTCACAGACCTTGTTTTGTGAATCTCAGACCTTATTCAGTGAATCTAAGGGCTTGTTTTGTGAAACTTGGTCATTATAAGTGGTTAAAATCATCTATTTTGCTCATACCTTTATTTGGTGAATTCACAGACCTTGTTTTGTGAATCTCAGACCTTATTCAGTGAATCTAAGTGCTTATTTTGTGAAACTTGGTCATTATAAGTTGTTAAAGAACATTACATTATAACAATAAGCTATGGTCAATTAACTGAATTTAAGTGATAATAGGTAAGAAAAGGGAAAACCGTACGAAGAAGCAGGAAAATTCACTAAACAAAGTCTCAGATTCACTAAACAAGGTCTAAGATTCACAAAATAAGTTCACAAAATAAGTTCCAGGATTCACGTAATAAGTTCCAGGATTCACAAAAGAAGTTCCACAATTCACAAAATAAGGTCACAAAATAAGTTGGTCATTATAAGTGCATGGAAGAATATGTAAGAAAACAAATACAAAATTAAATAGAAAATCAGAAGTAAAGAACATTGCATTATACATAGAAAAGTGATCCATGCAAATATTTAAAACAAAGTACAACATTACATGATAATTTATGTTATCCAAAATGTTAAACTAAGACGTACATAATTATACAGAAGGTTGACACTACTACGAAATTATACAAAATAACAAAAGGAAAAAGTTAAAACCTTAAAGTGCAAAGCCCTAGTTACACAGATAGTACATTACAAACAAGGGACAACTCTAGGGCCTAGGCTATATATACATCATTAAAGGTAAGTCAAGAAAAGATATATCTCTACGAGTGACTAGTAAGTCAGCAGCAATGCCAATAGCTATATCTCGTTCTTCACTCGCCGTAGCTAAAACATGCAATGACTCATTAACTGCACTGCGTGCAGCATCATCAAGAGCATTGAGATGAGTACTCTGAGATGGAATTTTTGCTTGGTGATAATGCAGTAAGAATTTGGCAATCATATCCTCCGTCATGAAACATTTGCATGTTTGAAAGACTATTCTAGTACCCCTACGAATAGTCCGAACACCATTCATATCATTTATGTCTATAGAAAGCCAATATGCCAAGATGACCCCAGGTGCAGTTTTGTGTATCAGAAATAGTTGAGCCCAATTTCGACATACGAGCGCCATATGTGCTTTATCTTCGTAATGATTAATTTTAGAGAAGATTTTTTCCATAAGATCTTGATTATTAAAAACAGAATGACATGCTTGATAGTGACGGCCAGGCACTATAACTTCCTTTAACGGCGAAAAAGAGAATCCATAGCTGTTTGTTTTTCAGTGACATAAAGTGCGCGAAATGACACTTGATCTTCATCAAGAAGATTAACAACACAACCATTGCACCAAGGTGTCATACTTGTCTGTGAAACAAGTGAAATACAAATATTAGTTAAACAAAAGAAATGTGAAAATACAAAACACAAATTCCTAGGTAGTTGGACTAACAAGCTGGGAAAATAAACAAAGGTGAAGGAGGGTCACAAAATTAGATCTAGGAAGCACAAAAGCCGGGAAAATAAAAAGGTTTAGATTCTCAGACCTTGTTTGGTGAATCTCAGACCTTGTTCAGTGAATCTAAAGGCTTGTTTTGTGAAACTTGGTCATTATAAGTGGTTAAAATCATCTGTTTTGCTCATTTCTTTATTTGGTGAATTTACAGACCCTGATTCACAAAATAAGTTCTAGGTTTCACAAAAGCAGGTAAACGAAATCTTAACAAGCAGATGACAAACATTAAGTCCAAGTTTGAAGATAATATAACAATAAGCTATTGGTTTCACAAATTTACCTCCTAGATTCACAAAATAAGCTACTGGTTTCACAAGTTTGAAATAGAAAGGAACATACGAAAAAGCAGAGAAATCGACTGCAATTGATTTTATGCGTTCCTACTGTGTTCGATTATGCTCACAAAGCGATCAAAACCTGCATAATAACAACAATAATTTAGTAAAGAAACGGAAAATAGAAAAATAAGAGAAAGTTTCAATCAAATTGAGAGCATAATCGAGCAGAAACGAAATGCATAAAAATCAAACGAAGTCGAGTGAAGGAAAATAGAAAAATAAGAGAAAACTGAGTAATCGACTTCAATGGCGGAAAGGAACATACGAAGAAAAGGAGAAATCGACTTCAATGGCGAAAGACGGAGTTCAGCGAATGGCGAAGACGGAGTGAATGGCGAATGGCGAAGACGGAGTGAATGGCGAAGACGGAGTAATAGTGATAATGGCGGAATAGATGAGCTTGTAATGGTGATAATGGCGGAAAAGTAGCTGTGAAGGAAGAGAGAGAAATAAATGGTGAGTAAATGGTGAGGAAGTGAGATTGTAAATGAAGGAAGTGCGTTAGTTGGGAGTATATATGGGGGACACGTGTCAACATCTGGTGCATTTGTAATAATTAGATCCAATGGTGAGTAAATGGTTCAGCCGCCTCACCCTAAGGAGGGTGCCTCACATGATTCAATTTAATATATATATATATATATATATATATATATATATATATATATATATATATATATATATATATATATATATATATATATATATATACATAGAGAGAGAGAGAGAGAAAGGGGTTCAAATAAGTCCCTCACATTCATTGAGTTCCTAAGTCCTTATATGGACCTTTCGATGGAGGAGATGAAGGGGTGAAATTCAATCAAAATGGATGGCCACAAACTAATCTTCTCTAATTGTCTCCTTAACATAATCTTCCCCTTCACTAATCATTCATCCACCTCTCATTCTAACATAATCCTTCTCCCTCTCTATCTTACTTCTCTCATCTTATTCTTCACAAAATTAAAACAAAAAAACCTCTCCTCACTCACCACCACCACTACATCTCCCCCATAAAAAAAACCTAGATCTACAAAAACCTACCCACACACCTTCACCGACAACAACCACCACAAACACCTACTTATCCATCGAAAACAGTCACATATACCACAACAACCACCACCTTCAGCCGCCACGCACCACCACCTTATCCTTTCCCTTTTTTTTTTCAGATCTGGCCCGACCGCCTTATTCTCTTTTTTTTTTTTCAGATCTACCACCTACCCACCACGTTCTGCCGACCACAACACCACCAACCACCTTTATCGGGTCCTCCAACACCGCCATCAACAACCACAAGAACAACTAAACTCGGCAACAACACCGCCATATTTTTTTTGGTGAGATTCGTTTCAAATCTCGTTTTTTGGGGCGTGGTGGTTGTTTTTGGATGGTTGTAGGGTGAGTTGGTGGTTGAGGACGAGGTGTTTGTGGTGGTGTCGGGCAGGAGGCAAGAGAAAGCAGTGTATGGTGGTCGGGTAGTGGGGGTGGCTGTTTCTCCTCATTTCTATTTTTTTTTCGTTTGAATTTTTTTTCTTCAGATCTGTTTTTTTTTCTTTTTTCTTTTTTTTTTAGAAGTTTATGTTTGTTTTTATTTTATTTTTAAATTAGGGGTGGTTGCAGGTGTTGGTGGTGATATTGTGTGCGGTTTTTAAAATTAGCGAATATGGGTTATTGTTTGTGGTTTAAAACCTGTTTTTTTTTGTATTATGGTTTTTTTTTTGCAATTTTTTTTTTCAATTTTAGATCTAGTTTTTTTTTTTTTTTTTTTTTTTTTTTTTTTTTTTTTTAAAAAAAATTTTAGATCTTGGTTGGATTAAAGTTACTAAGTTACACACTTTGTCTATTAAAGTTATACACCGCATTTGGTAAAGTTACACACACGATATATATTAAAGTTATTATGCTTAGTCTTTTTTATATAAAAATGACTTAAAATGAGTAAAGTTATACCGTCATGGACTAAAGTTACACTATATGAAAGCTTACATTTCCCCCCAAAAAAAAAAAGTTACACTGTCATGGATTAAAGTTACCCTAGGAATAAAATTATATAAACATGTCTTAAATTCAAATAAACTCTTAAAATTTTAATATATAAAATGACTTTAAAAGTCTAAAGTTATAACATATTTATGACTAAAGTTATATTATTTAGTACTAAATTTATACTTTTAACGAGTAAAGTTACACCCTTGAAACATTAAAGTTACATAAAACTTTATATTAAAAATACATAAATTTGGACTAAAGTTACCTAAACTTTAACTAAGTTAAATAAACTTGAAATATTAAAGTTAATGTTATATAAACTTGGACTAAAGTTACAGTCGTAAAACTTTAAAGTTACATCAAATTGACTTTTTTTTGTAACTTTGAGACAAATTTAAATTATTAACAGTGTAACTTTAGTCCATGACAGTATAACTTTAGTTCATAACGGTGTAACTTTAGTCATTTTAATCATTTTTATATAAAAATTTGAATTATAATAATTTTTCAAAAATCTATTTTTTATGTAACTTTAATGCTTAAAGGGTGTAACTTTACTTATGATGTGACTCATATTTGAGCACATTTAGTGCCCAAATTAACCTCGTTCCTATGCTTTATAGTGCATAATTGGGTCATTTACTATCTTTAGTTTCCCATTTTGCATATTCTTTGAGGTTTTGTCCCTTTGGTAGGAAAAGAGTGCTAACCTTGCATTTACATGGCAAAATGGAGCTAAATTAATCGCATCCAATGACCAAGCATCAAAGAGGAGACAATACTTGAAGGCCTAAGTAGATATTAAAGTGAATTGGGCAATGATGAAAGGATCCTTGCATCCTCAACACGATCCTTGCGGATTGTTGAGGAGTAAAAAGAAGAGAAGCTGTCTGTCCCAGAATCCGAGCGGATTGCCCACAATCCGGGCGTCTATGAGCAGCACAACCCGAGCGTCTTGTGCCTAGGACGAGCGTCCCACAGCAGCTCAGGCCGAGCGTCTCATCCGTGATCCGCTCGGATCACAAGTCAGAACCAATCGTGCAACAACTCAAGACGCGCGGGACGAGCATATTGACGAGGGACTAGCAAGACGGATATGCTTATTTCCTTCGAGAGGAGCATTTCCTCAACTTTTCTTAAGGACTTAATAGTCATTTAAGCTCTTAGTAACCCTAATCCTTGTGCCTAATCTTTAGTATAAATACCCCTTTGTACTACCTAGATTAAAAAAAAAAGTCTTATGATTCCTTAATGCTCTCTTAATTAAGTTGTAATCCATTCTTAATCTAGTAATCAACTCTTAATCTAGTCTTAATACAAATCTCAATATTAATCTTTCCTTAATTTCTCTATTGTTCTTCATTTAGTTTGGGTAATTAGAAGATTATTTGGGTTTATTTGGAGAATTGACAACCTTCCATCAATCATCAAGTACTTCTATTATTCTTTGCTTTATTATTTGGAATCATCTTCATAGGTATAATTCTATCTTAACCTTGTTTAATTATTGTTAATCACTTTCATCATGTTTTGCTTTGCTAGTATGATTGACAACCTTGTTAGCATGTTAAACTTGATAATGAGTGAGAAGTTTCCTTATCTAGGGTTAATGGGGAGTTAGGGGAAACCAACATGGGGATTGATTCATGCTTAATCTAATATGTTTTCATAATTAATTTGCTTACTTGTTGTGATTTCAACTTATGCACATGTTATGTTTGATGAAATGCGAGCCTATGAATCCTTGCATTTTTTACCCATCACCTATCTTTTCATTGAGACTTGTAAGCTTATACACCAACTCGAGTCTCATTAGACCATGCATATAGTTGAATAGGAAGGACTAAGTCGACTTGCAGGTGTTGTACAATCTAATCGATTCGGCTCTGGAACCCAAACCTTCTTAGGGATTGTAAGCTTATACACCAACTCGATCCCATCACAACAATAAGTGCTTGCATCTAGTAGAGAACATGTTTGTGTGATCAACTCCCATGAATCCCCTATGAACCCATGATACCCTAGTGCTTTTAATCAATTGTTTACATCTCACTTTAATCATCTTGCTTGTTTTCATTACTTTACTTTTATATTGTTGATTAGTTTAGTTGATCTCCTATCTTAACCCAAATTATGACACCCTAAGACACAACCATTTGCAATTGAAAATCCTACATCAATATCCGTCCCTTGGGATCCGACCTTTACTTGCCTCTTTGCTAAGAGTAGTTGTGAAGTTATAAATATTGTTTTGGTTAGGTAGCTTTTGACGAAGAGTTCTATACCGCACCAAAAATGGCGCCGTTGCCGGGGACGGTGTTAACTTGATTTGATTTTCGTTTATTGTTTTTAGTTGTGTCTTTCTTTAACTTGGGGAAGTCAATCTCCTCAAGGTTGTTCTAATTGTTTTCAAGTTGTTTGATATTTTGCATGTCTAGGAGATCACAAGGTAACTTGTTACCCATTGATCTTGAAATTAAAAGAACCTTAACCAAGAATAGAAGACTTGCTAGAGGTATCGGAGAAATTGTGGACATTCAACCAAATAACATTGAGTTTACCAACTCTTTTGCAAGAGAAGGAGAGGATAACCCAATACAAAACCCACCACAAAATCAACCCACAATGCCTAAATTCTCATCACATTCCGTACCAACCGAGGAGAACCTACCAAATGGTACTCCTACACCACAACATTTAACCGGTAATTTCATTGCCAAATCCGCATTCATACAACTAGTTGAGAGAAGTCAATTTGGGGGGATGCCTAGTGAAGACCCTCACTCACATATGGAGACTTTTTGTGACTATTGTGATGCGATTTCTCAAACCGGAGTTACTCAAGACCAAATCCGATGGGTCTTATTTCCTTTTTCTTTGATTGGTACCGCGAAACAATGGTTGAAAAGCCTAGACAAGGCTACCCTTGGTATTGACTCATGGAAGAAGTTGGCACTTACTTTCTAAAATAAATTCTATCCTCCGGAGAAGACTAATATGTTGAGAGCCCAAATCACCGGGTTCAAACAAAGGGATGAAGAATCATTGTATAAAGCATGGGAGAGATTTAAGGACACTTGTCGTTCTTGTCCACACCATGGACTTAGCGAGTGGTTCCTTGTGCAACAATTTTGGAATGGTCTATATGAAGACTCCCGAAACATTCTCAATATGGGATCCAATGGTATGTTTACCGAAGTTGATGACAATCAAACATGGGCCAAGATTGAAGAAATGGCGGTTCATAACTCGCAATATAGTAGGCCTCGGAAGGCTACTAGAGGAGGAAAGCATGAGGTAGATTCCATCGCTGAATTGGGTGCTCAACTAAGTGCTCATATTGACAACATCAATTTGAAGTTTGAGAAGGCTATGGCTAAACTTGAAGAGGCCTCCAAATCACCCAAACAACATGTTAATGCTATGGTGGCATCATCCTCAATTCCAAGTGGAGTATGTGAGAGTTGTGGAACTTTGGGATATGACCAAAGTGAATGTAGGGGAACAAGTGAACAAGTGAATGCTTTCCAAGCATACAAAAGTGGCACCCCTTATTCCAACTATTACAATGAGAATACCAAATTCCACCCAAATCTTTCATACAAAAGCCAAAATGTTCAAAACCCTCAACCAACATACACCCCACCTCCAATGAGAAATCAAGCTCAAAGACCCTTTTACAACCAAAGCCAAGGTTATCAAAATCAACCTTCATACAATCAATCCAATGACCAAGGCTTTGATGTTCAAAAAGCGGTCCTCCAAATGCAAAAGAACCAACAAGAATTTTTCACTCAAATGCAAAAAGATAGCCAAGCAAAAGACATCACCATCAACAACATACTAACTCACACAAAGATGTTGGAAACCCAAATGACTCAATTAGCATCTTCTAGCTCTCAAAGACAAAAGGGGCAATTACCACCTCAAAGTAATCCCCCAAGACATGAGTCGGTGAGTGCCATCCATTTGAGGAGTGGTACAAGGTATGAAGGGCCGAAGAAGCCAATTGATGAAGAAGTTGTGGAGGCTAGTGACAAGAAAAGAGTTGAGAACTCTAAGGAAGAAGAAGAACCCACCATTCACGAAGTTTCAAAGAAAAAGAATGAAGAGAAGGCTAAACAAAAAGAGCCTATTGTGATTAGACTTCCATTCCCAAGTCGTCAAGCTAAGCCTAAGTTTGATGAACAACTTGGAAAGTTCATGGAAATTGTGAAGAACTTAGAAGTCTCAATCCCATTCACGAAATTGATCAATCATGTTCCGGCCTATGCAAAGTACATGAAAGATATTCTTACCAAGATGAAATCCATCCGAAAGCTAGAGACTATTGTATTCATGAAAGTGAGTAGTGCATTCTTCAAGGAAGTTCACCTCCAAAGCTCAAAGATCCGGGAAGCTTCTCTATTCCTTGCACCATTGGCGACACTACAATCAACAAAGCTTTATGTGACCTTGGAGCAAGTGTAAGTGTCATGCCATACTCGGTATGCAAGAGGCTAGGAATGGGAGAACTCAAGTGTACTAATATTACCCTTCAAATGGCGGATCGATCAACAAAGATACCTCTAGGGATATGGGAGGATGTGCCCGTGAGAATTGGCAAATTCTTTATCCCGGTAGATTTTGTCAGTGTAGACATGGAGGAGGATTCCAACATTCCTATAATTTTAGGAAGACCTTTATTGCATACCGCGGGAGCGGTGATAGATGTGAAACATGGAGAGCTCACACTTGAAGTGGAAGATGAGGCAATTACTTTTAATCTTGACAAGACAATGAGAGCTCCCTGACTACATGAGCCATGTTTCAAGATTGATCATTATAGCCGAGAAAGTGATAGGAAGAATTGGCATATCAATGCAAAGATCAAGCTATGGGTAAAGAATCACTACCCACATGGAAGAAGAAAGTGTATAATCCTCAAAATGCTCTATCCGGAGAGCAAGAAAATTTCAACAAGAATGAGAGCTTGAATAGCTCACCATCAATCATGACAAGTAATGAATAAGGCCTCATTGGCCATGACAATAAGAAATAGGAGTTGCTCTTGTCAACTCATGATAACATTATTGGGAAACAAGTAGATGAAGTTTGTGGTCTTTGGGATGATGAATTTGAAGAGTTAGTCAATCCTTATATTGGTAATGCTATGACCCTAGACCAAGGCTTTGGTGGTCATTGTGACTCAAGTCACCACAATGAAGAACACAATGTGCAAAGCTCTATTGAAGATCTTTATACTGAAAATGAACAAACCTTTGATTACTTCTACAAGGTGTTGAGCAACATCAGCAACACCTTGGCTATGCCCCCTTGACATCTCATACACGAATGAGAGTTTGGTGGAGTCCTCCCTAAACCACCATTTGTAAATATTCTAACCCCTTAACTTGCATTTTACTTCTTGTATTGCATTTTTGTCAATTTTGGATTTATATTTTTATGTTTTGATCAAGATGTTCATTATGAGAGAAAGTGAGGGAGTTACTTTAATGTTTCTTAATGTGTAGTGTTTGGACTAGTGGGGGGATAGCAATTGACTAGGCTATCCGAGACTTTGTAGTGCACCCGCAATGAAGACCAAAGGAACGAAGAAGAAATGACATGGGATATGAAGATCCTCACGGGTAGAACTGAACCCGTGAGGTGCAGGAGTGATCCGAGCGTCCTGACAGTAAGACGCTTGTCTTGACAGAGCTGAAAAGGAAAATTTTATACTGACTATGGATCCGAGCGTTCCATAGAGAAGACGCTCGTCTCAGTCAAGAAGACGCTCGTCTGATTAAAAATCCGCGCGACCTGGCTACTTCAAAAATTGGGATTTCACTATGACTATGAATCCGAGCGTCTCCACCAGAATCCGCTCGTCTCCAGAGAAAGACGCTCGTCTCCTCCAGAAGACGCTCGTCTCAACACGGGTTTGGTATGTCAATTCTGACTGACCTACAATCCGAGCGTCTCCACCAGAATCCGCTCGTCTCCTGCTGCTGAGATGCTATAACACGGGATTTTAAACCCTCTTCCCCAATTCATTTCATTCTATTCAAACACAAACACACATTCAAAACCCTCAAAACCCCCAATCCCTTCATCCATAAAACACATTTTCCTCAACCAAATTCACCCAAATCAAATCCAAACTTCCTCAAAACACAATCAAATTACTCCTTTATCAATAAAAAGCCATTCAAACATCAAAATCCTCAAAAATTGAATCGATTTTCTAGGGTTACAAGGCAAATTCGAAAACCCCAAATCGATTAGGGATTCATTGAAGCTTGAGGATACTAGAAGCATTCAAGAAAATCATTGGTTGTTGGTACATTCTTAATAAAGAGAAGAACAATGGCAAGGACTAAAGGTGGAAACAAGGCACCCTCAAAATCAAATCTTTCAAAGAGGCAACAAGCTCTTCAAGCTTCCAAAGCTTTGGTGGTATAACAAGCAAGAGTAGAAACTCAAGAGGTACCTACTCCTATGGTGGAAGCTACTACTCCTATTCCAGTTATTGAGCAATTACAATAATATTCGGAGGTAACTTTCACATCCGATTCTCATAGGAAAGCTTTTATATCTCTTGCTAAGAAAACAATTTTGCCCACCAAGTTTATTTGTCAAGATGCTTGAGCCAAATTGGGTGTTCTTGAGAGGACCAAGAACTTCTTCGAGTCTATGGGGTTGCTCACATTATTTGACATGAAAGAATTAACTTACCCCTCCCTCACCATGGAATTTATAAGTTCATTGAAAAACACTAAGGTAGAGGCTCGAAGGAATGTTGAATTCCGCCTTGAAAATGTAGATAGAAATATGTCTTTGGAAGAGTTTGGCAAGGTGTTTGGTCTTGAGGACCATTCTCCTTATGTGAAGAAGCCTTCAAAATATGACCCCGCCCCTTTATGGAAAGCAATCACCGGAAGAAAATTTGAATCCTTCCATGAGTGACGTGCCCTTTATGTCACCATCCGGGTATAAGGGTATGGCATAAGGTTGTGGTAAATACTCTAATTGCAAGAAAGGGCACAAATCATTTCACCGAACTCGATTTTATCTACCTTGAGTCAACCATGAATGTTGACAAGAAGTTCACCAAGAAATACAATGTACTTCAACTTCTACTTGAAAGGTGGCTTACAATTGACCATGGTAAGGAAGAAGCGGCCTTTATTGTGAATGGGGGATTGATAACATGGTTAGCCAAACACTTTAACCGGGATTTCAACAAGGATAAGACTTACAAGCCGGTTAGGGGAGGCAACCTTATTGATCTAGCCACTATGACTAACAAATTTCATTGGGTCAAGAATGATAACCTTGACAACAAATTTGAGTGGCTCACAAAAGATACTAAGTCCTTCATTCTACCAAACAAGATTTGCCGACTCAATGTCCGAAGCCCAAACTATCTTCTTCCACTCTCTGATGAAGCCGAGTTGATAATGCAACAACATAGGGAAACCATTGTTGAGCCCTCCTCCTCCTCTATTGTGACTCCACCCTACTCGTTTACCTACCAAGAATTCCGACCCAAAGATGTTGAGGCAGGTAATGATTACTTGACTCAATTAATGCAACACATGCATAAGCAAGCCTATGAAGACCGAGTCAATGCCCATAGAGCTCAATATCCGCCCCTCCTACACCTAGCTAGGCAAGGACTTCTTGACCCATCATGTCCTTTGCCTAGTTGGGCGGATAGGAAAATATTCTTTCCTAATGCTCCTAACATGGGTGGTGAGGAGATTATTGGTGAGAGTGATGAAGAAGAGGAAGATGATGAAGAAGAGGTTCAAAGCTCAAGTGATGATGGTGAAACCTCCGAGTCCATGGAGGTAGATGATGATGATAGTGAGGAAATAGATGATGATGATGATGATGATGGAAGTGACAAGGATGTCGCCATGAGCGACAATTGAGGATTAGCAAGCTTCTTGGAGGATGCCACAATCCATTGTGAGTTTCCTACACCTCCTTTAGCTTTGTTCATTTCTCTTGTCTTCAAATATTTTTATCTTGATCAATTGTTTGAGTCTTAGCAACACTCAAAGGACTCCCACCTCGGTCTCATTGAGGTGTCTTTTATTGTTCCCACCTTGAAAAATCCAAAATGACAAAATTAAATTCATGCATTGCATACTTGTGCATGAACTTTCCCATTTTTGACACTAGAAATGGTGTCTCATTTGGTTTGGGTAAGTTCAAGCACAAGCATTGGGAGTTAATCTAAATTATGCTCTCCAACCAAACAAAAATTCATGCATCATATAGTATAGTGTAGTTTGCATTCACTTGTTTATATTCCATATAGTTTGCATTTAGTGTAAAAATCATGCATTCACGTATAGCTTGCATAATTTCCTATCGTATTGGTCATTGAGGACAATGCCCATACTAGTGTGGGGATGAGAAATTCTAACTTGACTCTTAAATCAAAAACCATAAAAATTGAAATTTTTTGAAAAATACAAAAATATGTTCATTCCTTTATAGTATAGACTTGTATATATTTTGTATATATTGTGTTTGTTTGTCCTCTTATCACATTGATCAACTACGCCACATCCGAGACATGAGGATCATGAAGACCGCATGGTATGATCTTTCCAATCTCCTTTTTCCTCTTTATGTTAATGACTATGTGGCTTTATTTTGGTTGATGCGGTATAAACAATGTGAGTATAGGATTGCATTTAGATTATATGGCATACTAGTTGGTAGAAACATATGCATTAGGATATATAAATGTTAGTTGCATCATGGCATATAGTTGCATTTAGGAAAATTTTTGTGAAAACATCTATTTGGGAAGCTTGACAAGTGTATATAAGGCCCTTGTAGATACTTTTTCTTCTTAAGACTTTGCTCATTAGAATTCTTGTAAAACACCCTAGGATGTGTCATGCTTGTATCCTTTGACCCATGGATTAAGGCCTAGTCAAGAGTACCTTGTGGTGTGATAACTCATTGGCTACCGTTTATTCAAAGGTGACCCTTGAAACCATGCAACCATATTCCATATTCTACCACATTTTGTCATAAAAAAGGGAATGGGCACAAAAAATAATCCAAATTTGAGTTCAAAAAACGAAAAGAAAAGAAAAAGTTTGCAATTTGCATCAAAAGAAAAGAGGAGTAACAAAAATAAAAACTCATATACTTCAAATATAAGCACTCTCACTACAAATGGGGTGACTTTGAAAATGTTCAAAAGAAAATGCAAAAAGTTGAAAGTTGTCAAGTATTGAAATGCCAAACATTAAAAGAAATGGCAAAAAGAAAATGTTCTCAATTATCAAATACCACAAGAAATTGGAGGGAATAACAACAACAAAAGCAAACTCCCACATGAAACTCAAAATCTATTGATCCCTTTTCCATCGAATCCACTTTTGTGCATGGTAGAGAGGGGACGACCCTTCTTCTTGTCTAGGCAAGGAGGGGAATTCCGTGATCCTCCAGTGTTTCTAACACCATAGGGAGTCTACTCTTGACGAAAGCATTTAACAATTGAGGACAAAGGTACCCTAGCTTGACACAACTTGAAGGTGATTTATTGGTATCCTTTTAGGCTTAGTAGTTTGAAGAAACCATATCTATAATGGAGTGTGTACCCTTAGATTACTTCCCTTGTAGATAATTTCCGCCACTTAGATGAGGAAAGTGGCTATTCATGTTTGTAGATGCATCCATTACTTGTTTTGTGTGCTTCAATGCTTGGATGTGTCGCCATTTTGGAAAGCCCCACCTTGCCTTGCAAGAAGGCTGTAATACCCGTCCTTTTAGAGACCCGTTGACCAGCGTTGACCGACCTTGGGAGCAATAATAGTCCTTAGAAGTGCGTACCAAAGTTACCCTGTGTTTTGAGTTATGGGTGGTACTCGATAGAGTAGAGGCTAATCGATCGAGTAGCTAGGATACTCGATCGAGTAGGGGACACTCGATCAAGTAAGTGGGTTACTCGATCGAGTAGCGTCTTTTCAGCGAGGGTTTATAATCGTGTTTTGTTAAAACCGCAAATCATTTCCGCCTCATTTCTTCAGATATTTAGGTCGCCTCCTTCCCTTCCCTTCACCATATACCTTCCATGGGAGCCTTTGAAGGTCCTTGTACCTTAGGAGTGCATAGCTTGAGTCGGGTAGCGGTTCTTTGCCAGGTTTCCTCATGTAGGTATGTCGTCGTCATCGTCCGTATCCTTGTCTTTGCAGTTAGGGTTAGCTTGGTAGTGATAGATGTTTGTATTGTGTATATAGGTGTTGCTTGATTGCTGGGTATTGCGTGTACGGGCATGGAATCATTGCAATCGCTTAAAGGTAGGTTCGCCTACTTAGTTTCTGTGGATGGTCTAGTGTGTCGGTTGTTGTGTCGTGGTTGTTGTGTTGTTGTTGTGTTTGTGTGGCAGAGTACAGGCGGTAGTCGATTGGTGTATACAGTTTGTTGGTTGTAGTTGTATTGCAGCTGTCTGTGATTGATTGTCTCTGGTTCTCGAGGTGCGTCCTCGGCTGAGTGGAGTCACTTGCGGGAGTGGCTTCACGCCCTAGTTTCGCCCTCCGTGGAACCCGCCACGGGATGGGATGTGAACATTAATGGGACAGGGTTATCGCTCGGTATGATGAGCGGGGCTTAGGTGGGAACGGCTGCGGTCCCCCACTGGGAGGGCTGGTCCAGTGGACAGTCGGTGACGGAGAATGATTGGAGTGGGTGTGATTGTGTATGACTAGTTGTGCTGTACTGTGTTGACAAATGTTGTTGGTTTATGTTGAGTCTTACCTCAGTTACTGACCTTGTGTGGTTGTCTTGTTTGTTTATGTGTCTGCCGTGATCCCTTATGGTGAGCAGGCAGTCTTAGCAGGTGTTGATGTGGTTGATAGCTGGAGTCCTGGCGGGGATGAGTCGTCACGAGTTCTGATAGTGATAGCGCGTAGCTGACGAGTTGTATCTTTACTTTGTTAGTTGGTTGTAACACTTGTAATATAACTATAATTGTTCTTTTATCGACTTTTGATGATTACTTACCTCGGGCAACCGAGATGGTAACGCCTTTATATGATAAGGAAGGTCTAGTTAAGGCTCCTCGGTATATGGGGGTGTTACAAAGGCATCTTACCTCACGGTTATCTTGTTGTGAGTTGAAGGGGCGGAGTGAGACCCGTTAATTGTCTCACGTCGGCTACATTAGTAGGTTAGTTTAAATAAAGGTCCTAGTTTTGGTCACCTCTTTACTCCGGACGAGCAAAGGTTCGGTTTGGGGATGTTTGATGTGACTCATATTTGAGCACATTTAGTCCCCGAATTAACCTCGTTCCTATGCTTTATAGTGCATAATTGGGTCATTTACTATCTTTAGTTTCCCATTTTGCATATTCTTTGAGGTTTTGTCCCCTTGGTAGGAAAAGAGTGCTAACCTTGCATTTACATGGCGAAATGGAGCTAAATTGATCGCATCCAATGACCAAGCATCAAAGAGGAAACAATACTAGAAGGCCTAAGTAGATAATAAAGTGAATTGGGCAATGATGAAAGGATCCTTGCATCCTCAACACGATCCTTGCGGATTGTTGAGGAGTAAAAAGAAGAGAAGCTGTCTGTCCCAGGATCCAAGCGGATTGCCCACAATCCGGGCGTCTCTGAGTAGCACAACCCGAGCGTCTTGTGCCCAGGACGAGCGTCCCACAGCAGCTCAGGCCGAGCGTCTCATCTGTGATCCGCTCGGATCACAAGTCAGAACCAACCGTGCAACAACTCAAGACGCGCGGGACGAGCATATTGACGCGGGACTAGCAAGGCGGATATGCTCATTTCCTGCGAGAGGAGCATTTCCTCAACTTTTCTTAAGGACTTAATAGTCATTTAAGCCCTTAGTAACCCTAATCCTTGTACCTAATCTTTAGTATAAATACCCCTTTGTACTACCTAGATTAAAAAAAAAAGTCTTATGATTCCTTAATGCTCTCTTAATTAAGTTGTAATCCATTCTTAATCTTGTAATCAACTCTTAATCTAGTATTAATATAAATCTCAATATTAATCTTTCCTTAATTTCTCTATTGTTCTTCATTTATTTTGGGTAATTAGAAGATTATTTGGGTTTATTTGGAGGATTGACAACCTTCCATCAATCATCAAGTACTTCTATTATTCTTTGCTTTATTATTTGGAATCATCTTCATAGGTATAATTCTCTCTTAACCTTGTTTAATTATTGTTAATCACTTTCATCATGTTTTGCTTTGCTAGTATGATTGACAACCTTGTTAGCATGTTAAACTTGATAATGAGTGAGTAGTTTCCTTAGCTAGGGTTAATGGGGAGTTAGGGGAAACCAACATGGGGATTGATTCATGCTTAATCTAATATGTTTTCATAATTAATTTGCTTGCTTATTGTGATTTCAACTTATGCACATGTTATGTTTGATGAAATGCGAGCCTATGAATCCTTGCATTTTTTACCTATCACCTATCTTTTCAATGAGACTTGTAAGCTTATACACCAACTCGAGTCTCATTAGACCATGCATATAGTTGAATAGGAAGGACTAAGTCGACTTGTAGGTGTTGTGCAATCTAATCGATTGGGCTCCGGAACCCAAACCTTCTTAGGGATTGTAAGCTTATACACCAACTTGATCCCATCATAACAATAAGTGCTTGCATCTAGTAGAGAACATTTTTGTGTGATCAACTCCCATGAATCCACTATGAACCCATGATACCCTAGTGCTTTTAATCAATTGTTTACATCTCACTTTAATCATCTTGCTTGTTTTCATTACTTTACTTTTATATTGTTGGTTAGTTTAGTTGATCTCCTATCTTAACCCAAATGGTGACACCCTAAGACACAACCATTTGCAATTGAAAATCCTACATCAATACTCATCCCTTGGGATCCGACCTTTACTTGCCTCTTTGCTAAGAGTAGTTGTGAAGTTATAAATATTGTTTTGGTTAGGTAGCTTTTGACGACGAGTTCTATACCGCACCAACTTATTAACAATATAACTTCAGTCGTATTGTCCATTTTATACATTATTTTGAGTTTATGTAACTCTAGTTTTTCTGATTGTAACTTTAGTTCGTGACGGTGTAACTTTAGTCCATAATAGTGTAACTTTAGTCCTTTTGAGTCAAGTTTATATAATTTTAGTCTTAGTATAACTTTAGTCCATAACAGTATAACTTTAGTACATGACGGTGTAATTTCAGTCATTTTAACTCATTTTTATATAAAAATTTGAATTATAGTAACTTTTCAAACATCTATTTTTGATTTAGTAGATTTAGGATTAAAAGCAACACATTATATGAGATCTATTTTAGTAGATCTAGAATCAAAATAAAAGGATCTTACAAAAAAAAAAAGATTTCAAAAACCCGAAATCTGAAATAAAAAATGTATTAATAGACGGGATTTGAGAAAATAAATAACAAACCGAAAAAAATAACAAGACGAAAAAAATAACATATAGGAATAAAATAAAGACCAACAAAAATAACAAATAGAAAAACGACCCCAATCATAAAAAATAAACATCAAATTTGAAAAAAAAAAACGAAAACGAAAAAATACACCGTGGTGGTTGGGTAGGCGGCGACGGCGGTGATAGTGGTGGTGGGTATTGTGTGGTGGTGTTGGGTAGAGTGGTGGTGAATGAGGAAGAGAGGAGTGTGACATTTATTTGGGTTTATTGGGTTTTTGATTTATTTGGGTTTTTGGGTTTGAGAGAGATGAGAGGATTATTTGGGTTTTTGAGTCAGATGAGATAAATGAAATGTGTGAGATGAGAGAGAAGTGGATGAAAGGAAACTTATATATAGTAAATTAGTGAATAATTAGGGTGAGTATGATAGAGAGTGTTTAATTATCCCCTTAATGACTTTTTTTTTGTTTTAATCTCAACCACCCATCCATAAGATCCAATGGTTAGGATTGGGACTTAGGGACTCAAGTCATCTAAAAGGACTTTGATGATCCTTACTATATCGATGTATGTGTGGGTTAATATCCGTATACTACCCTTTAATTGCAGGACTATAACGTAAATTTAAACATGCAATTTATAGTCATAAAACGAAAAACATAATGAAATGATTAATGTATAGAAATCAACCTCGGGTCCTTTGATGCACGGCGTAAAGAACAGAAATCAAACCAGATTCCCTCCTAATTGTTGCACCCAAGACCTTGTCCGAGATATGCCCTTGTGCTAGATGGTGTTCTCCGATTGCTTTGCAATATTGGGAGAACTGATGTGTGTTTTTTTCGAGATGAGAGATCTCAGGTTTTTCAGAGGAGAATACTCTTCAAAACCCTAATTTTTGTTTCAAATGATTATTTTTTTCAGAAGGGAGGAGAAGCTCTCCCTTTTGATCCCTCTCACTCGGCAAAACCGAGACCCACACAAGGGAAGTGGGCTTCCACTTCCTCTTGGTTTTAACTCGTGGTCCGGTTCATTAAATTCCAAATGTATATGACGCGGTTTGATTATAAACTGTTATCGGTTATCGGAAATTAAGGCATCAGCTAATAATACGGGTTAGCTGAATTATTAATTCGTGTCCGACAAAAACAGTATTGTATAATTATATTCAATATACATTTAATTAAATATAAATCGTTTTATATTTAATTTTACGAATTAACTGGTTAATTCGCCTTAGCCCATGATATTTAATCCGTATTAAATATAATATCTCAACATCACATATTTGACTAATTACTAGTCAAATAACTCGGACTAACTGGTTAGTCAATCTTGGCATCTACATGACAGTATTTTCATACCGTCACATCTCTCGAACGTATCCTATAGGTGTGACTTTTAGGGACCAGATGATCACCGCCATCTGTATGACAATAACGTCAAACTTATCTAGCAAGCCAACCGTTATTGATAAACGTGGATCAACCGATAATAATACCAAAAGTATGCCCTTTGATCCTTTTAGAGGTTTATGAGTCCTTGCACTAATTGTTAAGGACACCAACCCCAACAAGCTCCCACTTGTCCGTACAAGTGCATGTGCAATGACGTTATCCGCACTAACCGGAGGACACAAGCTCCAACAAACTCCCACTTGTCCGTACAAGTGTATGTGCGATAACCGATTCTCATATTCATTTAAAATCTCTCCCACTCAATGTAAAACAATTTGCAGATCCGGATCCGCAAAGGTCGTATTTTACAATCGATCTGTATCAAGAGTGGTTTCCCCGACTAGAGAGTAACTTAACTGATAAAACGAATCCGTATTCGAGCATGGCCATGCATTTCGATTCTGACTCCTCGAGTGGCCCCGAGAAATATCGAGTACCTGATAAAGGCTGAATATTTCCTTCAACTCGACTCCTTCCGATCTAAGCACGCATGAAATGACCGGAAAAAATCTACTTGGCCCCCGTTACGGATGACCGTGAGAAAGAAACCAAAGTCACCCAAAATGCCTTAGTCTCAAGAGACAGTCGATAGTCAAAAGAATCGACTCTTAGGATCACTATGGAGGTCCTATCCACGACCGGGCACGGAATGTTATAAAACATTTAGGACTCCACGTCGATGTCACAATAGTGTCCTACGAAATATCCGTATAAATCGCCTCTGTGATTGGTCGGTCAACCGGTTGACTTATGGCTCGTTGAACCCACCATCAACCAACGTCACAAAATAATTGCCAGTTATCAGCTCATGTGGGCAATTAAGGACTGAAAAATATAATGTTCGTTCAGTTCACTTTGTGGTGTTCAAAATTTGTCGTACAAAACCACATGAAAAACAAAATATATATAAAATATCAAAACGATGATGTTGTATAGAGTACAAAAGCGAATGAATCTGATCCATAAAAGAGTACTACAACTTAGGAACACGTTTAATTCCCATGGAATTAACATGCCCTTCATGCTTGTCTTGTCGTAATGCTTTAGTGAGAGGATCTGCTATGTTATCATCTGTAGCAATCTTTTCTATCACTACTTCCTTTTGCTCCACGTAATCCCGGATTAGATGAGCTTTCCGTTGTACATGTCTAGACTTGTTGCTAGACTTTGGCTCCTTAGCTTGGAAGATGGCACCACTATTGTCGCAATAGATGGTGATCGGGTCATTCGAACTAGGCACTACAGAGAGCCCATGTAAGAATTGACGCATCCATATCGCTTCCTTTGTAGCTTCAGACGCGGCATAGTACTCGGACTCAGTCGTAGAATCTGCATAATGATTTGTTTCGAACTCTTCCGGTGATCAGCGCCATTAAGAGTAAAAACGAATCCAGATCGAGATTTCGAATCATCTCGATCCGTTTGGAAGCTAGCATCTCACAGAACCGGTTGCGCATAGCTTTTGAGAGCCTCCATAAGTCAATGCCCAATCTTTAGTCCTCCGTAGGTACTTAAGAATGTTCTTGACAGCCCACCAATGTGGTTCACCGGATCTTTGTTGGAATCGACTTGTCATACTCAATGCATATGCCACGTCCGGACGTGTGCATATCATGGCATACATGATTGATCCTATAGCCGAAGCATAAGGAATCCGTGTCATGCGCTCTTTCTCTTCCGGTGTCTCGGTGCTCGAGATCGGCTCAAATGCACCCGGAGCCATAGGAAGGAACCCTTCTTGGAGTTAGTCATACCGAATCTCTCTAGGACTTTGTCTATGTAAGACTCGATCGAGAGATAACATCCGTCGTGATCTATCTCGATAGATACGGATGCCTAGAATTCTTTGTGCCTCTCCCGGATCTTTCATCTGGAAATGGTTTTTCAACCATACTTTCACCGAAGTTAAGAGAGGTATGTCATTCCCAATCGGGAGTATGTCGTCAACATACAATATTAGGAAGACAATCTTGCTCCCACTCGACTTGATATATAGACATGGTTCCTCGACCGATCGAGTAAATCCATTGTCTTTTATCACTTGGTCGAAGCGATGATTCCAACTCCTTGATGCTTGCTTAAGTCCATAAATGGAACGCTTAAGTTTGCATACTTTCTTAGGATGTGCTGGATCAATGAAACCTTCGGGTTGTACCATGTACAACTCTTCCTCCAAAAAGCCGTTTAAGAAGGCGGTTTTCACGTCCATTTGCCAAATTTCATAGTCATGAAAAGCGGCAATCGCTAAGATAATCCGAATGGAACGCAGCATGACTACGGGTGCAAAAATCTCATCGTAGTGCAAACCTGGCACTTGGGTGAAACCTTTAGCAACTAGTCGTGCTTTGTAGATATCTTGTTGACCTTCCACAGAATGCTTTATCTTGTAAAGCCATTTGCATTGAAGGGGACGAACCTTAGCAGGTAAGTCAACAAGATCCCACACGTTGTTCTCATACATGGAGTCCATCTCGGATTGCATGGCCTCAAGCCATAGCTTTGAGTCGAATCTGGTCATGGCACCTTTATAGGTTGCGGGTTCACTACTCGTTAAGAGTAGAACGTCATCTATGTCATGTTCCTCGACCATACCGATGTATCCGTCGGGAGGAATAGAGACTCTTCTCGACCTCCTAGGTTCCTCGGGAATATTCACCGCAAGGGATTGAAGGAACAGGTTCCTCCAATGGTTGCTCGGTGTTTGGTTTTGGAATCTCCGACAGGTCGAAGGTTCTATCACTCTTTGCATTCTCGAGAAATTCCTTCTCTAAGAATGTCGCACTAGCCGCAACAAAAACGCGTTGTTCGGTTGGCGAATAGAAGTAATGACCAAGTGTTCCTTTAGGATAACCTATAAAGTATGTCTTGACCGATCGCGGGCCGAGCTTATCCTCGTGTCTCCACTTGACATAAGCCTCGCAGCCCCAAACCCGTATAAAGGACAAGTTAGGGACCGTTCCCTTCCATAGTTCATATGGAGTCTTGTCAACACTTTAGACGGACTTCGGTTAAGTATTAGAGCGTGACAAAAGAGCATAACCCCATAATGAATCGGGTAAAACCGTGTGACTCATCATGGATCGAACCATATCAAGTAGTGTTCGATTTCTCCGTTCGGACACACCATTCAATTGAGGTGTTCCGGTGGAGTTAATCGTAGGGCAATCCCACAGTCCTTTAGGTGTTGATCAAACTCGTGAGAAAGATACTCGCCACCACGATCCGAACGCAGTGTTTTAATCTTTCTACCTAATAGGTTCTGTACCCTATTCTGGTATTCCTTGAATTTCTCAAAGGATTCACTTTTGTGCTTCATTAAGTAGACATAGCCATATCTACTTAAGTCGTCCGTGAAAGTGATGAAATACCTATAGCCTTCTCGTGCGGTGATTGACATAGGGCCACATACATCCGTGTGTATGAGTCCTAATAGGTCGCCAGCCGCGCATTCCAACACCTTTGAAGGAAATACGAGTCATCTTACCGATGAGACATGATTCACACGTGCCAAATGATTGAAAATCAAAGGCCGAGATAGCTCCATGTTTGATGAGTTGTTTTACGCGTTTCTCATTAATGTGTCCCATACGGCATTGCCATAGATATGTTTGATCTTTGTCACCAACCTTTAACCTTTTATTCATTACGTGTAATATTTCCGTGGTCTGATCCAAAACATAAATTCCGTTCATGGAGACCGCCTTGTCAGTAAATCATATCGTGTAATGAGAAAATGCAAGTATTATTTTCTATTACAAATGAAAAACCAAGTTTATCAAGTGCAGAAACTGAAATAATGTTTTTCGAAAGACTAGGAACATAATAGCAGTCATATAAAGACAACTCAAATCCGCTAGGAAGCTGGATCACATATGTCCCCTTCGAGATGGCAGCCACTCTTGCTCCATTCCCAACACGCAGGTCCACCTCACCCTTTACGAGGGGTTCGATGTTTCGGAGCCCCTGCACATGATTACACAGATGAGAACCACAACCAGTATCAAGTACCCAAGTTCCGTAACTTGCGTGGTTAATCTCAATCATATGAATAAAAGTAGAAGAAGAGGAAGACATACCACGGGTTTAACACGACCGCCTTTAAGTCCTCATGATAAACAGGACATGTGCGTCTCCAATGCCCAGTCTTGTGGCAGTGATGGCATTCCATGTTTTCATTCTTGCTCTTTGTCACGCCTGATGAGGTGCTCGACTCACCAGGCCCACTCTTACCTGAACCCGACTTCTTGAACTTCGCCTTACCTCTCGCTAGGTTTGCTCGAGCTTTGCCCTTACCTTTCCCTTTATTCGACACAACGAGAACATCTTGTTTCATGCTCCCACTGAACTTCATGTCCTTCTCGGTCTGTACGAGGAGGGAGTGCAGTTCATGCGGAGTTTTCTTCAAATCATTCATATAGTAATTCGCTCTAAATTGCGAATAACCATCGTGGAGTGAATGAAGAATACGGTCGATAACAATATTCTCGCTGATGTTACAGTTAAAGGTCTCCAGTTTCTCGACATTCTCAATCATGCTGAGAATGTGTGGGCTAACCGGTTGGCCCTTCTGGAGTCTCGCATCAAAGAAGCGAGTGGTATGCTCATAGGTCACGATTCTCGGTGCTTTCAAGAATTCCTTAGTGAGCGTGGTGAAAATCTTGTTTGCACCATGGGCTATGAAGCGTTTCTGCAAATTGGGTTCCATTGCAAAAATGAGTACGTTTTTAATCGCACCCGCTTCCATACAGAAATCATTAAACTTGGTGACTTCAGCAGCTCTAGCCGTGGGACCTGGGTTTGCCGGGATGGGCTCCAAGAGATATTTGAGCTTCCGTCGCCAGCGGCAGCATTCCGTAATGCCGCCTCCCGGTCCGCGAAGTTTGATCCATCATTCTTGCCGAGTAGACCGATTCATCCGATTCATGAAGATCCGAAGCCAGGACTCACGGTCCAATGTGGCACTTGGCATTGGGTTATCACTTGAACCAGCCATTTGTTGTTTAGCAGTTTAAAATCGTGATCTACACTGAAAAAGAAAGAAAAACAAAACGAAATAAGCAACTCATCGAGGTGATTTAAGTCTATTTTAAAATTCATTTTAAACATGTAGACTCTCGCACTTGCATAATTGATCTCCCTCAAGAAAGATACAAGTGATCCCAAGACTCAATTTCTGTAAATTGATAAGCCAACTGTTTAGCTAATTCTTCCGGAAGAACTCTTGGTCGATAGATTTCCGTAAATCCTATCTATAGTCCACCATAGTCACAGGATCGTACGAGTGACCACAGTGTTGAGATAAAATAGGTCAATCGATTCCAACTTACCCGACGTAGAAGGGGTCATATTATGCCTACCGACGAAGAAGGGACTCATTGGAGTTTGACCTATAAAGACCGTTCTCAATTTTGGTTTATACGAGGAAGATCCCATCAACAAAATTATAATTCATTTTAAGTGAACGAATAACTAGCGTCTGTCGTGAATGAATTTATTTGGATGATGGCTTTAAAACGTGTGACATGAGAATGTCAATGAAAACTAACTCGTGACCTCTATATGTGTCAGTTTTCATGTAATAAATAGGTGGTTTGGTTTTTAGGCGGAATATGATGCATATAATCGTTGCGAAAAATAAATAAAGGAATGCAATACGTAAAAAAAATTTCCTAGTGTGGCCTATCCTAGTATAAGAACATAATACAACTTTGGAATCCACCGATGGACCCGAAAAGCTTGTCTTGATGTTCCATCTTGATCCAAGTAGCGGGAGTGAGCATCCGGTCTCCATCTTTGGTCTTCTCAAAAATTACAATTAAAATTACAAAATATAAACCTATTTACATTCTAATTAAAACTGTAATTACAAGTGAAAAATCCAAAACGGAGATACAAGATCTCAAAATACAACCAAGACCGTGTTCCATCATTACGGTAACACGTTCTACTAAGGCCACACTAAGTTACAACCGTTTGTAAAATTAAATACGTAATAAAAGGGCATTCACGGCATTCAAAAATTAACGATAAATAAAAATGCATCAACTAAAAACAAATTCATTCGTGACATAATTCTGTAATTATGTTAAATTTATCCAAACCACCTTTTAATGATCAAAATTCATGTGATAAAACCGCTTCTATCATTTAATTTTAATCCATTACAATCCGTTACTTTAAAAACGCTTTAAAATAACTTAATGGTACGTGTGTGAACCGTTTCACAATCATAGCGAGTGTACTATATCCGTATAAAGTACATATTGAAGCCAAAAGAAAATTTAAATCAAAAGAAACAAATTTTCAAAGCTGTCAAAGACGAAATCCCTCGATCCAGGGACATAAGTGCTCGATCGAGGGACAGAGGGCTCGATCGATCGAACGCAAGTCGATCGAGAGGTATGCTAATCAGAGGTACTCGATCGACGTAAATGGTGGTCGATCGAGGACTTATATCGACAATCGCTCGATCGAGTACGAGGACTCCTCGATCGAGCAAGTGGGGTTTTAAAGCGTGTCGATCGAGTACAACAAGGACTCGATCGAGTAAAATCTAAACAGAAAAACCACTCGATCGATTAAAACCTTGGTCGATCGAGTGCAAAAGTCTCTGGAAACTTAAAACCCTCGAGAAACAGTTTTGGTGAAACAAAACAAACGCAATTTTGATCAAAACTGATTGAAAACAAAACTACAAAATGCTAGACATTAACATATTGTTATAATGATCGGGTAAAATAACAATATGCATAATATCAAAACGAAAATAACCCGTGTAAAACATGTCACGGTACGGTTTTCGAGACAAAACAACAACAAGAGCAACCGTGTAAACAGGACACGGTTCCCAATGCAACCAAAAACGCAGCAATAACAGAAAAAAAAAATATCTGCCGTGAGAATTACTGCAGCCGCACGGAATTTTAGACAAAACAAAAATCGTTTCAAGATAGTTTTATGAAAAACACATGGAAAAATTCACGTGGCCTCGCTCTGATACCACTTGTGGGTTAATATCCGTATACTACCCTTTAATTGCAGGACTATAACGTAAATTTAAACATGCAATTTATAGTCATAAAACGAAAAACATAATGAAATGATTAATGTATAGAAATCAACCTCGGGTCCTTTGATGCACGGCGTAAAGAACAGAAATCAAACCAGATTCCCTCCTAATTGTTGCACCCAAGACCTTGTCCGAGATATGCCCTTGTGCTAGATGGTGTTCTCCGATTGCTTTGCAATATTGGGAGAACTGATGTGTGTTTTTTTCGAGATGAGAGATCTCAGGTTTTTCAGAGGAGAATACTCTTCAAAACCCTAATTTTTGTTTCAAATGATTATTTTTTTCAGAAGGGAGGAGAAGCTCTCCCTTTTGATCCCTCTCACTCGGCAAAACCGAGACCCACACAAGGGAAGTGGGCTTCCACTTCCTCTTGGTTTTAACTCGTGGTCCGGTTCATTAAATTCCAAATGTATATGACGCGGTTTGATTATAAATCGTCATCGGTTATCGGAAATTAAGGCATCAACTAATAATACGGGTTAGTTGAATTATTAATTCGTGTCCGACAAAAACAAAGATTGTATAATTATATTCAATATACATTTAATTAAATATAAATCGTTTTATATTTAATTTTACGAATTAATTGGTTAATTCGCCTTTAGCCCATGATATTTAATCCGTATTAAATATAATATCTCAACATCACATATTTGACTAATTACTAGTCAAATAACTCGGACTAATTGGTTAGTCAATTTTGGCATCTACATGACAAGTATTTTTTCATACCGTCACATCTCTCGAACGTATCCTATAGGTGTGACTTTTAGGGACCAGTTGATCACCGCCATCTGTATGACAATAACGTCAAACTTATCTAGCAAGCCAACCGTTATTGATAAACGTGGATCAACTGATAATAATACCAAAGTATGCCCTTTGATCCTTTTAGAGGTTTATGAGTCCTTGCACTAACTGTTAAGGACACCAACCCCAACAGTATGATAATGCATATAATTCATCTTCCAAAATATATTTCATCCTACCCGATCCCTCCCAAAATGTTGTCGGTTGTAAGTGGGTCTTTTGAACCATGTACAAACCCAACTGTTCCATTGATAAACACAAAGCTCGTCTTCTCTCTAAGGGTTTCCACCAACGCCCATCCATTGACTACACCGAGACCTTTAGCCCCGTCATTAAACTTGCTACTATCTGATTAGTGCTTACTCTTGTTGTAACCATGTGCTCTGAACCCTCTGACAGCTCGACATTGATGACGCCTTCATCCAAGGCACCCTAACTGACACTGTTTATATGTCGCGACCTCGAGGCTTCTCTGATCCCTCCTTTTTGGATCACGTGTGTCGTCTCCATAAGACCATCTATGTGCTCAAGCAGGCCCCTCGTGCCTGGTATATGGAAATACGGAAGTATCTGATTAGTGTTGGCTTTACCAATTCTGTCTCAGACACCTCCTTATGTTACTCACATACCTCTGTCACTTTTTTTGTACTTGTATATGTGGATGATATTGTTGCCACAGGTTCCTACTTCTAGGCTATCTCTACCTTTATTGATGCTCTTGCTCGTCGCTTTTCTCTCAAGAACTTGGGCTCCCTCTGTTACTTCCTTGGCGTAGAAGTGACTCCAGTTTCCACAGGTATATTTCTCAATCAAAATAGGTACACAACTGATCTCCTCCAGCGTGCTAACATGCTGGGCACTAAGCCCTAGTCGTTGGATTCCAGAGTTCTTTACACCGTTGAGACTGTCGCTTTGTGGGTAAGATCCTAGTACAGTTTTTATGTTGTTTCGTTAATGTTGGTTAAACCCTAATTGGGTAATTTGGGGGTTTTGGGAGTATTTGTAGTATTAGATGGTGATTGTATGATTGGATGTTGATAGGGGTAATTTCGTACAGGAGCGTTTCTGATCTGCTGTTGTGATGATTGTGGTGATTGCATTTCCAGGTAGGGTTTCCTACTCAGTTATTGTTTACATGAATATTAGATGGTTGATTGGTTTTTGATTGTTGGTTAATGGCATTTGTCTATATCGTAATTGAATTGATATTGTTGACATTGTAGTTGGTTGTTGTTGTTTGTCTGTGGTTCGCGAGGTGCGCCCCCGGCTGAGTGGAGTCACTTGCGGGAGTGGCTTCACGCCCTTGATTCGCCCCTTGTGGAACCTGCCACAAGAGAGGATGTGCACATTAAGGAACATGGGTTTACGCTCGGTAAAGATGAGCGAGGCTTAGGTGGGAATGACTGTGGTCCCCCACTGGCGGTGTGAATTACTTGTTGCGGACGTAATCTAGCAAGACTAGACCTTCAGGCTAGTCAGGTGATTGGTGATATGACGGTGTTGGAGAATTGTCTGTATTGTTGTTGTTGTATTATGTTATATTGTGTAATCAGTAACTGACCCCGTTTAATTGTTTTAAAAACTGTGGTGATCCATTCGGGGATGGTGAGCAGTTATTGAGCAGGTATGATGGGATGCGTGAGCGATTAGCTGGGCATGAGTTACCACGAGTCTATTAGAAGTCTTCTAGTGTGTTATCGAACTTTATATTTACTTTAGTTGGTTTTTGGATTTGGAACAGTTGTATCACACTTTACAGTTTTGAGTTTTGATGTATTCACTTAAACTATTTATTTAAAGTGCATTCTTTTATGGTCTATTCGATATTCATTACCTCGGGTAACCGAGATGGTAGCACTCTCATGCATTAGGTGGTCTTGGTAAGGCACCTTGGTGTATGGAGGTGTTACAGAAGCGGCTCCAATATCTTGCTAGATCAATTACGCATGGAATAACGATCTATCGTGACTCTCCCCTCACGCTCCATGTCTTCTCCGACTCTGATTTGGCAGGTAACAGTGATGACTACACCTCTACCGT
The DNA here is from genome assembly GCF_048544455.1 of Silene latifolia. Classification (NCBI taxonomy): domain Eukaryota; kingdom Viridiplantae; phylum Streptophyta; class Magnoliopsida; order Caryophyllales; family Caryophyllaceae; genus Silene; species Silene latifolia. Next base: position 95,843,333 of record NC_133535.1, on the reverse strand, counting down.
TGCTTACCTTGTTCATTTAGGTTGAAATCCCATCTCCTGGAGCTCCAAGAAGCAAAAACAGTGGCTCGTTCCTTCACCGAAGCTGAATACCGCTCCATTGCAAATGCTGCAGCTGAACTCATTTGGCTCACCCATCTTCTTGGTGAACTTTGTGTGCCCTTCTCTGTTCCCCCTCCAATACATTGTGACAACATTGGAGCCACTCACCTCAGCTCCAACCCTGTTTTTCACTCTCAAACGGAGCATATTGGGCTCGATTATCACTTTATTCAGGAACGTGTGCAAGCTGTCAAACTTCATGTTTCCTTGGTTGCTTAAGATGATCAACTCGCTAACCTCTTCACTAAGCCTCTCTCCCGTCCCCGGTTTTCATGTTACTTCGCAAGATCGGAGTCCGCCCTCCGCCATCTGTCTTGAGGGGGGATGGTAAGGTTATGGAATCTCTGTAATCTCTTCTGTTAATCTCTTTGTATATATTAGTTATTCTCTTCCTTAAATGTTGCTTGGAATCCCAGTCTTTAGCTAACTAAGGTATTATCTCCTTGTATCTCAAGTCAAGGTTTCTTATATATATATATATATATATATATATATATATATATATATATATATATATATATATATATATATATATATATATATATATATATATATATATATATATTGTAATACTACGGTTTTATGAGTCTATGGGTACTCTATCGAGTGGGGCTTACTCTGTCGAGTAAGTATGTTTTGAGTTACGAAACAGGAGTCTGCCTGTAGGGTGCTCGATCGAGTAGCCTTGGCACTCGATCGAGTAAGTGTAACTCGATCGAGTACAAGACTTACTCGATCGAGTAGCTCGGTTTACGGGTAATGTTTTGTCGGGTTTTGTTAATAATGCAAATTAGTATATATAACTTTCCGTCATCTTTCCCAAACATTTTTATAAACCTAATACACTCAAAAAGGATATTGCAAACTACGTTCTTCGCATTGTTCGCATTATTGGCAAATCCCGGGGTTAGAGAGGTCGGATTTCGTTGTTCTTTGCATCCTTGTGATCCTTGCGTCAAGGATAAGTCTTACGTACCATTTTTATAGCGTTTGGGTAGTTTTGGTTAAACCCTAATTTTGGGAATTGGGGATTTTATGGTTGTATTGTTGTGATAGTGATTGTATGATTATGTGTATAGGAGGAGGGTTCGTAGAAGAAAGGTTTTGAGACAGTTGCTAGATCGTATGAGTTGTGATTGCTTTTCAGGTAGGGTTTCCCTACTCAGTATTAGTTACATGATGTGTGTGGTGATTGTGCCGTAGATAGTAATTGTTGATTGTTTCAGACGGTTGTGATATTGTATTGTTGATTGTTTCAGACAGTTGTGATATTGTATTGTTGAAATTTTCAGACGGTTGTTGAGGTTGTGTTATGATTACTGTTTAACTGTCTGTGATCTTCGGGGTGCGTCCCTGGCTGAGTGGAGTCACTTGCGGGAGTGGCTTCACGCCCTTGATTCACCTTCTGTGGAACCCGCCACAGAAGGGATGCGCACATTAAGGAACATGGGTTTATCGCTCGGATGGAGATGAGCGGGGCTTAGGTGGGAACGGCTGCGGTCCCCTACTGGCGGTGTGGAGTATCTGTTGCGATGGGTACTCTGGCAGGGCTACACACTTTAGTGTGTAGTCAGTTGTGTGGAGATTTGAGATGGAGACTGAGGTTTGTTGAGCTGTTTGTGCTGTTTGTGATATTGTTCCTTTATGGTATTTGTTTTTGTGTAATAAGTACTGACCCCGTTTAAATGTTTTAAAAACTGTGGTGATCCATTCGGGGGTGGTGAGCAGTTATTGAGCAGGTTGATTGATGCGCATGAGATAGCTGGGTTGAGTCATCACGAGCTGTTTTAGAAGTCTTCCGCTGTGTCGAACGTTGTTATTTAGCTAGTTGGTTTAACATTTGAGAACAATTGTATTTTCTTTTAACAGTTTTGGAGTTTAGTTGTATCACTTAAACTTTGTAATCATTTAAGTACGTTTCGTTATTGTCTATTTGATTATCATTGCCTCGGGTAACCGAGATGGTAGCACTTCCATGCCTTAAGTGGTCTTGGTAAGGTACTTAGAGTATGGGGGTGTTACAAAGTGGTATCAGAGCGACGATCCTGAAACCTGTAACCAATGAACCTAATGAACATAGGGAGTCAAATTAAAATGAACCCGGGGTAGAAGTTGTAGGAGCTAATGCAAAGACTTGGGAGACGTCCTAAAGTCGCGAACTCGCCCTACAATTTTAAACCGGTCACCATGGGATATGAGTCGGGATCGCTATGTGTTTATCTTGTGAATTGTGTACCTATATGGTGATGTGTGGCATGAATCAGTGGATGTATGTATGTGGAGAATGGGGAATGTGTAGAAAAGATGGTGATGATGTGATTTCGTAAGTTATTGATTGAAAGCATGATAGTTGTTTTACGAGATGGCATTAAAGAAATACGGAAATGAAGTTTGTTTGGTTTGAGTTATACATAGAGTTATGTATATATATGTGTGGTTGGTAGTGTTGTACGAGTTTATATGGCTGAAAGTTTGAGTAAGAGCATGACTAATTGGTGGAAAAAGATGAATAATTGTTGCATGATAATATGATTTATGATTAAGCATGTTATATGATGGAAGTTATTTTATAATGTTGTTATGCTAGTAACATGTGAATAGGAGACTTGATGTTATATATTTGTGATTTTGTTTACGTAAAGTTATAGAATAAAAACATGTAGGTAATACATGCTTGGTAAGTTGAATGATGTATGTGCATAATGGATGTTGTTGCTTGGCTTGTGAAGATAGTAACATGTGGTTAGGGATGCTGGTTTTATGAGTATTGAGTTGTTTTGTTTACCTTGTTGTCGTTTAAGTTGTTTGGAAGTAAAAATCAAGTAGTTGTGTTTTTCGATTATAGAGAGGTTGTCTTTAAACTGTTATAACTTGAGATGTATAAATGATTTTAATGTGATTTCAATTGGAGGTGATAGCTTGTTCTTTTACGATTCTAATGATAGGTCACACGCCCAAAACGACCAAGAAACGAGTGAGTTATGACCATTTTACGAAAACTGGACAGTGCTGAGAAATGCGTAGGGTACTCGATCGAGTGACCCTCACTCGATCGAGTGCACCTCTTGGTACTCGATCGAGTAACCCTCACTCGATCGAGTAGTCCTGGTAATTTGTTTTACGTGTCTCTGACCTTCACCTACTCGATCGAGTAAGTCTTTTACTCGATCGAGTGGCCTGTACTCGATCTAGTGACCCCCCGTTTTGGGTCATATGCTCATATTTTGATTTCGTTGCATATTATGTTTAATTCAAAGGTGTTATTTTGCTTCTTTATGCATTGTTTTACATGTATGTTGTTCCTGATGCGTAAGTTACCCAATCTTATGATGTAAGGAGTGGCTCTTGTGGTGAGTATGAGTTTGGTGGGGAGGACATGAGTTATATGTGGTTGTGATAGATAGTGGAAAAAGAAAAGAAAGATTGTTAAGGCTTATTGAGGCATGGAGCATGTTTGAGATGAGATGAGTGATATGATTTTGTGTTGAGTAATGTAAAAGTAAGTAAATATGGGCAAGGGATGATGTGAGTCTAAGGAACGTGAGAATGAAAAGATCGAAAGGAAGGATGTGGATGGTGGAAACTTGAGATGTGTAAGGAATTATGGAGGGAGATGGTTAGGAATCGTGTGGGTTAAGAATATATGTAGTGAAAGGTCGTTTTAGAGGAATTGAGAAGAGTGGTATATAGTGAACTTAATGGAGACATGTCGCGACGTGGATTTGCAGATAGGGAGTGGGTTCGGGAATTTGTGTTATCAAGAGGTGAAACTAATGTGTGATTTCCTTGGGCAAGTAAAGTTATGAAATGAGTTTTGGGATTCAAAAAAAAAAAAAAGGTGATTGGAGATCAATGTGAGTGATAGCATGAGACGGTCTGGACTAGTTGGTGATAAGTGTGAGTGACGGCATGATAAGAGAGGATCCGTAGTAAGAAAGAGGGAGATGATACTGATATGAAATAATGAGAGGGGAGTTTTGGTGCAATGAGAAGGTAACCGGGGCACTAAAGAGTTAGGTAGAAGTAATAAGGAGTTGAATGGTTAATTGATTTTGTCGAGTGTAAAAGAAAAGAATGAGGGGAGTAAAACTAGGAAAATGTTCACCGAGTTTATGTGATATAAAAGTAAGGAATCGTCGAGATGTATGATACTATCGTGAGGAATTGAGTTAACGGTTACATAGGAGTCCCAGGACGACATGATAATCATGAGTTTCGAGGAATTAAGTAAAGAAAAAGTTGGGTAAAGAAGTTGCACGATATGAGATCTTGGTGGTGAGTCGAGTGACGATACAATTAAGGATGGAATTGGAAATAGTGTTGAGGTGATTTTTGTTGATGTATTTGATGTTCGATATTTGGGATGATAACCAAAGATAGGAAAGAAACTGTGATGTTTAGAGATGAGTGTAAGAAGTTTGATGTACGAACGGTGGTAGTGTGGAGGTGTTGTCACTAGTGGTTAAAGGTGATGATAAATAGGAAGAATGGCAATTCTAAAGAGGTTGATTTTGTAGAGACCGAATTGATATGTATGGTTGTAAGGAAGTATAAGATGTGGTTATATGGGGCGGGTGCTAATAGTTGAATAGTAATGGTATGGTTATATTTGGCATGAGGTGATGGTTATGCGAATGGGAGAATGTTATGAGGTGCATACGAGTTAAGCTCGGGTGAAAGGTAACCTTTATCAGGTGGTAACTTACGTGATCAGGATTGACTAGTTGGATGTCATTTTGGGTCTAAGATCTATATAAATGTTGGTGTAGGTTCTGACCTCACGAGAAGCGGTATTGTGTGATAGTTATAAAGTTGTTATCTGAATGCTCTGTAATATATGTTGGATACGGTAACTTAATGGAATGATGTTCAAAAGTGATAGTTTGGGTGATTTGGCATGACTGGTTATACTTGTATGTGTATTCATGATATATGTTTATTCCGTAAAAAGGTAGGGATGGTATTCATGAGATTCTTGTCTGTTTATTCCATATAATATATTGTGTTGTGATCTAGTAAAGCAGTCTTGAGTAAGTTTTATTGTCCGGAAAGTTATTCTGAGTCAGTGTTTATGGGAATTCTATGTAGTTGTGATGTCTATCGATGTGGTTGTTGTGCCTCGGGTGGTGATCCAGACACGATACTTAGTGTTGTGATGCGGGTATTTTCGCACTGCGGTGTGGTTGTGGGTGGCGGTGTGGCGATGCCGTCACCGGTTGTGGTGGAGTAGGCGGGATGATTATGATATAAGTTTCGAAAGTACATACCAGTTATACGTAGATTGTTGTTTTGTTTGATGTTGCTTCCTGTGAGTTTCGGTTGTACAGATAGACAGTTGTTTTGTTTATTGATGTTTCTTACCAGTCTAAGTTCGGGAATGAGGGTAGAGTATGATATAAAAGAAGTTGTATATGTTTTCGTTGTTGTCATGGTATAATAATATTCTGTTGATAGGCCACAGTTGTGAGAAGTTGTTATAGTAATTTTGATCTTGTTTTAAGACGAGGAATCGATAGTCATAGTCATACCAAGTAATTTGTGAAACATGTGCTGTACTGATATGGACGCTGCAGGTGGTTCATAATCAGATTTTTGGACAGTGAGAGTAGGGTGTTGGGAACTAGTGTCATGTTAAGTTATGTGTGAGTTTATTTTGCGGTAATGAAAGAAAAGAACTTGAGGATCTAGTGTGAGTGTATGTAATAATTGTGGATCGTGAGTTATGAGTATGGAGATAGGTGCAGGTATAGAGGATTATGTCGTTTTGTCAGTTATAGGGAACAATTGAAGTTTTGGTTAAGCTAAAGATTTTGAGATATAGGTTAGGGGGTGTGTCGAGTGAATTGAAGTGAGAGAGTTGTTTAAGTAAGAGAGCCTTAGATATATGCATGGCGAGTGTTTAGATTTTAGGTGGTTATCTTTGACATGCGGTGGTGATGAGGATAATGAGAAGATATAGCTAGGATTTAGTATTAGTGAGTTACGGGGACGTAACATTTATCTTAAGAGGAGTAGGATGCGATAAAAGAGATTTTGATGGTTGTACATATGGTAGTATATTTGGAAGTAGAGTGTTGGTGTAGCATAAAGGACGGGTATTTGTTTTGATTGATTTTATTAAAGGTCATGACCGTGCTTGTAGTAGTTCGATGTTTAGGAATGGGAGAATATTTCAATAGTGTTGACAGTTGGATGATGATGTTATGAGTGTGAGTAAACTTCGAGGACGAAGTTCTTTTTAAGGGTGGTAGAATGTAACATTCCGTTTGATGTTATGAGTATCTTGATATTGGATTATCTAGTGGATGATATGTTACGGAGCTAGCAGCGTTTGTGTTGGTAGTGTATGGAGTTAGTGTAACACCCCCATACTCCAAGTGCCTTACCAGGACCACTCAGGTATAAGGATGCCACCATCTCGGTTACCCGAGGCATGATATTCATAAGACAATAACGAAACAACTTTAAAAGTAAATAAAGTTTAAAGTGATTACATAGCAATTCCAAACTGATAAAAAGAAATACAAGATTCTCAGACGATCTACTGCTAAAACCATCAAAGTTACAAAACATCGTCTGACACAGCGGAAGACTTCTAACTGCCACGTGATGACTCATCCCAGCTATCCCATACGCGTCATATCATACCTGCCCAATAACTGCTCACCACCCCCGAATGGATCACCACAGTTTTTAAAACATTTAAACGGGTCGTACTAATCACACAACTCAATATATCAACAATAAGATAAACAGACCGCTTAACCGTCACACACACACAACCACACCAATCCCAACAATCTCAATCACCGATCGTCCTTTGGACCACCCCCGAGTGGGGGACCGCAACCGTACCCACCAAATCCCCGCTCCTCATAATGAGCGATAACCCTGTCCATTAATGTGCACATCCCCTTCCGTGGTGGGTTCCACGAAGGGCAAAACTAGGGCGTGAAGCCACTCCCGCAAGTGACCCCACTCAGCCGAGGACACGCCTCGAGAACCAGAGACAAACAATCACAATCAACAAACCGTCACAATACAATTACTATATTATTCAATCAACCACAACACATCAACAATCATCCCATTATGGGACTAATACTGAGTAGGAAATCCTACCTGGAAAGCACAACAGTCAGACGGTATCAACAGCTGTATCAAAAAGCCTCTTCTACAAAACCTCCTCCTATCATACAAACACATAAACACTACCAAATCACAATCTACACAAAACCCCCAAATCCCCATATTAGGTTTTAACCAACTTAAAGGAAAAAACAGTAAAAAGGGTACATAGATCTTACCCTCGACGCAAGGATCTCAACGGTATAACAAACGATGAAAACCGACTTTCCAAACTCCGGGATTTGCTAACAATGCGATTAAAGGGATGAACGTACTTGCTTTCTCTCTTTGACAATAATTTAGGTTTTGAAAAGTGTTTAGAATGATGACGGAAAATATTATATACCTTAATCGCATAATTAACAAAACCCGAGAAATAACTCCCCGTAAACCGGCTACTCGATCGAGTAGCTAAGGTACTCGATCGAGTGCCCCCCTTACTCGATCAAGTATCCTAGTTACTCGATCGAGTACCCAACAGGTCAGAAACTATTTTAAAACGCAACTCACCCTTACTCGACAGAGTAAGGCCTACTCGATAGAGTACCCAAAGACTCATAAATACGGAGTATTACAGTCTTCCCTCCTTAAAAAGAACTTCGTCCCCGAAGTTCAACCCATACTCAAAAACAAACATACTAACTCGATCAAGACACAACAACGTGACTAAGAACTCAAAACAAAACTCCAACCCAAACATGAACTCGTAACACCAACTCCACTAACTATTCCTACCTCCACAACATGGCTCACGATATCGTATCGACTCCATTATATCTCTCTCAACACTAACTCCATACATTACCAACTAGCTCCGTAATACATCATCCAGAGCCAATCCAATATCAAAATACCCCTAACATCAAACGGAATGTTACATTCTACCACCCTTAACAGGAACTTCGTCCTCGAAGTTTACTTACACTCATAAACATCATCATGCCACTATGAAAACTCTCGAACTCCTAAACATCACACTACTACAAGCACGGCCATGGCCTTTTAACAACATCAACCACAAAACAAATCCCTCCTTTACGCTATGCTAACACTCTACTTCCAATTATTTTACAACATGCACAACCATGAAACTCACTTTTATCGCATCCTACTCCTCTTAAGACAAATGTTACGTCCTCGTAACTCACTAATACTAAATCCTTAGTTAAAACATCTCATCATCCTCATCACCACCACATGTCAAAGATAACCGCCTATAACCTCATTTCTATAACCGTTCCTATTTCCAAGGCTTTCTTACTTAAACAGTTCTCATACTTCAATTCACTCTGCACTCCATCTAACTAATACCGCAAAACCCTTAGCATAACCAATACTCCAACTCTTCCACATTACCGCAACATGACATACCTCTCTATATAGACTATATAAAACTTCTATCGCCAAAAGCATAACTCACGATCCACACGTGTTACGTACACTCACACAAGATCCTCAAGTTCTTTTCTTTCATCACTGCAAAACTCATACATGACTTAACAAGACACTAAATCCAAACACCCTTCCCTCACTGGCCCAACGAAAGATTAAAACCACTGCAGACTTTGAGATCATTACCACACATGTTCTACGAATCACTTGCCATGACTATGTGCACCGATGTCTCATCTACAACAAGGTCAAATGTTCTGTACAACCTCTTACAACTGTGCCCTATCAACAGAAAATCACTATACCATCACAACAACAAAACATACACAACTTTCTCCCATATCATACTCTACCCTCACACCCAAGTTGAAACTGGTAAGAAACATCAACAAACAAAACAACAGTCTACATGTTCAACCAAAACTCACAAAGAACAACAGCAAACAAAACAACAATCTATGTATAACTGGTATGCACTTTCGAAAACTCGTATCATAATCATCCCGCCTACTCCACCACAACCGGTGACGGCATCACAACACCCACTACAAGAAAAACTAAAACAGGCGACCGAAATTTGGCGACTGATATTGGTAGTCGCCAAATTGGCGACTGATTCACAAATTAGCGACTGAAATCAGTCGCTAATTTGGCGACTGATTTTTTTAAAAAGGGGAATCTAATTTGGCGACCGATAATCAGATTTGGCGACTGATTTCAAAGTAGTCGCCAAATTGGCGACTGAATTTCAGTCGCCAAATGGCTTTTCGGTCGCCAAAATTCTTTATAGAAAAACGGAGACTCCTCTCTCCCGCTTTACTCTTTCGAAAAAAAAAAAAAAAAAAGAGGAGGAAAGAACGATAAAGCGATTATGGCGACGACAACAACCACACAACCACACAACCACACCACCACTTCCACCACCGTGGCCACCGTTCTCATTGCCTCCATCACTCTCTTTAATTAGATTAGTTTTTTTTGTTTAATGTCAGTTTAATTAGTTTAATTTGTTAGATTAATTTGTAGTTAGTTTGATTAATTTGTGGTTAGTTTGTTAGATTTATTTGTAGTTAGTATGTTAGATTAATTTGTAGTTAGATTTAGTTTAATTTGTGTTTGAATTAAAAGGGAATGATTAAGGGGGTTTGTGTTTAGGTTTAGGGTTATGGGTGGGGGTTTGGTCGGCCGTGGGTGGCGGTGGGTCGTGGGTGGCGGTGGTCCGTGGGTGCGGTGGGCCTTGGTGAAACCGTCTCATTATTATTATTATTAGTATTAGTATTAGTATTAGTATTAGTATTAGTATTAGTATTAGTATTAGTATTAGTATTAGTATTAGTATTAGTATTAGTATTAGTATTAGTATTATTATTATTATTATTATTATTATTATTATTATTATTATTATTATTATTATTATTATTATTATTACTAATTAAACCGTCTTATTATTATTAATATTAAGCTAAGTGAAACCGTCTTTTGCATTAATGGAATTAGCTAAGTGGAACCGTCTTTTGGATTAAGAGAAATTAGCTATTAGCTAAGTAGAACCTTCTTTAGGACTTGATTTTGATAAATTTAGTTTGATAATTCATGTTATTGATGAATTCAGGTAGAATAACCTTGTTATTTTTGTTTTTCTTTTCTCTTTTCGGGGTTGTCACCATGTTGCTAGGCACCACCGCACGCTGTAGAGTTTGTTGCTTCTTGTTTTCTTTTCATTTTTGCTTTTACTTGATTAGGTAACCTCCTCTTACCAGTTACCTTTTAAATTTACTAATTTTAGTTCAAATTATGTTACGGACTTTAGGATAGAAGCCTTTATTATGTGGTTGAATTGGGCTATTGATTGACTTAATTAATTTAGTACTTGATTGTGTTGTTGTTTGATTTGATGTTGACTTAGTACCCGTTCAAGATTTACTCATTAGGAGTAATTCTTGAATAGTCCCCATTTTGGGACTGTCTTTGTACGTTTCAAGTCATTTAGGTAGTAAACACGTACTTGTGATTTATTAATGAGGAATGAGTTTGGTGGCGATCCTTTTAATGTTCTCCGAATACATGTATATGTGTATTTGGAGAATCAAGGGAATTTTGCCGAATTTTTTCCTCATTAATAAATTACAAGTGTGTTTGCTAGTGACTTGAAACGTACATTGACGGGTTTAGGTTGGAGTGATAAGGACCCCATTCGAAGATGGATTACTTATTGACAATATTTATATATTGTTTTCATATGTTTATTGTATAATGTGGAGTATAATGTTTAAATTTTGTATGTAATATTATTGTTATTTTTTAAAAATGTTTAAATTACTTTGGGGTCTTCTTTAGATTAAAATGAAGAGATTGGAACGTTCATGGATGTATGAAGGAAGATTAGACCATTCCAATAAGAAAAGACGTCCTACCGCTAGATTTATAAAGGGTGTTAGCGAGTTTATTGAATTTGCTAAACAACAAGATGAATATGACTTGGTAGACAAAAAACTTAGGTGCCCTTGTGCCAAATGCAAAAACCTGAAATACCAGCTTGACATTGTAGTAGAAGAACATCTCATTATAAACGGGTTTAAGCCAAATTATTACAATTGGATTTCACTTGGAGAAGCATATTCTCCAATTCATGAACAAACTCACACCCAACAAATACAAAATGATGAGAACCCATATAGAGAGATGGTTGTTGATGCTATGGATTCCACTATTTTTAATAGTGATGACCATACAACTATTTCAGAAGAACAACCGCCACACCCACAAGCAAAAGCCTTTCTTGACATGTTAAAAGCCTCAGAAAAACCCTTGTATGAAGGAAGCGGAATGACATTGTTACAAGCCGCTTCTAGGCTAATTACCTTGAAATGTGAGTTCAATATGCCATTTGTTGCTGTTGATGGCATTGCCTCGTTACTTGAGGAATCTTTCCCCGATGATAATATCATGACCCGAAGTTTCTATACTACCAAAAAAGTAGTTAAAGGTCTTGATTACCGCATGAAAAGATTGATGCATGTCCTGAAGGATGTATGCTATTTTGGAAAGATGATGCTTTGCTTGACAAATGTAAAGATTGTGGGGCGGATAGATATGAGACAAGTGAAGGAGATACAGATTTGGTGTTGAAAAAAGCAACGGTAGTAAGAGGGCCAAAAAGAGTAAGAAACCAATAGCATGTAACCAATTGTTTTACTTTCCTCTCGCACCAAGACTTCAAAGAATCTATGCCACCAAAAACATTGCCGAACAAATGAGATGGCACAAATAAAACACACGTGCTCCGGGGAAGATGAGTCATCCTAGTGATGTGGAAGAATGGAAACGATTTGATCAGATGTATCCTGATTTTGCCAAGGAACCCCGCAATGTACGACTTGGCTTGTGTACGGATGGATTTGATCCTTTCGGTAATTTTGGGAGGAAGTATTCTTGTTGGCCCGTTATGGTCACACCATACAATTTACCACCTTGGTTATGTATGAAAAGACCATTTATCTTCTTGTCACTTATTGTTCCCGGACCAAAAAGCCCGAAACGTAATTTGGATGTTTATTTACAACCATTGGTGGAGGAGTTGAAATATTTGTGGGAAGTTGGGGTGGAAACTTATGATGTGTCTAAAAAACAAAATTTTCAACTTAAAGCTTCCCTTTTGTGGACAATAAATGATTTTCCCGCCTATGGTATGCTATCTAAGTGGTCTACACAAGGACAAAAAGCATGTCCTTGTTGCATGGAGGAAAGTAAAGCATTTTGGCTTCCCAATAGCAAGAAAATAAGCTGGTTTGATTGTCATAGATGCTTCTTACGAGAGGGAAATCCACATAGGAAGAACAAGAAAGCTTTCACAAAAGGTAAAGAGGTGCTTGATGCCCCTCCGAAACGAGTGCCTGGGGATGAGATATGGAAGACGGTATGTGATTTACCATCCCCTATTGATGGTACCGAGGAAGAATTTAAAGAATTGAAAAAGCAGAAAAACGGTTGGTTTAAAAGAAGCATTCTTTGGGACCTTCCTTATTGGAAGACAATGTTGATAAGACATAATTTGGATGTAATGCACATAGAAAAGAATTTCTTTGAGCAACTAATTGACATGATCATGGATGTAGAAGGTGAAAAATGTGATAGCATTGCTTCTAGAAAAGATTTGCAGAAATTTTGTCATCGTCCCAAATTACACATTCGCGGCGACGGGTCTAAGCCAACATCCATTTTCACTCTCGAAAAAGCTAAGAGAAAAGTATTGTGTGAGTGGTTACAAAATTTGAAGTTTCCTGATGGGTATGCATCAGATTTTAGTCGATGTGTTGATCTTAAGAAGCTGAAGTTGCAAGGCTTGAAAAGTCATGATTGTCATGTATTCATGGAGCGATTATTACCCGTTGCTTTGAAACACCTCGTGCCGACAAACGTTTGGAATGCAATTGTTGAGATTAGGCAATTCTTCCGAGATTTATGTGCCTCTTCAATATGTGTTGATGACATGATTCGTCTAGAAGAGCAAATACCACAGATATTGTGTAAGCTTGAAATGATCTTTCCTCCTGCATTTTTTAACTCCATGGAGCATCTACCGGTTCATTTGCCATATGAAGCCAAAGTTGGGGGACCCGTCCAATATAGGTGGATGTATCCATTTGAAAGGTAATTAAGATAATCTAGCTACTTTTAAATTAAAATTAATAATAATAACTAATCTATTTATTATATGTTAACTTTATTATTAATAAAATTCATCATTAACTTTTATAGGTTTCTTAATCATTTGAAGAAAAAAATTGGTAATAAAGCTAGGGTGGAAGGTTCTATATGCAATGCTTATTTAACGGAAGAGATTGCAAACTTTTGTTCTCTTTACTTTGAAAAACATATAGAAACCAAAGCAAAAAACTTGAATGTTGAGAAACCGGATGAAGTAGACGGAAGTTTACCCGAATTTTTTCAAACTCAAGATGATGAAGGGTGTTCATCAAAGGGGCAAACAAGATATTTGGATGATAAGGAGTATAATTGTGCCCACCTTTACGTGCTATCTAATTGTGACCTCTTGGAGCCATACGAAATACAGTTTGTTAATGATTTCATTCAGAGGAATCCTAATATAAGTAAGGATGATGTTTGGGACAAACATGAGGACCAATTTCCATCATGGTTTCAGAAACATGTAATTGAGTTGAATATTCAAGATGATTTGATAAGAAGTTTGGCTTTTGGTCCTTCAAAAATGGTAAGAACGTGGAATCGATACTCGGTTAATGGGTTTAATTTTCAAACATTCAACCACGGTAAAGGTAAGGCTAGGTGCAATTGGGGGGTGACTATTTCTTCTCTTGATGACAACGAATACTATGGTATAGTTGAAGATATCTTTGAAATTAGTTATAGTGGACGTGACCGAGCTTATAAAACTGTCTTATTCAAGGTTGACTGGAAGGATAATTCTGTGGCTGGAATGAGAGTACATGAACAATACAAGCTTGTAGAAGTGAATCGTACTAGAACATACTCTAAGTATGATCCATTTATACTTGCACATCAGGCTCATCAAGTGTATTTTGCTACTTATCCAAGCACAACAAATGATAGAAATCAAAATGCGTGGTGTGCAATCTTTAAGACAAAGGCACGGTCACAAGTTGATACAACTTTTTTCCAAGAAGAAAACGTTTCAAATGAAACGCTTTTGTCTCCACCCGATGAAATCAACTATGAGCATGAGAATAAAGATGGTGAAGACATGGAAGAGGAAGAATATTATGATGTGGAAGAGAGACTGCCGGGGGAGGATGAGGCGGAGGAGGAGGAGGAGGAGAGAAGGGAAGAAGAGGAGGAGAGGAGGGGGGAAGATGAGGTGAGGAGGAGAAGGGAGGAAGAGAAAAGGAGGAAGGACGAGGGGTTTGGAGATGAAGATGATTATGATGATGATGATGACGATGATGAGGATGAGGAAGAGGATGAAGATGATGATTAAATTGGTATAATTTTGTATTCCTCAAAAGTAAATTATTAAAATTTAGAAGTCTGTATAATTTTCATTTATCATTATTTGTGTTAATTTTTATTTGTATTACTGCAGATGGTTGGAGCAGGTCGAGGTAGGAAGCGTGGAGGCGGCTCAGGAGGAGGACAGAGTACGCGTCCGGAGCAGGAGGAGGAGTTTGTGCAGGAGGATCCGATGCATGAGACGGTGACGGTGAGGAGACCGACGCTACCGACGAGCCAAAGACGGGTGCCGATACGGTACACTTCGGATCATCGGATGATTCTTGAGCCGACGGGATTATGGTAAGTTTTATTCTTTATTAGTCTACTATTTTTATTTCTTTTTTTTTTTTTTTTGTAATTTTACATGTTCAAAATAAATGCAGGTTTATGGACGATTGCGTGATACGAGGTGTCACGAAAAGCACGAAGACTAATTTCGTGGGTCCAATTCCTACATCGTGGACACAAGCTTCTCATGCACAAAGAGAGGCGTGGTTCAATAACTTTCGGGTATATATTTTCCGTAATTCTTTGTTTTAGAAACCAAATAATTAATTTTGATAAATTTTTTAAGAACCAAGGTTATACTTTTATTTTATACTAATATGAAATTTTGTCGCTTTTTTTTTTGTAGTTATCATTTGCTTGGTCACCGTCTCAAGAACAGAATGTCCGTATCAGGTACAATGACGTCGGTACTCGACGATATCGGGACGTGATTTGGAAGGTAGTTAGGCGCCCAAAGGAACCAGACCACATGAAAGGTATTTAATTAACTTGTTTTGTTATTTGTATTAATTAGCTTATACTCTCTTATATTATAAATAATATCAGTAACTTATTAGTTATGATTTCATATGTGTAATTGCAGGTGACAAGTATGAAGGCTTAATAAAGCATACCAAAAGTGAAGTTTTTCAGAAGAAGTCTAAGCAAGCATCCCTCAACAAAAGAGGAGGAAAGGAAGACGCCGTGAACGAGCCTACTCATTACGCGGGTTCACGATCGTTCTGGAATCGTATGTTGGGTGTAAGTACTTTGTCTATTATTTTACACTTTTTTTTTGTTTTCAATGCAACATGTTTATTTTATGTTAGATTTTTTGTTGATTTTATAACATGTATGTTTTTTTTTTCATTCAGAGAGGAAAGAAGAAGTCACAGCCGATTGCGACGGTACCGGAACTGTTTCTGGACACGCATTCCAGAGTTGACCACAAAGGGGTTAGAACTTGGACTAAGCCAAAAGACAAGCAATTATATGTAAGTTTTCCGTAACACTTAATTTTTGTTAATTTATTCTCTTTTAAAATGTCGTATATAAGGTGGTTACCATATTAACTTACTACCATTTGTTTAATATTGTAGGAAGCATTTGAACGAGAAAAAGCCGCCAATCCGAAAAGACCAGGACAATGACATATGGTATGAGTTGGTGGATGGCTTCAAGAAAGGGCACGTGTATGGTACCGGAAGTTCAACACCGGCTTTCTATGAGAAAACGCGTAGAAGATCGACTTCAACAATTCCCAAAGAACACGTATCAACCGGGAATTATTAGTCAACTTCAAAGTCAAATAAGAGAGCGTGATGAACGTGATGCCAAACGTGATGAAGAACTTGCCAAACGTGATGAAGAATTCCGGCAAATGAAGGAAAGAATGGAAATGTTTGAGAATTGGTGGCAAGGTTGTAACCCCGGGCCTAGATCCAACTACGATCCAAATGATCCGCATGGTCCACATGGGGGGAGTGGAGCCGGTGTTGGCTTCCAAGTAAAATGATTTTAGCATGTAAGCTTGTAAAACTTGAACACTTTAGACTTGAACATTTAGAATAGCTTAGCTTGTAAAACTTTCATTTTCAATATATGAAATGAAGTTTGAGAAATTGGGAGGTGTTGGGTTGAAATGTATGGTATTGTGTGTGTTGAAATTTGGGATGTATGGTGTTGTGGAACATCGGTTTGTATGCAGGTTGTGAATATTTGGCTAGCAATGAAAACGAAAAAAACCACCAAAACATACAATGGCTTTGGCGACTGATTTGGGATTTGGCGACTGAAATTCAGTCGCCAATTTGGCGACTGATTCAAGGTAGTCGCCAAAATGGCGATCGACTTGCGATCGCCAAATCCCAAATCAGTCGCCAAATTGGCTCAAATAAATCGCTACGTCACCCAAAAAAGGCGACTGAATTGGCATTTGGCGACTGCTATTCAGTCGCCAATTTGGCGACTACCTTGAATCAGTCGCCAATTTGGCGACTACCCTATCAGTCGCCATTTTTTGCATTTGGCGACTGATTTTTCAGTCGCCAAATTTGGCGACCGACTTTAGTCGCCAAAGCTAGAAAAGGCGACTAAGGTCCGCGACTGACATTTGGCGACTGATTTCAGTCGCCAAATTGATTTTGGCGACTGATTTCCGTCGCCAAAATCAGTCGCCTGTTTTAAGTCTTTTTGTAGTGACCGTCACCAACAACCGCACCGCAGTGCGAAAATACCCGCATCACAACACGAAGTACCGTGCCCGGATCACCACCCGAGGCACCACAACCGCACCGATAGACATCACAACTTACTCAAACCCATAAACACTAACCCAGCATAATTTCTCAGACAAGAAAAAAAAACTTACTCAAATCCACTTTATTAAATCACAACGCAACATATTATATGGATAAACAGATAAGCACCTCATGAACATCATCTCTACCATTTCACGGAATACGCATGTGTTATCAATACACATAAAATTATAACTAGCCATGCCAAATCAATTAAATTATTACCTTTTTAGCCTCATTCCATCAGATTGTCGTACCCTACATATATCACAAATATTCATATAACATCTTTATAACTATCACACCATACCGCTTCTCGTGAGGTCAGAACCTAACACAAACATTTATACACATCATAGACTCATAATCACATCCAACTAGTCAATCCTGATCATGTAAGTTACCACTCGATAAAGGTTACCTGTCGCCCGAGCTTAACTCATATGCCCCTCATAACATATTTTCCCATTCGCATAACCATCACCTCATGCCATACCATTAATATTCAACCACTAGCACTCGCCTCATATAACCACATCTTATACTCCCTTACAAACATACATATCAATCCGGCCTTTGTAAAATCAACCTCTCTAGGACTGTTGTCTTTCTTATCTATCATCACCCTTAACCACTAGTGACAACACCTCTCCGATTACCTTCTCATTCTGCCAAAGCTCAAATCCCATTATTTCATGTCGATATCATCTCACTCTTTCTTACCATGGATCTTCTCTTATTATGCTATCGCTCACACTTGTCACTAACCTATCCATAAAATCAACGTTCACTGTTTAAACAACTTCATTTCATGCCGTTAAATGCCCAAAGAAATCACACGTAGTTTCACCTTTTAATAAACCAAATCTCCCAAACTCACTCACTGTCTACAAATCCACCTCGCGACATGTCTCCATAAAGTTCACTATATACCACTCTTCTCAACCCCTTTAAAACGAACTTTCACTACATATATTCTTGACCCACACGACTCCTAACCATCTCACTCCATAATTCTTTACACATCTCAAGTTGCCACTATCCAAACCTTCCTTTCAATCTTTTCATTCTCACGTTCCTTAGACCCACATCATCCCTTACCCACTTTCACTTACTTTTACATCACTCAATTTCGCGAATAAATCACTCACCACGTCTCACCAAAACTTGCACCATGCCTCAATCAGCTCATCAATATTCTTTTTCTTTTTCCACTTCTCAGCACAACCACATGTAGCTCATCTCCTCCCACCAAACTCATACTCACCATAAGGTGCCACTTACCAACCCATAGATTGGGTAACTTACGTATCAAGACCAACTTACATGTAAAACAATGCATAAAGAAGTAAAATAACAACTTTGAATTAAACATAATATGCAACGAATGTCAAAAGATAAGCATATGACCCAAAACAGGGGTCACTAGATCGAGTACCGGCCACTCGATCGAGTAAGGGACTTACTCGATCGAGTAGGTGAAGATCAGAAGCACGTAAAACAAATCACCAGGGCTACTCGATCGAGTAACTAACGTACTCGATCGAGTTCCCCCTTACTCGATCGAGTACCAAGACTACTCGATCGAGTACCACAATTCTCAGCACTGTCCAGTTTTCGTAAAACAGTCATAACTCACTCATTACTTGGTCGTTTTGGGCGTGTGACCTATCGTTAGAATCGTAAAAGGACAAGCTATCACCTCCAATTGGAATCACATCAAAATAATTTATGCATCTCAAGTTATAACAGTTTAAAGACAACCTCTTTATAATCGAAAAACACAACTACCTGATTTTACTTCCAAACAACTTAAACAACAACCAAGCAAACAAAACCAGTCCAAAACTCATAAAACCAGTATTCATAATCATATGTTACTATTTTCAAAAGCCAAGCAACAACATTAATCATTCACATAGATTATTTAACTTGTCAATCACGATTTATCACATGCTTTTATTTTATAACTTTACGTACACAATAACATAATATACAACATAAAATCCTCTATTCACATGTTACAAACATTGCCATATTATTAAAATCCATTACCCACATAAACATGTTCCACACATGAATTTCATATTTTTATGCAATTACTTACTTAATCTCTTCCAACCAATTCATTCATTACAGCTACACACTTCTTACCACATATACACATGAACAATAGTGGACAAGTACATAAACTTATCATGCAACCTTATGCAAACCAAATATACGTATACGACACAACATTCCTATGCACATGTTATTATTATGCCACATTATGAATCATCCATCCTGCAACATCATCATTCATCACATATTATCACATATGAACTACTTCCTTTTTCTACCACATCATTCATCATTCTCATATACTTTTCCTACAATTCAAAACAACATTGTAAACCAACTATCATGCTTTCAATCAATAGCTTACGAAATCACATCATCACCATCTTTTCTACACATTCCCCATTCTCCACATACATACATCCACCGATTCATGCCACACATCACCATATAGGTACACAATTCACAAGATAAACACATAGCTATCCCGACTCATATCCCATGGTGACCGGTTCAAAATTGTAGGGCGAGTTCGCGACTTTAGGACGTCTCCCAAGCCTTTGCATTAGCTCCTACAACCTTTACCCCGGGTTCATTTTAATTGACTCCCTATATTCATTAAATTCATTGGTTACAGGTTTCGGGATCGTCGCTCGATACCATTTGTAACACCCCATACTCCAAGTGCCTTACCAGGACCACTCAGGTATAAGGATGCCACCATCTCGGTTACCCGAGGCATGATATTCATAAGACAATAACGAAACAACTTTAAAAGTAAATAAAGTTTAAAGTGATTACATAGCAATTCCAAACTGATAAAAAGAAATACAAGATTCTCAGACGATCTACTGCTAAAATCATCAAAGTTACAAAACATCGTCGACGACAATGGAAGACTTCTAAGCGCCACGTGATGACTCATCCCGGCTATCCCATACGCGTCATATCATACCGCCCAAAAATCGCTCACCACCCCGAATGGATCACCACAGTTTTTAAAACATTTAAACGGGTCAGTACTAATCACACAACTTATATATATCAACAATAAGATAAACAGACACCTTAACCGTCACACACACACAACCGCACTAATCCCAACAATCTCAATCACCGATCGTCCTTTGGACCGACCACGCCCGATGGGGACCGCAGCCGTACCCACCAAATCCCCGCTCCTCATAATGAACGATAACCCTGTCCATTAATGTGCACATCCCCTTCCGTGGCGGGTTCCACGAAGGGCAAAACTAGGGCGTGAAGCCACTCCCGCAAGTGACCCCACTCAGCCGAGGACACGCCTCGAGAACCAGAGACAAACAATCACAATCAACAAACCGTCACAATACAATTACTATATTATTCAATCAACCATAACACATCAACAATCATCCCATTATGGGACTAATACTGAGTAGGAAATCCTACCTGGAAAGCACAATAGTCAGACGGT
This sequence comes from Silene latifolia, assembly GCF_048544455.1. NCBI lineage: Eukaryota > Viridiplantae > Streptophyta > Magnoliopsida > Caryophyllales > Caryophyllaceae > Silene > Silene latifolia. Next base: position 95,822,639 of record NC_133535.1, on the reverse strand, counting down.
ATCAACAGCTGTATCAAAAAGCCTCTTCTACAAAACCTCCTCCTATCATACAAACACATAAACACTACCAAATCACAATCTACACAAAACCCCCAAATCCCCATATTAGGTTTTAACCAACTTAAAGGAAAAACAGTAAAAAGGGTACATAGATCTTACCCTCGACGCAAGGATCTCAACGGTATAACAAACGATGAAAACCGACTTTCCAAACTCCGGGATTTGCTAACAAGGAGATTAAAGGGATGAACGTACTTGCTTTCTCTCTTTGACAATAATTTAGGTTTTGAAAAGTGTTTAGAATGATGACGGAAAAGATTATATACCTTAATCGCATAATTAACAAAACCCGAGAAATAACTCCCCGTAAACCGGCTACTCGATCGAGTAGCTAAGGTACTCGATCGAGTGCCCCCCTTACTCGATCAAGTATCCTAGTTACTCGATCGAGTACCCAACAGGTCAGAAACTATTTTAAAACGCAACTCACCCTTACTCGACAGAGTAAGGCCTACTCGATAGAATACCCAAAGACTCATAAATACGGAGTATTACAGTTAGTGTCGAGAGAGATATAATGTAGTTGATACATATCGTGAGACATGTTGTCGAGGTAGGCGTGGTTGGTGGAGTTGGTGTTAAGAGTTCATGTTTTATAGAATGAGGTTTTGTTTTGAGTTCTTAGTTGCGTTGTTGTGTCTTAATCGAGTTGGTAGGTTTGTTTTTATGTATGGGTTGAACTTCGGGGAAGAAGTTATTTTTAAGGAGGGAAGACTGTAATACTACGGTTTTATGAGTCTATGGGTACTCTATCGAGTGGGGCTTACTCTGTCGAGTAAGTATGTTTTGAGTTACGAAACAGGAGTCTGCCTGTAGGGTGCTTGATCGAGTAGCCTTGGCACTCGATCAAGTAAGTGGCACTCGATCTAGTACGAGACTTACTCGATCGAGTAGCTCGGTTTACGGGTAATGTTTTGTCGGGTTTTGTTAATAATGCGAATTAGTATATATAACTTTCCGTCATCTTTCCTAAACATTTTTATAAACCTAATACACTCAAAAAGGAGATTGCAAACTACGTTCTTCGCATTGTTCGCATTATTGGCAAATCCCGGGGTTAGAGAGGTCGGATTTCGTTGTTCTTAGCATCCTTGTGATCCTTGCGTCAAGGGTAAGTCTTACGTACCATTTTTATAGCGTTTGGGTAGTTTTGGTTAAACCCTAATTTTGGGAATTGGGGATTTTATGGTTGTATTGTTGTGATAGTGATTGTATGATTATGTGTATAGGAGGAGGGTTCGTAGAAGAAAGGTTTTGAGACAGCTGCTAGATCGTCTGAGTTGTGATTGCTTTTCAGGTAGGGTTTCCCTACTCGTATTAGTTACATGATGTGTGTGGTGACTGTGTTTGTAGATAGTAATTGTTGATTGTTTTGAGGACGGTTGTGATATTGTATTGTTGATTGTTTGATTTCGGTTGTGATATTGTATTGTTGAAAGTTTGAGACGGTTGTTGAGGTTGTGTTGTGATTATCGTTTAACCGTCGTGATCTTGGGTGCGTCCCCGGGCCGAGTAGAGTCACTTGCGGGAGTGGCTTCACGCCCTTGATTCGCCTTCTGTGGAACCCGCCACAGAAGGGATGTGCACATTAAGGAACATGGGTTTATCGCTCGGATGGAGATGAGCGGGGCTTAGGTGGAAACGGCTGCGGTCCCCTACTGGCGGTGTGGAGTATCTGTTGCGATGGGTACTCTGGCAGGGCTACACACTTTAGTGTGTAGTCAGTTATGTTGAGATTTGAGATGGAGACCGAGGTTTGTTGAGCTGTTTGTGCTGTTTGTGATATTGTTCCTTTATGGTATTTGTTTTTGTGTAATAAGTACTGACCCCGTTTAAATGTTTTAAAAACTGTGGTGATCCATTCGGGGGTGGTGATCAGTTATTGAGCAGGTTGGTTGATGCGCATGGGATAGCTGGGTTGAGTCATCACGAGCTGGTTTAGAAGTCTTCCGCTGTGTCGAACGTTGTTATTTAGCTAGTTGGTTTAACATTTGAGAACAATTGTATTTTCTTTTAACAGTTTTAAAGTTTAGTTGTATCGCTTAAAATTTGTAATCATTTAAGTACGTTTCGTTATTGTCTATTTGATTATCATTGCCTCGGGTAACCGAGATGGTAGCACTTCCATGCCTTAAGTGGTCCTGGTAAGGTACTTGGAGTATGGGGGTGTTACAAAGTGGTATCAGAGCGACGATCCTGAAACCTGTAACCAATGAACCTAATGAACATAGGGAGTCAAATTTAAATGAACCCGGGGTAGAAGTTGTAGGAGCTAATGCAAAGACTTGGGAGACGTCCTAAAGTCGCGAACTCGCCCTACAATTTTGAACCGGTCACCATGGGATATGAGTCGGGATCGCTATGTGTTTATCTTGTGAATTGTGTACCTATATGGTGATGTGTGGCATGAATCAGTGGATGTATGTATGTGGAGAATGGGGAATGTGTAGAAAAGATGGTGATGATGTGATTTCGTAAGTTATTGATTGAAAGCATGATAGTTGTTTTACGAGATGGCATTATAGAAATACGGAAATGAAGTTTGTTTGGTTTGAGTTATACATAGAGTTATGTATATATATATATATGTGGTTGGTAGTGTTGTACGAGTTTATATGGCTGAAAGTTTGAGTAAGAGCATGACTAATTGGTGGAAAAAGATGAATAATTGTTGCATGATAATATGATTTATGATTAAGCATGTTATATGATGGAAGTTATTTTATAATGTTGTTATGCTAGTAACATGTGAATAGGAGACTTGATGTTATATATTTGTGATTTTGTTTACGTAAAGTTATAGAATAAAAACATGTAGGTAATACATGCTTGGTAAGTTGAATGATGTATGTGCATAATGGATGTTGTTGCTTGGCTTGTGAAGATAGTAACATGTGGTTAGGGATGCTGGTTTTATGAGTATTGAGTTGTTTTGTTTACCTTGTTGTCGTTTAAGTTGTTTGGAAGTAAAAATCAAGTAGTTGTGTTTTTCGATTATAGAGAGGTTGTCTTTAAACTGTTATAACTTGAGATGTATAAATGATTTTAATGTGATTTCAATTGGAGGTGATAGCTTGTTCTTTTACGATTCTAACGATAGGTCACACGCCCAAAACGACCAAGAAACGAGTGAGTTATGACCATTTTACGAAAACTGGACAGTGCGGAGAAATGCGTAGGGTACTCGATCGAGTGACCCTCACTCGATCGAGTGCACCTCTTGGTACTCGATCGAGTACCCCTCACTCGATCGAGTAGTCCTGGTAATTTGTTTTACGTGTCTCTGACCTTCACCTACTCGATCGAGTAAGTCTTTTACTCGATCGAGTGGCCTGTACTCGATCTAGTGACCCCCCGTTTTGGGTCATATGCTCATATTTTGATTTGGTTGCATATTATGTTTAATTCAAAGGTGTTATTTTGCTTCTTTATGCATTGTTTTACATGTATGTTGGTCCTGATGCGTAAGTTACCCAATCTTATGATGTAAGGAGTGGCTCTTGTGGTGAGTATGAGTTTGGTGGGGAGGACATGAGTTATATGTGGTTGTGATAGATAGTGGAAAAAGAAAAGAAAGATTGTTAAGGCTTATTGAGGCATGGAGCATGTTTAAGATGAGATGAGTGATATGATTTTGTGTTGAGTAATGTAAAAGTAAGTAAATATGGGCAAGGGATGATGTGCGTCTAAGGAACGTGAGAATGAAAAGATCGAAAGGAAGGATGTGGATGGTGGCAACTTGAGATGTGTAAGGAATTATGGAGGGAGATGGTTAGGAATCGTGTGGGTTAAGAATATATGTAGTGAATGGTCGTTTTAGAGGAATTGAGAAGAGTGGTATATAGTGAACTTAATGGAGACATGTCGTGACGTGGATTTGCAGATAGGGAGTGAGTTCGGGAATTTGTGTTATCAAGAGGTGAAACTAATGTGTGATTTTCTTGGGCAAGTAAAGTTATGAAATGAGTTTTGGGATTCAAAAAAAAAAAAAAAGATGATTGGAGATCAGTGTGAGTGATAGCATGCGACGGTCTGGACTGGTTGGTGATAAGTGTGAGTGACGGCATGATAAGAGAGGATCCGTGGTAAGAAAGAGGGAGATGATACTGATATGAAATAATGAGAGGGGAGTTTTGGAGCAATGAGAAGGTAACCGGGGCACTAAAGAGTTAGGTAGAAGTAATAAGGAGTTGAATGGTTAATTGATTTTGTCGAGTGTAAAAGAAAAGAATGAGGGGAGTAAAACTAGGAAAATGTTCACCGAGTTTATGTGATATAAAAGTAAGGAATCGTCGAGATGTATGATACTATCGTGAGGATTTGAGTTAACGGTTACATAGGAGTCCCAGGACGACATGATAATCAAGAGTTTCGAGGAATTAAGTAAAGAAAAAGTTAGGTAAAGAAGTTGCACGATATGAGATCTTGGTGGTGAGTCGAGTGACGATACAATTAAGGATGGAATTGGAAATAGTGTTGAGGTGATTTTTGTTGATGTATTTGATGTTCGATATTTGGGATGATAACCAAAGATAGGAAAGAAACTGTGATGTTTAGAGATGAGTGTAAGAAGTTTGATGTACGATCGGTGGTAGTGTGGAGGTGTTGTCACTAGTGGTTAAGGGTGATGATAAATAGGAAGAATGGCAATTCTAAAGAGGTTGATTTTGTAGAGACCGAATTGATATGTATGGTTGTAAGGAAGTATAAGATGTGGTTAGATGGGGCGGGTGCTAATAGTTGAATAGTAATGGTATGGTTATATTTGGCATGAGGTGATGGTTATGCGAATGGGAGAATGTTATGAGGTGCATACGAGTTAAGCTCGGGTGAAAGGTAACCTTTATCAGGTGGTAACTTACGTGATCAGGATTGACTAGTTGGATGTCATTATGGGTCTAAGATGTATATAAATGTTGGTGTAGGTTCTGACCTCACGAGAAGCGGTATTGTGTGATAGTTATAAAGTTGTTATCTGAATGCTCTGTAATATATGTTGGATACGGTAACTTAATGGAATGATGTTCAAAAGTGATAGTTTGGGTGATTTGGCATGACTGGTTATACTTGTATGTGTATTCATGATATATGTTTATTCCGTAAAAAGGTAGGGATGGTATTCATGAGATTCTTGTCTATTTATTCCATATAATATATTGTGTTGTGATCTAGGAAAGCAGTCTTGAGTAAGTTTTATTGTCCGGAAAGTTATTCTGAGTCAGTGTTTATGGGAATTGTATGTAGTTGTGATGTCTATCGATGTGGTTGTTGTGCCTCGGGTGGTGATCCAGGCACGGTACTTGGTGTTGTGATGCGGGTATTTTCGCACTGCGGTGTGGCTGTGGGTGGCGGTGTGGCGATGCCATCACCGGTTGTGGTGGAGTAGGCGGGATGATTATGATATGAGTTTCGAAAGTACATACCAGTTATACGTAGATTGTTGTTTTGTTTGATGTTGCTTCCTGTGAGTTTCGGTTGTACAGATAGACAGTTGTTTTGTTTATTGATGTTACCAGTCTAAGTTCGAGAATGAGGGTAGAGTATGATATAAAAGAAGTTGTATATGTTTTCGTTGTTGTCATGGTATAATAATATTCTGTTGATAGGCCACAGTTGTGAGAAGTTGTTATAGTAATTTTGATCTTGTTTTAAGACGAGGAATCGATAGTCATAGTCATACCAAGTAATTTGTGAAACATGTGCTGTACTGATATGGACGCTGCAGGTGGTTCATAATCAGATTTTGGGTTAGTGAGAGTAGGGTGTTGGGAACTAGTGTCATGTTAAGTTATGTGTGAGTTTTGCGGTAATGAAAGAAAAGAACTTGAGGATCTAGTGTGAGTGTATGTAATAATTGTGGATCGTGAGTTATGAGTATGGAGATAGGTGCAGGTATAGAGGATTATGTTGTTTTGTCAGTTATAGGGAACAATTGAAGTTTTGGTTAAGCTAAAGATTTTGAGATATAGGTTAGGGGGTGTGACGAGTGAATTGAAGTATGAGAGTTGTTTAAGTAAGAGAGCCTTAGATATATGCATGGCGAGTGTTTAGATTTTAGGTGGTTATCTTTGACATGCGGTGGTGATGAGGATAATGAGAAGATATAGCTAGGATTTAGTATTAGTGAGTTACGAGGACGTAACATTTATCTTAAGAGGAGTAGGATGCGATAAAAGAGATTTTGATGGTTGTACATATGGTAGTATACTTGGAAGTAGAGTGTTGGTGTAGCATAAAGGACGGGTATTTGTTTTGATTGATTTTATTAAAGGTCATGACCGTGCTTGTAGTAGTTCGATGTTTAGGGATGGGAGAATATTTCAATAGTGTTGACAGTTGGATGATGATGTTATGAGTGTGAGTAAACTTCGAGGACGAAGTTCCTTTTAAGGGTGGTAGAATGTAACATTTTGTTTGATGTTATGAGTATCTTGATATTGGATTATCTAGTGGATGATATGTTACGGAGCTAGCAGCGTTTGTGTTGGTAGTGTATGGAGTTAGTGTCGAGAGAGATATAATGTAGTTGATACGATATCGTGAGACATGGTGTGGAGGTAGGCGTGGTTGGTGGAGTTGGTGTTAAGAGTTCATGTTTTATAGAATGAGGTTTTGTTTTGAGTTCTTAGTTGCGTTGTTGTGTCTTAATGGAGTTGGTAGGTTTGTTTTTATGTATGGGTTGAACTTCGGGGACGAAGTTCTTTTTAAGGAGGGAAGACGGTAATACTACGGTTTTATGAGTCTATGGGTACTCTATCGAGTGGGGCTTACTCTGTCGAGTAAGTATGTTTTGAGTTACGAAACAGGAGTCTGCCTGTAGGGTGCTTGATCGAGTAGCCTTGGCACTCGATCGAGTAAGTGGCACTCGATCGAGTACGAGACTTACTCGATCGAGTAGCTCGGTTTACGGGTAATGTTTTGTCGGGTTTTGTTAATAATGCGAATTAGTATATATAACTTTCCGTCATCTTTCCTAAACATTTTTATAAACCTAATACACTCAAAAAGGAGATTGTAAACTACGTTCTTCGCATTGTTCGCATTATTGGCAAATCTCGGGGTTAGAGAGGTCGGATTTCGTTGTTCTTAGCATCCTTGTGATCCTTGCGTCAAGGGTAAGTCTTACGTACCATTTTTATAGCGTTTGGGTAGTTTTGGTTAAACCCTAATTTTGGGAATTGGGGATTTTATGGTTGTATTGTTGTGATAGTGATTGTATGATTATGTGTATAGGAGGAGGGTTCGTAGAAGAAAGGTTTTGAGACAGCTGCTAGATCGTCTGAGTTGTGATTGCTTTTCAGGTAGGGTTTCCCTACTCAGTATTAGTTACATGATGTGTGTGGTGATTGTGCTGTAGATAGTAATTGTTGATTGTTTCAGACGGTTGTGATATTGTATTGTTGATTGTTTCAGACGGTTGTCACTTGCGTCCCTAGCCGAGTGGAGTCACTTGCGGGATTGGCTTCACGCCCTTGATTCGCCTTCTGTGGAACCCGCCACAGAAGGGATGTGCACATTAAGGAACATGGGTTTATCGCTCGGATGGAGATGAGCGGGGCTTAGGTGGGAACGGCTGCGGTCCCCCACTGGCGGTGTGGAGTATCTGTTGCGATGGGTACTCTGGAAGGGCTACACACTTTAGTGTGTAGTCAGTTGTGTGGAGATTTGAGATGGAGACTGAGGGTTGTTGAGCTGTTTGTGCTGTTTGTGATATTGTTCCTTTATGGTATTTGTTTTTGTGTAATTAGTACTGACCCCGTTTAAATGTTTTAAAAACTGTGGTGATCCATTCGGGGGTGGTGAGCAGTTATTGAGCAGGTTGGTTGATGCGCATGTGATAGCTGGGTTGAGTCATCATGAGCTGGTTTAGAAGTCTTCCGCTGTGTCGAACGTTGTTCTTTAGCTAGTTGGTTTAACATTTGAGAGTAGTTATATTTTCTTTTAACAGTTTTGGAGTTTAGTTATATCACTTAAACTTTGTAATCATTTAAGTACGTTTCGTTATTGTCTATTTGATTATCATTGCCTCGGGTAACCGAGATGGTAGCACTTCCATGCCTTAAGTGGTCCTGGTAAGGCACTTGGAGTATAGGGGTGTTATATATATATATATATATATATATATATATATATATATATATATATATATATATATATATATATAGAAATTGAATCATGTGAGGCACACTTCATAGGGTGAGGCGGCTGGACTTATTCTAAACCGTCAGATCTATAAATTATAGACTCACTAGATGATGCCACATGTCCCCTTATATAACCCCAACCACCTCAACATTTCCCCTCAATAACTCTTCATTTACTCATCCTCTTTCTCTATCTTCAACTTGTTCTTCAGCTCAGCTACTGAACCAGCTACGTCTTCGCCATTACCGAGCTTTTCGACCGCCATTTTCATTGAGCTTTCGACCGCCATTATCAGTGAGTTTTTCTACTTCCATTATCATACGCAAATTAGGTATTTTTGAATACTAATTTAAATTTCGATTCATCTTACTTTCATTCCTTATTTTTCACCGTAATTTTTAATCGACTTATTTAATTCGTTAAATTATTGTTGTTCTTCATGTGAGGTACCCTTCTTAGGGTGAGGCGGCTGGACTTATTCTAAACCGTCAGATCTATAAATTATAGACTCACCAGATGATGCCACGTGTCCCCTTATATAACCCCAACCACCTCAACATTTCCCCTCAATAACTCTTCATTTACTCGTCCTCTTTCTCTATCTTCAACTTGTGCTTCAGCTCAGCTGAAAGGAATTCTAAATCCTCTAATTAAACTTATTTAATTATAGGTCTAAATAGCTCATTGATTTAGATGATGATCTAGTGCATGCACAACATAAATTAAAGAGAAAAGTAAGAATAATGTTTCTTACATTATAGAAATCGGTTTTAGGGCACAAGTGAGGACTCCTTCCTACACTTGTTCTTGAGCTACAAGTTTATGGATGATCCTCCAAAAATCCCAAAGTAGAGATTCTCCTCTTGATTGCACCAAGACTATCCCTTAAATCTAATAATATATTAACTTAGATATAATTATTAGAAACCTTAAAATTTAATCTAATATTATTTCTTATTACTAACTTAGTAATCTAAATAAATATTTGATTTTTGAACAATTATAAGTCTAAAACTATTTTTAGAGAGAAGACAAAATGTGAGAGAAGTTGTCTAAAACAAAAATGTTAGAATGAATTGTATAAGAATAAGAATAATTCTTATTCTTATTGTGGGGGTGGAAAACCGGTGGGAGGGAGTGGCCAAGGAAGCCAATGCATGCCCTTCAACTTTTTAGAATTGTTCTTATGAAAATGAATTAGGGTGTAGTCTAGTCTATAATGGTAATCATTGTGTTTTTAACAATTAAAAAACAACTAACCATTTCACCCTAATTACCCATAAAAACCGGCGCCCCTTTTGTAAAATGGAATCCATTTTATTTTTGTCAATTATCATTTTGTCATATAATGTGTAACATGTAACATGTAACATGTTATTAATCATATTAATGCATATTTAACAATTAAATATCATTACCTATATTAATTCAATTATATATAACAATTGACTAGTAATTCATAATCACAAGTATATAAAATGGGTCATGTTAATATAATCTACAACATATTGTAATTATAATTAACCAATCATACTTAATTTAATTGTTTCATAGACAAATTTTTAGTAATATAACATTTTAATTACTAAAACGAATCTTATTTAATCGAATTACAATAAGATTATATATATATATTCTTACTCACATATATAAATTGTTCAATTTTTAAGGAATTAATTAATCTGTATCAATATACAATTAATTAATTTATCTATTAAGGGAATCGTCCTTTAGGTGTGACCTTAAGGGATCAACTGATCACCACCGTTAAACGACAGTAATGTCAAACTCTAGTCAGCCAATCATTACCGATTAATGTTGATCAATTGACTTATATAAATGAATCATCCCTTTACGTATTCTTTTCATGAGTTTCAATAATGTGATCGCACTATTGTTGAGGACACATACTCAAACAATCTCCCACTTGTCCGAGACAAGTGTGCGTCACCAATTCTCTTGTCCTATTATAATCTCCCACTCAATGCAAGGTGTCTTGCAGGTCGTTCTTGCAAGTGATCATATTAAGAGTGGTTTCCTCGATCTGGAGAGTAACTGTCTGACCGGAATTATCTACCGTAGATACCTTCTGAGCGTGGCCACGCATTTTCAGTTCACTACTCCTCGAGTGGCCCTGAGATTTCAAATAACCCTGACAAGGGGGTGGACAATTCCTATCACACTATTCCCTTCGTACAGCCACAGTTCATCATGGTCCAAAAGATGCCCATTTGACTTCATTTACGACAGTCGAAGAGCATAAATCAAGGCCAATCAGAAACTGTGCCGACTTGGGCGAACAGTCTCTAGTAAAAGAATTGACTCAAAAGAATACTATAGTAGCTCTCGCCACGACCAGGCTATATGAATTACCAGAACTCTATAAGCGGTCACTGCCCAACAGAGTGTCCCTAACAGTTTGCCTATATGATCAACTAGTCATCTCTTATGACCTTATGGCACTTGAACTTGCCATCAATCGACTCACACTCTAGTCACTTAGAGATGTCACCTCATGTAAGTAACTAGGGGCAATTACTATGTTAATCCAGTTCACTTTAATAGGGTTCAATATTGTCTTAACAACCTATTTGGATACAACAAAGCAATAGATGAGTTTAAGAAACTCAAACGATAAATGCGATTATCACATATGAATAGTCAATACCATATTACTACTTCATATCTTATAATCTAGTGTACATTTTACACTTGTCATAGTGCAATAAAAACTTGGTTAGTGGACATACCAAGTATCCATACAGTCCAACTTTATGGATTTCTTTTTCCTTCTATTCAATGTTAGTTCTAATGTCATGAACTTTTTTAAGTACATGTGTAGACTTCTTCTTAGACTCGGGCTCTTTAACTTGAAAGATGCTCCCAGTGTCATCATATAACTTGTGATAAAATACTTGGTGGAAGGATCTACCTATAGTCCCTTTATGAACCACCTTATCACAACATACTCAGACTCCATTTGTAGAACTTGTAATGGTTGATACTAAAACATTTTTCTAGTCACTTACTCCTAAGTCAATAAAATCTGCCTAGAATTTCGATAAATCCTTACAAGTTTGGAAACTAGAGTTTGTGTAACCCTTCAACACACAACTTAGTATATCATCTAAACACAAGAACGCATCCTCAGTTCTTCTCAGAAATTTTAATGGATGTTCTTGAAGGCTTTCTAATGACCTTCATATGAAATAACTGTTATTGACTTATTATGCTCCAAGCATATGATTCATCAGGGCATGTGCATATATTGGCATACATGATCGTTCTAATGGCGGAAACATTAGCAATCGATTTCATGTGATCAATAACTCATTGGGTTCAGTGAATGACTATGACTCTATCATAGTAATTCCACTTTCATCAATATGAATAACCTCCTCAACCTATGTTGATTTTAAACCGATAAAGAACCTTTATCTATATAAGATACTTATCTAAGTGCCAATCTAAAATTCCCTATGTCATGATAGATTTGGTATTTTAGAATGCATCATGTCTTCTTTCATCGAGAATTGAAAACCAAAATACTCCTTCATAGATGGTAGTGTTAGCATGTCATTCTCAATGAGTAATATGACATTAACATGAAAGACAATTTCTCCCACTGAACTTCATGTCAACACGTGGCAATTTTGACTCCCACTTAAATCAATGTATACTCATGGCTTCTTGACAACTCGAGTGAAACCATTTTCTTATCACATGATTGAAATGATTATTGCAATCTTTAAGTGTTAAATAAGACCTTGTGCTTATGTCGTACACACACCCTTTTCTAAATGCCTATTTAGAAATTGGTCTTAACTTGATTATACACGCTATAAGGTGTAGCAATGATGACATGGATCTTAGCATAGTTACATGTTAACTTAGCTTTGTAGACATCATCATGTCAATCTATGAAACTCTTTACCATAAAGTCCTATTTACTTTGGAGTGGTCAAAACAACTCTAAATAAATTTATCATTTTGCACAGATTTCACTTTGGTTCATAAGGCTCTTATGTAAAATTGAATTGAAATTACTTGATACAACCACTTTATAATCTTATTGAAGAACATTTTATTTTGGTCTCCTCACTAGTCTGAAGATTCACCTAAGAAAGCTTTCTTTTGGTCTCCTCACTGGTCTTGAGTTTAACCTAAGAAAAGCTTTCTTTTGGTCTCCTCACTAGTCTTGACTAGATATATGTTTTTTGCTGATTTTCTCCCACTCTATCTTTTGAAAAATACATCTATTTTTCTCGAAAGATAGCTTTATAAGCAACAATAATTTCATACTTAGACTTGTGAAGGAAGAAAATATCGCACATTATAACCTTAATTGATGACCCTCCTGTAAAGACATTGTAATCTAGTTTCAAGATAGACTAGTCCTTATAAGGTAAAGGATTGAACTCATATCCATATATTATACAATTTAAGGGTCTTAAGCCCTTCTATAGCTCGTATGGAGTCTTATAAGTGGTTACAAGTCTTAGTTATAAGTGGTGTAGCCAATTGGTTTATAAAATTCCCAACTTTGAGTTCAAATAACTCTATTTGACTTTACAATCGTGCTTTCTTATATCAAATAAGATGTGATATTTAGTCATAAAAGCATAAGGGGGAATCAAATTCATAGCTTATGAACTCATTACAATGATTCAATCGTTGTAATTCTTTTATGATCAATTTAAGTCAAAACAATTTATGTTATTGATGTAAAAAGTGTATAATGACTAGTTTTTAGAACAAAGAAATTCCATAAACCGAATGACTTGGGTTGAAAGCCAAGTCATTAAAATCCATACAACCATTGTTTGCAAAATGGAAATAAAACAAACTTCCATGTCCAACACGGAAATCAAAAGGAGTTCTAAAACAACAAGTCAAAATACAATAATACTATGAAGGCAATACAAAATAAAAGCCAAGCTTCCATAGATCTTCTACTATGGGTGGCTACCCTAGCATCCTTGTTGAAGATCTTCTTCAAGCTTGCTTGTCCTTGCCTTTGTCTTTGCTCACATGCCCTAAATTACATTAAAAGGGGGTGAGAATCACAACTTGTATCTAAATACCAAAGTTGGGATTTATATCAATAACGCAATAGATTAGAGAATTCATTACCTACTGGAGTCACACGTCCAGCTTTGACATCTCCTAAATACTTCGGGCAATTACGCTTCCAATGGCCCATACCACAATAATAGTGGCACTTATCCTCGGAAGAAGCACCCTTTTTGGGCTTTGATGAGCTATTCCCAATAGCTCTCCCTTTGCTCTTGTTGGGAGTGGGCTTCTTACCCTTGCTAGCACTGTTCTTGAATTTCCCTTTGCTGTTATTAGTAATATTGAGCACATCCTTGGTAGTACCCACATTTAGACCCCATGTCTCTCTCGGCTTGTGCAAGCAAGTTGTGCAATTCATGGAGAGAGGTCTTCATGTTTTGCATATTGTAGTTTACCCTAAACTGAACATATGCTTTGATGCGGTTCAAGGAATGGAGTACTCGGTCAATAATGAGTTGCTCGGGAATTTCAACCCCTTGCAATTTGAGGGTCTCAACATGCTCAATCAACTTGAGCACATGAGGGCTAACCTTTTGACCCTCTTTGATGTTGAGCTCAAAGAATGCGGAGGCCGCCTCATATTGGATGATACTAGGAACTTTTGAAAACATGGTCACAAGCTTGGTATAGATCTCATAGGCGGTGCCCATCGTTATAGCACTCCTTTGGAGATTGGCTTCCATAGAGAAGATCAAGACGTTCTTGATTGTGGCCGATTCTTTTAGGTAAGCCTCATAGGCCTCCCTAACCGTGGTGGATGATCTAGTAGTAGGTGTAGCGGGAGCGGCTTCGGTAAGGTAACGAAGCTTGTCGTTACCTTCCGCGGCCAAGCGGAGTTGCGCGTCCCAATCGGCAAAGTTAGTCCCATTCTTTTCAAGTTTACATCGATCCATAAAGGATCGGAGCCAAGAAGCATTAGTGAGTGGTGGAGCGGTTCCACTAGTGGAAGCAGATGAAATCGGAGTTGTCATTGCAAATTAATCTAATTGACTACAAAAAGGAAATGAAGGAAACAATTAACATTCCCCCTTATACTTAAAGAATAAGAAATGCTAAAGTTTTCCCGCCTAAATGAATTACTCTATAATTGGGCTTTGGGCTTCATTTTTTCATGCTTATATCTGGGCCATATTGATTTAATTGCATATAATAAATAATTCTATGTCATTTAAAAAACGGATATTATTTTTTCAACTTGCATAGACAAATTAATAGAATATTCTTATTTTGTTACATAAATGAAATTGCACTAATTATACGTATGATGGATAAAAATATTTTTCTACTATTACTTTTAAAACTAAATATGATGGTCACGAACACTTTTTTTAGCAAACACTAAAACTAAATATGTTTTTTAGCAAACACTTTTTTTAGCAAACACTTTCTAATTAATTCTATAGTTTTGTCTTTTGATACAAACGTACTACAAGTTAAGAGTATTCATAGATTGTTTACTTCTGAAAAGAAAAGTTTACGCATAAAATATTTTTTTTCTTACACTTTAACTTAATATCATATTTATTTCATACTATGTAAAACATTTAAATATTGGTTAATTTTACAATTTAACAATGTTGAACGCTCTCTTTTCCTTCTCTTAATACAAAATATTACTAATAGTAAATTTCATAATTAAATTTCAAGGGAGGTTAAATACCAGTAATATAATTATTAAAATTTCTAATATCCCTATCTAAAAAACCGTGCGAATGCGCGGGATCTATACTACTTATCATTTTATTTGTAAACATTTTTAACAAGGTTTAAAATTATGCATTTATATAATAACCTCGCACCTAAATTATATAAATGATTCCGAGATCCATATTTACACAAAGATGGGCACGGGAAACCGATATATCCTATGCTTGCATAAATTTGGTGAATTAACTCTTTAATTGATTCTACTATAGAACTCTCGGTCGATGTATTTCATAAATTCCATCTCTAGCCCCGGAACATAAGACTAGTCATTATATCCCGTTGAGTCCAACCAAATTTTGCGTGTAATAACATTTTATTACCCCACTTACCCAATGAAAAATGAAGGTACCCCGGGAAACCGAATCTACCCCAAATGTCAAAGGGATTCATGAGTCCTACTATTTGGTAAGGCTAATCTCAATTTTAAATATGTGTGAGGTCTTGTCGATTTATTATCTATCATCTTTAAGTGAACTAAGTCGATGAATACTTGATAACTATAGTTGACAATAGTTGATAAGACTATAAAATATGCATGTGATGATATGGCGATTTGGCAATGCATGCAAACATATAAAGCAAGCAAATAAGAAAAGTAAATTTCCTAGTATGGCCTTTCCTAAAATAGAAAATATTATATTCGGAAACCAACTCCTTTGGTCCCTTGAATCTTCATGTGACACGTCTCCCAAGGATAGACACCGTCTTGATCGGAACTCCTTTCCGAATGGCACCGTCTTTTGGAAACTCCGGAATTACAAATAATTAAATAAGAAAATGTACATTGCACTTCCTATTATACATTTTTAAAATAAAATCTAATAAAAAATAAAAAATAAAAGTGATATGAGATCACAATAAATTACAACCAAATCGATATTCCCTTACATTACGGGTAATATCGATTAAAACTAAGGCCATACTAAAATAAAATTACATAATTTAAAATTATATAAACAAAATATGACATTTATAAATGAAAAATGCAGCATTATAATATGTAATTAACATGCCAATTATAGCCAAATCACCCTATTTAAATTTATATCTTAAATATAATACGGTTTTATGGATATTCGCGATCTTTAACTTATTAAAATCGCAAAATAATACTAAATTCTAATTTTAGTCCAAGTTAATTATCCTAACCTTTTAGGACTCAAAAATTAGTCATTACTTAATTTTTGACAATAATTAAACTTGATTTAACATTATGCTCATAATTGACCTTAAAATCATAACTTTTATGAAATAAATCCAAATTAAATTACAATAATTTCAAATTTTGATTTTTAAATTTTTGAACATTCTGGAATAAATCCATGATACTAATAATGTCAAAAATCAAGGTCAAAATTTTTGAATTTATTTCGAGAAAAATATAGTTGCGATTTATCGGTTTTATCAAATAAAATATCTAAAGCATATGAAAATTAATCCAATCAATGTTCCAACTTTAGATCTGATATGTGGGATTTAACTTCAATCTAAAATAATTTTCTCATGCCATGTAATTTGTTTTAGCTATTTTTCCTAAAATAGTCACTATTTATGTCATTTTTACACTAAAAATTCATAAATCATGCAAAATGAATCGTGTTCATCTCAAATTTTACACACAGTGAGTAAAAAATGCATGTGACAACATATTAAAATTTCATACTATGTTTCGAAGTTTAACAATTTTTACCATTTTACCTCCATTTATTCCATTTTTATCACATAAAAATCATAAATCATGCAAAATAAATCACATTTATACGAAATTTTACATACGATAAGTAAAATATGCATGTGAGGTCATATAAAAATTTCAAGGTCAGAAACTAAGTGTAACACCCCCATTTATTCAGGAGCCTTTAGCTAGACATTCCCAAATAAATAGGACTGTTACCATCTCGGTTTCCCGAGGTAGTGAATAACAAAGTATAACAAAGTAATTTAAATTAAAACTTTAGTGAATACATATTTATTACAATTTAACTAACTAAAACTTAATATAAAATAATTATAACTCGCAGCAGAAATAAATAAAGTGATATAACTGTTCTATGTGATCTAGACTTCAAATATGGTCCAAGTCAAGCTCTCATCCCAATGCTCCCAAGTCAGCTAATCTTTAGTACCTGTCAAATCTGCTCCCCATAAAACGGTTCACTGCAGGTGTTCACGAATACACAGTTAATCACGAGGTTGAGTAGGAATAAACTAAACAACAATAATAATCCAACCAAATTAAACATCCTTCAAATTCTCATCACTTCATCCGTACCACTCACTTACATCACTGGCAGTAGCACAACTCCCTTAACACCGTGCTATGCTCAACTCAATAATTGGCAGTAGTACTTTCGTACCATGCTTAACTGGCAGCAGTACCCCCGTACTATGCATAACTGGCAGTAGTAATCACTTACTATGCACAACTATCTCTGGCAGTAGTAATTACTTACTATGCTCATCTGGCAGTAACGATTGCTCGCTATGCACAACTGACAGTAACACCCTCCGTGTTATGCTCAACTGAATAATTAACTCTCCAACAATCAAATATAACCAACAACAAATACTCAACAACAATCCCGTCATACTGCTCAGCCAACATCTTAGCAAACACAAATATTTTATCTCCAATAATAAATCACAATATCAACATTAATCTCATCAACCGTCACAATTAAATATACGTCCACTTAACAATAAACTCGAGTTGAGTAGGAAATTCCTACCTGGCAAGCAATATCCAATTAAGCAGCTCAAGCGATCCAATAATAAAAGCAGACGAACCCGATTATAATTTCTTCACAAATAGTCACCTAACATAAATATTATAATTTCCAATTATTAATTATTAGCTTCCATTATTATTTAATTTAATAATAATAATTATAAATTATATTCATTATTCAAATTAATTAATTATTATTATTAAAGGTCTATGATATTAAAACCCGATTCAAATTCAATCCCGAGTCATCCAAGTAAAACCTGTCTTAAAACAAATAAGTCAGCCTAAATAACCAAATACCCAAAACACGTGAACAACACAAACTTCCAATGACAAACCACGTGAAAACAAACCCACATACGCACTTATTACAGACGACAAAACTGCATCCGACACCCATCCTTTAATCGCCTTCTCCCGACACTACCAACCACCAATGACACCACCATCGCCTGACTCCTCTTGCCTGCACTAAGACGAACCCCGGCATCCTCCTACCACCAGCTAAACCGCCCAGAACAGACCACACAACCTCGTCCTAAACACTACCACGAAGCTACCTATACCGAAACCCGACATATACAAACTCACGTATAACTACTATTTACGACCAGCACCGACCTCGAAAGTGTCCTATAACCAACCACCAGCAGCCACCCATGACACAACCACACTATCCCACACAACCGTGCCCTATACCCGACACCCACACAACAACACTCTCGACACAACCACAACTCAACCTCCTATCACCACCAGCAAACACCTATGGCCACCACCGTGGTCTCCTCTGACCCACGGTGGTCCCACATGCGGCACCCCACCCTTGATCATGGTCACGGCCAGCCGAAGAGGTCCCACTTATAAGAATAACAAAGACGCGTCTTTCCGGCAGCAACCGCACCGAGCACCACCTCCGGCCACCCTAATTCTCCCACCAAGGTCGACGCACCACCCTGAAACCAACCCTAGCCACGCCTAGGTCAGTCACGACTGAAAAAGGGTTTTTAAACTATATAAAACGTGTTAACAACCACCCACAACAACCTATTTATAGTCGGTCAAACACCCATCCCTATCGGTCAACGACGGTCAAACTGAGGTCTGGTCAACCCCCTGGTGATCCGCGGTCATAGTGACGGTCTTAGCTAATCTAGAGGCGGTTTAAATTACGATTTATATAAGTTATAAAATCGATACATTAAACTATAAGACGGTCTTACCTTTATCGCTTAATTGCTCCTTCCGTCTCTTAAATCTCCTTCTTCTTTCTTTGTGAATTATTTTTTTCAGATTTATTATGTATTTATAGTCTAGGTATAGAGAGTATAGGATGCCAATTATGAAACTATTGCCTTTTCTAATTATTATTAGGAATTAACATATTATTATTATTATTATTATTTTATTATTAAATACCGCTTCAAATCCCGACTACAACTCATACTAGGCCTAATATAATCAGCCCACATTTATTACACATGGCCCAAGCCCAAGGTATAATTGACTTTAAATTAAATTCCCGACTCGCTTTCTTATTTTATCGTCGTATTTGTATTTATTATTAGAAATGCCTTTAATTAATTATTAAATTACATAAATTATTCTCATAAATCATTATCAAAGTACGGGGTATTACAGTCTTCCCCCCTTAAAATGAACTTCGTCCCGAAGTTCGCCCACAACTACTACCACATCACTCATAAACATCCTCATAACTAAGCACCATCCAACACAATTATACATTTACGATTATCAACCACACCAATCTTATCACAAAGTATCATAACAATAACTCAAAAACATTCGTAGTATTACATTCCTTCCTCCTAAAAATAAACTTCGTCCTCGAAGTTCGGAATATCAAACAATAGGAATAATCAAATCATTGTTGTAATGCCACAAAACATGAAACACACATTGGAACATAGGACAACTATTATTTTCAACATAACATTGGTTGATGATATAATAAAAGTTACTAAACGGAAAGTAAATAACTACAACCTTCAAATTAATTTAGACATATTACTTGCGCGTTTTTTTTTTTTTACTAATGACACCTAACTTAAACATGGATGCATTATTGATATAGGCTTAGGGCAACACATTCCGCATATCATTAGACTTGTTATTCTATTTCACAAAAATTATAACATTAAATATAATGTACAAGAGATAAGAAACAAAACTTATACTCTTCAAGGCTAGGAAAAACATGTTATAACTTCTAAAAATAATTAATACATAATAACATAATTACTTATTGAGAACATATACTTTTTAGAAAATACAGAAAGTTAGTAAACTATGAGAAAAAGAATCAAGTCAAAAACTCATAGGATCGATTTATAATGCATTTTACAAACTATTTGGTCGAAACAGAAACTTTACAGCAACGTGTCAGAAACTTAGGTCAATTTGTAAAAATCACCAAAAATTGTCAAAATATTTTCCTACAACGTGACTTACCAATTTAGAAACATACATGAGTCTATTAAACTATGGAGTTGGAATCATAACAAATCATTACGTAGTTTTTAAATGATAATTTTTTGCAAAAACATGGCGCGAAAACTTCACTGTACAGGAACATTTCGACTACTGTCCACTAAAATATTTATTCCTCCTAAACCGTATATTATTTGAACATGAGACCAGTGGCATATGAAAGCTAACTCACAAGGGTATCACACATAAAAATCTCGAATAAGAATTTTAAACCGACAGTAAATGGCAGCCAAAACAATCAAGCGATAAAATTTCGAGAAATCAACCATAATCACAACAATTAATACTTCACATGTTTAATCATATTAACCCCTTCCACATACATGCCAACATACTTTCCCCATATCATCATGCTTATAACAATACTTAAATAAATCATGTCACACCCCTCCTCCGTAAAATAAGGTTACGCCCCCGTAACCGCAACCATTAATGACAACAATACACAACCAAAACAAACAAAATTCCTAAGAAAAATCTACTATATTCATTTTAAATTACCCCACACTCTCATATATTCTCTCAAGGTTACCGGTTCAAAACTGGAAGGGCCGGAAGTTTGGTGTGAGGGGTCCTACTCATCCCAAGCCTTAAGTGGGCTCCTAACAGTTTCTATCCGGGTTCATTTATTAGACACAACCTATATTCATTTATTGTTCATTAGTTAGGCCTGACGATCGTTTTGCTCTGATACCACTTTGTAACACCCCCATTTATTCAGGAGCCTTTAGCTAGACATTCCCAAATAAATAGGACTTTTACCATCTCGGTTTCCCGAGGTAGTGAATAACAAAGTATAACAATACCAAAGTACTTTAAATTAAAACTTTAGTGAATACATGTTTATTACAATTTAACTAACTAAAACTTAATATAAAATAATTACAACTCGCAGCGGAAATAAATAAAGTGATATAACTGTTCTATGTGATCTAGACTCCAACTATGGTCCAAGTCAAGCTCTCATCCCAATGCTCCCAAGTCAGCTAATCTTTAGTACCTGTCAAATCTGCTCCCCATAAAACGGTTCACCGCAGGTGTTCACGAATACACAGTCAACCACGAGGTTGAGTAGGAATAAACTAAACAACAATAATAATCCAACCAAATTAAACATCCTTCAAATTCTCATCACTTCATCCGTACCACTCACTTACATCACTGGCAGTAGCACAACTCCCTTAACACCGTGCTATGCTCAACTCAACAACTGGCAGTAGTACTTTCGTACCATGCTCAACTGGCAGTAGTACCCCCGTACTATGCATAACTGGCAGTAGTAATCACTTACTATGCACAACTATCTCTGGCAGTAGTAATTACTTACTATGCTCATCTGGCAGTAACGATTGCTCGCTATGCACAACTGACAGTAACACCCTCCGTGTTATGCTCAACTGAATAATCAACTCTCCAACAATCAAATATAACCAACAACAAATACTCAACAACAATCCCGTCAAACAGCTCAACCAACATCTTAGCAAACACAAATATTTTATCTCCAATAATAAATCACAATATCAACATTAATCTCATCAACCGTCACAATTAAATATACGTCCACTTAACAATAAACTCGAGTTGAGTAGGAAATTCCTATCTGGCAAGCAATATCCAATTAAGCAGCTCAAGCGATCCAATAATAAAAGCAGACGAACCCGATTATAATTTCTTCACAAATCGTCACCTAACATAAATATTATAATTTCCAATTATTAATTATTAGCTTCCATTATTATTTAATTTAATAATAATAATTATAAATTATATTCATTATTCAAATTAATTAATTATTATTATTAAAGGTCTATGATATTAAAACCCGATTTAAATTCAATCCCGAGTCATCCAAGTAAAACCTGTCTTAAACCAAATAAGTCAGCCTAAATAACCAAATACCCAAAACACGTGAACAACACAAACTTCCAATGACAAACCACGTGAAAACAAACCCACATACGCACTTATTACAGACGACAAAACCGCATCTGACACCCATCCTTTAACCGCCTTCTCCCGACACTACCAACCACCAATGACACCACCATCGCCTGACTCTTCTTGCCTGCACTAAGACGAACCCCGGCATCCTCCTACCACCATCTAAACCGCCCAGAACAGACCACACAACCTCACCCTAAACATTACCACGAAGCTACCTATACCGAAAACCCGACATATACAAACTCACGTATAACTACTATTTACGACCAGCACCGACCTCGAAAGTGTCCTATAACCAACCACCAGCAGCCACCCATGACACAACCACACTATCCCACACATTCGTGCCCTATACCCGACACCCACACAACAACACTCTCGACACAACCACAACTCAACCTCCTATCACCACCAGCAGCCACCTATGGCCACCACCGTGGTCTCCTCTGACCCACGGTGGTCCCACATGCAGCACCCCACCCTTGATCATGGTCACGGCCAGCCGAAGAGGTCCCACTTATAAGAATAACAAAGACGCGTCTTTCCGGCAGCAACCGCACCGAGCACCACCTCCGGCCACCCTATTTCTCCCACCAAGGTCGACGCACCACCCTGAAACCAACCCTAGCCACGCCTAGGTCAGTCACGACTGAAAAAGGGTTTTTAAACTATATAAAACGTGTTAACAACCACCCACAACAACCTATTTATAGTCGGTCAAACACCCATCCCTATCGGTCAACGACGGTCAAACTGAGGTCTGGTCAACCCACTGGTGATCCGCGGTCATAGTGACTTTCTTAGCTAATCTAGGAGCGGTTTAAATTACGATTTATATAAGTTATACAATCGATACATTAAACAATAAGACGGTCTTACCTTTATCGCTTAATTGCTCCTTCCGTCTCTTAAATCTCCTTCTTCTTTCTTTGTGAATTATTTTTTTCAGATTTATTATATATTTATAGTCTAGGTATAGAGAGTATAGGATGCCAATTAGGAAACTATTGCCTTTTCTAATTATTATTAGGAATTAACATATTATTATTATTATTATTATTATTATTATTTTATTATTAAATACCGCTTCAAATCCCGACTGTAACTCATACTAGGCCTAATATAATCAGCCCACATTTATTACACATGGCCCAAGCCCAAGGTATAATTGACTTTAAATTAAATTCCCGACTCGCTTTCTTATTTTATCGTCGTATTTGTATTTATTATTAGAAATGCCTTTAATTAATTATTAAATTACATAAATTATTCTCATAAATCATTATCAAAGTACGGGGTATTACAGTCTTCCCCCCTTAAAATGAACTTCGTCCCGAAGTTCGCCCACAACTACTACCACATCACTCATAAACATCCTCATAACTAAGCACCATCCAACACAATTATACATTTACGATTATCAACCACACCAATCTTATCACAAAGTATCATAACAATAACTCAAAACATTCGTAGTATTACATTCCTTCCTCCTAAAAATAAACTTCGTCCTCGAAGTTCGGAATATCAAACAATAAGAATAATCAAATCATTGTTGTAATGCCACAAAACATGAAACACACATTGGAACATAGGACAACTATTATTTTCAACATAACATTGGTTGATGATATAATAAAAGTTACTAAACGGAAAGTAAATAACTACAACCTTCAAATTAATTTAGACATATTACTTGCGCGTTTTTTTTTACTAATGACACCTAACTTAAACATGGATGCAATATTGATATAGGCTTAGGGCAATACATTCCGCATATCATTAGACTTGTTATTCTATTTCACATAAATTATAACATTAAATATAATGTACAAGAGATAAGAAACAAAACTTATACTCTTCAAGGCTAGGAAAAACATGTTATAACTTCTAAAAATAATTAATACATAATAACATAATTACTTATTGAGAACATATACTTTTTAGAAAATACAGAAAGTTAGTAAACCATGAGAAAAAAAATCAAGTCAAAAACTCATAGGATCGATTTATAATGCATTTTACAAACTACTTGGTCGAAACAGAAACTTTACAGCAACGTGTCAGAAACTTAGGTCAACTTGTAAAAATCACCAAAAATTGTCAAAATATTTTCCGACAACGTGACTTACCAATTTAGAAACATACATGAGTCTATTAAACTATGGAGTTGTAATCATAACAAATCATTACGTAGTTTTTAAATGATAATTTTTGCAAAAACATGGCGCGAAAACTTCACTGTACAGGAACATTTCGACTACTGTCCACTAAAATATTTATTCCTCCTAAACCGTATATTATTTGAACATGAAACCAGTGGCATATGAAAGCTAACTCACAAGGGTATCACACATAAAAATCTCGAATAAGAATTTTAAACCGACAGTAAATGGCAGCCAAAACAATCAAACGATAAAATTTCGAGAAATCAACCATAATCACAACAATTAATACTTCACATGTTTAATCATATTAACCCCTTCCACATACATGCCAACATACTTTCCCCATATCATCATGCTTATAACAATGCTTAAATAAATCATGTCACACCCCTCCTCCGTAAAATAAGGTTACGCCCCCGTAACCGCAACCATTAATGACAACAATACACAACCAAAACAAACAAAATTCCTAAGAAAAATCTACTATATTCATTTTAAATTACCCCACACTCTCATATATTCTCTCAAGGTTACCGGTTCAAAACTGGAAGGGCCGGAAGTTTGGTGTGAGGGGTCCTACTCATCCCAAGCCTTAAGTGGGCTCCTAACAGTTTCTATCCGGGTTCATTTATTAGACACAACCTATATTCATTTATTGTTCATTAGTTAGGCCTGAGGATCGTTTTGCTCTGATACCACTTTGTAACACCCCCATTTATTCAGGAGCCTTTAGCTAGACATTCCCAAATAAATAGGACTGTTACCATCTCGGTTTCCCGAGGTAGTGAATAACAAAGTATAACAATACCAAAGTACTTTAAATTAAAACTTTAGTGAATACATGTTTATTACAATTTAACTAACTAAAACTTAATATAAAATAATTACAACTCGCAGCGGAAATAAATAAAGTGATATAACTGTTCTATGTGATCTAGACTCCAACTATGGTCCAAGTCAAGCTCTCATCCCAATGCTCCCAAGTCAGCTAATCTTTAGTACCTGTCAAATCTGCTCCCCATAAAATGGTTCACCGCAGGTGTTCACGAATACACAGTCAACCACGAGGTTGAGTAGGAATAAACTAAACAACAATAATAATCCAACCAAATTAAACATCCTTCAAATTCTCATCACTTCATCCGTACCACTCACTTACATCACTGGCAGTAGCACAACTCCCTTAACACCGTGCTATGCTCAACTCAACAACTGGCAGTAGTACTTTCGTACCATGCTCAACTGGCAGTAGTACCCCCGTACTATGCATAACTGGCAGTAGTAATCACTTACTATGCACAACTATCTCTGGCAGTAGTAATTACTTACTATGCTCATCTGGCAGTAACGATTGCTCGCTATGCACAACTGACAGTAACACCCTCCGTGTTATGCTCAATTGAATAATCAACTCTCCAACAATCAAATATAACCAACAACAAATACTCAACAACAATCCCGTCATACAGCTCAGCCAACATCTTAGCAAACACAAATATTTTATCTCCAATAATAAATCACAATATCAACATTAATCTCATGAACCGTCACAATTAAATATACGTCCACTTAACAATAAACTCGAGTTGAGTAGGAAATTCCTACCTGGCAAGCAATATCCAATTAAGCAGCTCAAGCGATCCAATAAAAAAAGCAGACGAACCCGATTATAATTTCTTCACAAATCGTCACCTAACATAAATATTATAATTTCCAATTATTAATTATTAGGTTCCATTATTATTTAATTTAATAATAATAATTATAAATTATATTCATTATTCAAATTAATTAATTATTATTATTAAAGGTCTATGATATTAAAACCCGATTTAAATTCAATCCCGAGTCATCCAAGTAAAACCTGTCTTAAAACAAATAAGTCAGCCTAAATAACCAAATACCCAAAACACGTGAACAACACAAACTTCCAATGACAAACCACGTGAAAACAAACCCACATACGCACTTATTACAGACGACAAAACCGCATCCGACACCCATCCTTTAACCGCCTTCTCCCGACACTACCAACCACCAATGACACCACCATCGCCTGACTCCTCTTGCCTGCACTAAGACGAACCCCGGCATCCTCCTACCACTAGCTAAACCGCCCAGAACAGACCACACAACCTCACCCTAAACACTACCAAGAAGCTACCTATACCGAAAACCCGACATATACAAACTCACGTATAACTACTATTTACGACCACCACCGACCTCGAAAGTGTCCTATAACCAACCACCACCAGCCACCCATGACACAACCACACTACCCCACACAACCGTGCCCTATACCCGACACCCACACAACAACACTCTCGACACAACCACAACTCAACCTCCTATCACCACCAGCAGCCACCTATGGCCACCACCGTGGTCTCCTCTGACCCACGGTGGTCCCACATGCGGCACCCCACCCTTGATCATGGTCACGGCCAGCCAAAGAGGTCCCACTTATAAGAATAACAAAGACGCGTCTTTCCGGCAGCAACCGCGCCGAGCTACAAGTTTATGGATGATCCTCCAAAAATTCAAAAGTAGAGATTCTCCTCTTGATTGCACCAAGACTATCCCTTAAATCTAATAATATATTAACTAGATATAATTATTAGAAACCTTAAAATTTAATCTAATATTATTTTTTTTACTACCTTAGTAATCTAAATAAATATTTGATTTTTGAACAATTATAAGTCTAAAACTATTTTTAGAGAGAAGAAAGAATGTGAGAGAAGTTGTCTAAAACAAAAATGTTAGAATGAATTGTATAAGAATAAGAACAATTCTTATTCTTATTGTGGGGGTAGAAAACCGGTGGGAGGGAGTGGCCAAGGAAGCCAATGCATTAGGGCGTAGTCTAGTCTATAATGGTAATCATTATGTTTTTAACAATTAAAAAATAAATAACCATTTCACCCTAATTACCCATAAAAACCGGTGCCCTTTTGTAAAATGGAATCCATTTTATTTTTGTCAATTGTCATTTTGTCATATAATGTGTAACATGTAACATGTTATTAATCATATTAATGCATATTTAACAATTAAATATCATTACCTATATTAATTCAATTATATATAAAAATTGACTAGTAATTCATAATCACAAGTATATAAAATGGGTAATGTTAATATAATCTGCAACATATTGTAATTATAATTAACCAATCATTCTTAATTTAATTGTTTCATAGACAAAGTTTTAGTAATATAACATTTTAATTACTAAAACGAATCTTATTTAATCGAATTACAATAAGATATATATATATATATATATATATATATATATATATATATATATATATATATATATATATATATATATATATATATATATATATATATATATATATATATATATATATATATATATATATATATTCTTACTCACATATATAAATTGTTCAAGTTTTAAGGAATTAATTAATCTGTATCAATATACAATTAATTAATTTATATATTAAGGGAATCGTCCTTTAGGTGTGACCTTAAGGGATCAACTGATCACAACCGTCAAACGACAGTAATGTCAAACTCTAGTCAGTCAATCATTACCGATTAATGTTGATCAGTTGAGTTATATAAATGAATCATCCCTTTACGTATTCTTATCATGAGTTTCAATAATGTGATCGTACTATTGTTGAGGACACATACTCCAACATCAGCTATTGAACCAGCTTCGTCTTTGCCGCCATTTTCATTGAGCTTTCGACCGCCATTATCAGTGAGTTTTTCTACTTCCATTATCATACGCAAATTAGGTATTTTCGAATACTAATTTAAATTTCGATTCATCTTACTTTCTTTCCTTATTTTTCACCGTAATTTTTAATTGACTTATTTAATTCGTTAAATTATTGTTGTTCTTCTGCAGGTTTTGATCGTTGTCTGAGCATAATCGAGCACAGTAGCAACATATACAATCTATTGAAGTCGATGTCTCCTCTTCTTCGTATGTTCCTCTCCGTTTCTTTATAGATTTTGATTTTGTTGCTTATTTTGTTAAATTTTTAGTTATAAACTTACTTAATTAGTTTAATCACTCGACTTCGATTGATTTCTATGCGTTCCTTTTCTGCTCGCAATCAAAGTTTCATTCTTATTGTTCACTGTTAGTTATGACCGATTTCAGTTGATTCAATAGTTTTCATTTCAATTCATCTGTACTTTCATTCTGTCTTCTCCGAGATGTCTCGTTCTCGCCATTATCACTGTACGTTCATTACTTATTAATTTGTTTTAATGCAGGTTTTAATCGTTCTCTCTAGATTGGGTTATACTATTTGCAGCCAAAGCATGTTAAGGATTTGAATGATTTTACCGAGTTTAATTCGAGCATGAGTTGCAAGGATGTTTTTTTTTGTACTTCATGTTTGATATAATAGATCTTACTTTGACCTCCCTTCGCTTCTAACTACCAAGTTTGTGACTGTTTAACATGCTTTAGCTGCAAATAGTAGAATCCACATAAATTTCTGAAGCCTAAATGTGTTAGCTTTGTCCTATACATTGTGACTTAATGCCAATGTCTTTTGAAGATTATTTGTGTACTCCGAAGGAGAATGTGCCCTTACATGAGTTGGCCATATTGTATTAACCATTTTTGTAAAGTGATTTAAGCCCATATTAGTGGGAGCCTTCCATCAAATTTACAAGTTTCATTGAACATCTTGTAAGTTACACATAAATATTGCATAACTGACATAATGTGAGGTAGAATTGTAGAAACATCTATTTTCCGGGATGTCCAAAGTTTTAAGTCATTGAGTGTTTATGATCAGTTTGCTTTTAGATGACATTTTAACTGGAAATATCCTTTGTAGCATCAATCTCACATTGTAAGCTTTCATCTTCTGTCGTTTGGTGTATGTTTTCTCTTTTAAGTGCCACACTGCCACCTTGTCTTGGTTCGTTGCTGAACCATTAGAAAGTTATGCTTTACAGAAAGCTGAATGACCGCCGCCTTAATGTACAACTGCCTGACCCGTTCCAGGCTTTATCCTCTTTGCTTAGCATGTGAGTCGGTATTTGAATTGATAAGCCCTCTTTTCTGCCTGTTTTATTGATAAATGTTTTTTTGAAGGAGTTTTACAGGAAGTAATTGGTGAACTCGGTTATTGGTGAAAGAGTGTCAGCTGTTAGTGCTTTTCAAATATGTTGTTCTTGTCTTTATTTGCTTGTTAACAAATTAGTTTGTATTTAGTCACGTTAATTGCAAATTGGGCCGTAATATGTAGGCAATATGTAGACAATTATAGCCAAGTTAATTGCAAATTGCGTCGTAATCGAGTCGGTTGGTATGAGTTGAATGTCAACACATGTGGTATTGTGGCTTCAATTCAAATGTTTAGGTTTGCTAAAAGTGTGTAAAACAAAAAAAGATCATGCTTAAGTTACATCATTCTAAAAAAAGACTCTTGTGAAGCGATTCTGTAATATTTAATCGTAAATTCAACTCTAAACCCTTTCCTGTCACGTTTTAGGATATCGGGCCCCTAGTTTAAATCCCGTCCCAAAAAAAAGGGTTCATTCGGCCCCTCTAATTTCACTAGGCCTTTTTAGGGTTGTCTTTCTTAAAAGTGAACCTTAGACCTTATATTGTGCAACTAGATTGCGATATTGTGAAACTAAATTGTGATCCTTTGACTAAATGCTAGTACTCTCTCTTAATAATTTGTCTTCCTGTTTTTGTGAATCCTAGAACTTCTTTTGTGAATCTAGGAGGTCATCTTGTGAAACAAGATGGCGATATTGTGAAACTAACTTGTGATCCTTGTACTCAATGCTAGTACTCTTTCTCTTAATAATTTCTCTTCTTGCTTTTGTGAATCCTAGATCTTATTTTGTGTAGCTGGGATGTGAAATTGTCAAACTAGAATCTAGTCAACTAGTTTTATTACTTATTAATTTGTTTTTTTGCAGGTTTTAATCATTTATTGAGCATAATCGAGCACAATAGGAATGCATACAATTAATTGAAGACGATTTCTCTACTTTTTTTGTAAGGTTTAGGATGATCAATTGTCAGAATGATCAATTGCAGTCATATTTCATTGTGAGAAAGCTAAGGAAATGTTAGCTAAGACACCACTATTGGCGCTCCTTTGCAATTGCGTTCATTTATCCATCTAATCACAGCTTCTTGATACTGTCACTCTGTTAGTCGGAGTGTTCGGCTACAGTCATTTTCCATTGTTCTGACATTCAAAGAATAACTGATCTGATGATGTCTCTTTGGTATAACCGCATAATTTGATCCCCTCTTACCCTATCATTCACATCCTTAATTCGTAGCACCTTGTTTCGAGTTCTCCTCACTTTCATATGAAAATCAAACCTTATATTGCACAAAATTAGGTTGTGAATATGAAATATCTTAGATGACATGCATGTGTATAATTCATTAACATATGCCATTCTCTTTGCAGAACTTGCCGCAATATCGAAAGTTCTTCATGTTGCAACTTTTTAAATGGGAGAAAAATAATATAAAGGTACAATTCCTTATTTTAAAACTCATGTCAAGTGCTTTTGTTCATAACTTGGGTGAATATTTCTTAAACCAGTGTATATTGTTACTTGTTTATGGTGGTATAGGTGTTTTCTTAAATTTTGTGGGATGAAGACAATTCAGTAAAGGTGTTGGTCCATATTTGTGATTTTAGAAGACCAATTTAGTTGACAGGCGTGTCCAATGATATTTTATGTGCTGCAAGCAACTGATCCTTTTGATATGTATCTTGAGGTGTTCAATAGGCGAGTCCGTTGATTGAGCAGGCTACTTATGGATATATTTTTTCTGTCTCGTGCCATCATCTTTATAATGGAAAAAGGAGTGACGTCTATAGCTTGTCTATGCCGGATACCAGATGTTATGTTCCTTAAGTTTATGAGTTTGACCTTCAAATCTTGTGCCTATATCTAGATTAATATTCATAGTCCTATTGTTGTCGATGTATTCAGCTTTCGAAATGACTTGCTTATTAATTGTTGCTGGTTTTCTTGAACTTCATCTTTAGTGTCTCCACTATGGTAGATATGGTAATCTAAATGAGTAGGTTTTGTATTTCTGAAACATATGTTTATGGAAATTTATTGTTCTGAAATTTGTCGAATATAGTGTTGCTTGCTAAAGTTTGATTCTGCCGTCCTCCGAATCCTCAGTAACTGCTTTAGCATAATGACTAGAATTCTTTACCGAAATCCCTAGTAGTAGAGACTAAAGAGGGATTGCATTTTATATTTTAATAAACAATGATTTTACTTTGTTTAAGTGCGTGGTTATCTTTAGTCATGAATGAATGTTGAAACTTGGCATTTGAGGTTGAGATTTGTTGGGGACAGTCTGATAAGTATTAATGTGCATATCTGTTTCGGTTGAGCAGACTTGCTTCTGAAATAAATGTTCATATTTGTTTGATTTTCTATAAAACTTTCATGGTCGGATTTGCAATATAAGCTGGTTGGACTTCGAGAGGGCAATAGCTCAAAAAACATTAGTCATGAGATTGTGACTACTACGAAGTACTCCGTATATTGTTTGAGGTAATCACATATGTAAGATGGTTTATCTATCTTAATTGTTTGATGGGTACTACGAAGTAATCCGTATAATGGTTGAGTTTCACAAATTAGGTGTAAGATTCACAAATTAGAAAAAGAAATTTCATAAGATTGATTTCACACATTTAGCTCCAAGTTTCACAAATTAAGGTGTATGATTCACAAAATAAGAAATAAATAAATTTCATAAGTAAACGATTTTAGAGGTCCAAGTTTCACAAAATCACCTTTAAGTTTCACAAAATAAGGTCTAGGATTCACAAAATAAAAAAATAAATTTCATTAGAACGATTTCACACATTTAGCTCCAAGTTTCACAAAATTACCTTCTAGTTTCAGAAATTAAGGTGTATGATTCACAAAATAAGAAATAAAAAAATTTCATAAGTAAACGATTTCACACATTAAGTTCCAAGTTTCACAAAATCACCTTCTAGTTTCACAAATTAAGGTGTAAGATTCACACAATAAGAAATTAAAAATTTCATAAGTAAACGATTTCACACATTGAGGTCCATGTGTCACAAAATAATCTTCTTGTTTCACAAATTAAGGTGTATGATTCACAAAATAAGAAATAAATAAATTTCATAAGTAAACGATTTTAGAGGTCCAAATTTCACAAAATCACCTTCAAGTTTCACAAAATAAGGTTTAGGATTCACAAAATAAGAAAAAGAAATTTCATAAGAACGATTTCACTCATTTAGCTCCAAGTTTCACAAAATCACCTTCTAGTTTCACAAATTAAAGTGCATGATTCACAAAATAAGAAATAAATAAATTTCATAAGTAAACGATTTCACACATTGAGGTCCAAGTTTCACAAAATAATCTTCTAGTTTTACAAATTAAGGTATATGATTCACAAAATAAGAATAAATAAATTTCATAAGTAAACGATTTTAGAGGTCCAAGTTTCACAAAATCACTTTCAAGTTTCACAAAATAAGGTCTATGATTCACAAAATAAGAAAAAGAAATTTCATAAGTAATCTTACTCATATTCATATTTTCATTCATCAATTTTTCTATCTTTGTCTTACATTAAAAACCAATTTTTCTACTTTGACAAGTGCATCTAGTTGATTAACAAACTGTTGTTTGAACTTTGAAGTTATGGTATCTATACACTAAAACATTAACTGAGCAGACAGTGTAGGAGATGGCCAAGGACACATGCCTTGACTTAGTGGTCGTCCACCCATCGTTTATCGTTGGTCCGTTGCTTGCACCTCAGCCATAACTTCAGAGTGCTTAGAATCATCAATGGTAAAACCTGCAAAAATCGATCCTCAGAAACCAAACAAATCCTCAAAATCATATGATAAAATTTCGGCATTTGTAGCAGATTGAGTGCTTTAGTTATTTTAGATAAAGTCATACCAAAGAACAAATGCATACAACCTGCTAAAACAAATAGAGTACTAATTATTGATTATTTGTATGGCGTCTCTTCGGCGCGATAAGTGAATACCCGAACAATATGCTCTCTAGCTAGTAAGGTAGCGGATTTGAACCTACAATCAAGTGTAAAAGTACACCTGACATGAATTCTTGATGAGAAAATTTAATGTCGGCACATATATACTTTTGCTGACGAAGGTGAAAACAATAATTCCTCTATGCTCTCTTAGTTCACTCTCACAAGGCATAAGCCGTTGAGAATACAGTTGCGGATACCGTGTCCAATCACACTCTGAAACCTATATGAAGAATGGGAATAAATATTCCTGAATCACAGAAAATATTAAATGTTTAAAGTAACTGAAATCTTTCAACAGGAGTTTAATAACCATTGACAATTGAAGACTTTTTCAGGAATCGATCTCTAGCTCTATTCACATTTAAAGAACTAGGAATTCCTCAGAGATGGAGTATATGTGAGGCGGTTAATATTTGCAAGTTCAATCGCAACACGCTGACGACAATTTCCGAGACAAGAAGGCTGCCAGTAAAAGCATAGCTGCACCTTCATGACAGTAGTACCATAACTTCACTGAGTATAATATTAGTTTATCAATTATAGCTAATGTTTCAACCTTTACTGTAAAATATGATAAAATCATGATAGCCATTCATCTGTCGATAAGGTTATGATTTCCGCACAGAGAGACACCACAGAAAAACATAGATAAAACTGTAACAACAGATTCCAACCGACTCACTAATGATTTGAAGGGTGAGTTTGGAAAAGCTAGAAATTCATGTCTTCCCAAGAAATTATAGGGAATGGTTCTCTATAGTGACAGAGTGATAAAGACGGAAACAAATGTTACAAGTCCTTCAGTCAGTGCACTGGTGAAGACTTTTTCAGGACTCGATCTCTAGCTCTATTCACCATTCATATTTGAGGTGGGGATGATAGCCATTGGCTTTCAATTAAAAATTACGCGTAAAAAACAATTTCAAGATGTCATACATAAGAACAGTGACATTTCAAACTAGTCACCGTTGTATGTTCTAGGCAAATGACAACAAAAACTAGCACAAATTCCCTCTTTTCACGCTGAAAGCATTTGCCAAATATCCGAGACAAGGAGTGCATAACAAGTTACCTGAGGATAAAGAGCAAGAAAACCATGGAATACGGTTTCTCGGCCAAGCCAGTTTACTTTGTACAACTATAATCCTTTTTTCAAGCTTTTTTGCTCAGCACACGGGTTTGTTCACTATTATGAGTTTCACAAAATAATGTATAAGATTCACACAAGCAGCTCCTATATTCAAAAAATCAAGTCCTAGTTTCACACCGACATATAACTTGTAACCACGACAGAGAGTGTTACAAGGTTCAATAAATCAGATCCTAATTTAACAACGAAACAAACATATATGCATCATATAATAACTTTTCACCATGACGGAGCGACTATTATAAGTTTCAAAAAATCATGTCTAAGTTTCACACAATCAAGTCTCAGATCACATCGAATTCACATCGACAAAAATATAGGCATCGAATTCACATCAACAAAAAAATACATTACGACGCGACAAAATGACTATTATAAGATTCATATTGTCACCTTTAAGATTCAATCAACCAAGTTTTATATTCACAAAATTAGATACATATTCAAAAAATCGACTAAAATCATAAAGTGAACCTCACAAATATCTCAAATACAAAATCGAGCCTTATATTACAAAAAATCGAGCTTTAGATTCCACTACAATAACAATATTTTAAAAATTAAAACGGATACACAAAACATTAATTTAAACAATCGAGCTCAATTTTGATCAAAATTATGAAATTACCTCGAAATTAATCGAAATCTTCTTCTGAAATTGCTGAAATCACGTTGTTGTATGTTGTTTTGATGAAATCTACGAACAATCACTGCAATTGATGAGTTTTTAGACCAGATTTGCGTTTGATTGAGAAATCGCTGTGACTTGTTGCTTAAGGATTTGCGTTAACGAGAGATACAGAGATATAGTGTATTGGGCTTTGTGTTTTATTTTAGAGAGAGAAAGTATTTGAACCAAATGATAAAATTAGGGATGACCCCTAATTTTCAGCCCAATGAATAAATGGGAGTCAGTCCATAAATCTGCTTAATGAAAGAATTTGGTGAGGCCGGCCGCCTCGCCATAATTAACGGCCTCACCGGATCCGGCCTCTCTCTCACTCTATATATATATATATATATATATATATATATATAAATGGTGAGTCCCTAAGTCCTAATCCTAGCCATAGATCTTCTAAGATTGATGGTTGAGATTTGAAACTTTTAAGATGAAACTTTAATGTTTTATTAGTGAAACTTTAATGTATGAGTGTAACTTTGATTGTTTACGATTGTAACTTTAATATGTAAGGTCGTTTTGTAAATTAAAATTAAAAATTTAGTTATACAATGTTATTTTAAATATATAAATTTGGTTTTTGAATGTAACTTTAATGTTTTACGAGTGAAATTTTAATGCTATAAATTGGAACTTTAATTTTTTTTAAGTCATTTTTAATATAAAAATTTGAATTTATGAAATAATGTAATTATGACTAATATTTATTTAAATTCATCGATTTTTAATTGAAACTTTAATGTTTTACGAATGAAACTTTAATGCTAAAAATTGCAACTTTAATTTTTTAATATGTAAATTTGAATTTATGTAATAATGTAATTGTGACTAATATTTATTTAATTTTGCTTTCTTATGAATGTAACTTTTATGTTTTGCGAGTGAAACTTTAATTCTAAAAATAACAACTTTAATTTTTTTAGGTCAATTCTAATATAAAAATTTGAATTTCTGTAATAAAGTAATTTTAGCGGTTTATGTAACTTCAGTCCTGATTTATGAAACTTTATTCTCTCACGAGTGTAACTTTAACCCTTAATGGTGAAACTTTATACTAATATGGTGATTTTTTGATATATTAATTTTAATTTACGTAATTTAAGTCCTTTACGAGTGTAATTTCAGTTCATGTTAGTGTAACTTTAATATTTAATGGTAAAACTTTAGTTTTCGCCACCACCAAAGCCAACTAATAACCACCACGGCCCACCCTACCAACCACTACCTTCACAAACCACCACGGCCCCCCTGCAACCACCACCACGCACTCTACCACCCTCGCCTTATCTAACCACCACCAACAAAAAAAAAAGAGAAAGGAGAAGAGAGAGAGGCGGCAACCTTAAACAACCACCGCCAACCACGAACCCTCGGCCACCTGACCCACCACCAAAACCAACCCAAACCACCACAGCACCGCCACCCCCACGATATAAATGAAAAGAAAAAAAAAACAAGAGAAAGGATAAGGAAGAAAGGCGGCTGCCTTCAATAACAACCACGAACACTGACCGACTCCCGACCTGACCCACCACCGGCACCCACCCCAATAAACACAACACCACCACCCTAAAACAGATCTGAGAAATGAGGAGGCGGGATTTCAAAATTCAAATTCGAAAAAAAGAAGAGTGGCGGGATTTTAGAGGAGGAAGAGAGGGAGGCGACGAGTGGTTGGGTGCGGCGTTTTGTGGTGGCGGAAGTGGGTTCGACGTGGCAGTGGTGGTTGTTGTCGGCGTGTGACTATTGTTGTTGGTGTTGCTTGAAGACAATATGAGAGGGAGGTCACTGACGGTGGTAGTGGTGGAATCTGGTAAGGGGAGGGGTGGCGGTAGTAGTAGTGTGGTGTGGTGGCCGAATGAGGGAGAAGATGGAAATAGAGAGAGAAGTGGGAGTGATGGAGGCAGGTTGAATGAATGAGTGAGTGAGGGTGAATTAGGGTTTTATGTTGTAAAATTTAATCTTGGCCCTTCATTTTGTTCTAATCTTGACCATTCATTCTTCTAATTTAAGGGCTAAGATGAGGACTCATGGACTCATCTAATCTAAGAGGACTCACTTGAACCTAATTATATATATATATATATATATATATATATATATATATATATATATATATATATATATATAGAGAGAGAGAGAGAGAGAGAGAGAGAGAGAGAGAGAGAGGCGGGATCCGGTGAGAACGATCACTCAGTGAGAACGGTGAGAACGACCTATAGTAAGGAAATTACAACAAATCATACGGAATCCGTTCCTATTAAAATAAGCATATAAAAGCCTAAAAAAAAAAGACCAACTCATAATCACGATTATTCATTCTCTCTCTACCTTTACCTTCTCTCTCTCAAAAACTCACAAAAATCCCGCGAAAATACAGGAAAACCGCCAATTTCAGCTAACGACGCCGCCAAATTGACTAAATTGTTCTTGATCAATACATTTGATCAACGAATTGATGTAAGTTTAACCGCATAATAGTCGTATTTACTCTACAATTAGTACTGTTTGTAGTTTCTGATTGTTGTTTATGTTTTTTTGATCTGATTCGTAGGGAGTTGATGGACATTGAAGAATCTAATGTCATGATTGAACCTACGGATGCGATTGTTCCAATCGCAAGCAATGATGTCACACAAACATCGTCCAATTTAGGTATGTATCAAGTTTAATTTGTTGATACGTTACAGTCTAGAGTTTGGTTTGATCGTGATCAGATCTTTGCGAATTGATGTATCTGGTAGCCTAATCGTTGAGCTAACTTATGAAAATTGATGTATCAAGTGATTTAAATAGGAGCTGTGTGTGTTATTATAATGTTAATGTGCATTTATCATCATAATTTGATTAGTTTTTTTAGCATCATGCTTGATTATTTTGTAGTAAAAATGCTTCATATCAGTTTTGGGTCAAGGTTAATCGATGAATAGTTTTAGAAATTTTGCAAATCTGATTAATGTATCTACTAGCCTAATTGTTAGTTCAACAATATTGCAACCTTGATGTCAGTTATCGTAGTATCTACGTATATGATTAACGTATCCATTAGTATAATTGATACGGTTACGTTTTTCAGCAGCGTAACTATAATTATAATTAAGGGATAGGCTGATTCGTGTTATGATAAAATTTTGACTTTATGCACATGTCGTCGTTCTTGATTATGATTGGTGTATCTGGACGTCTACGTTAAAGTAGTCAGTTATAAAGATACGATATGGCATCGAACAGGCACAATTTTTTGTGTTAATTTATGCGTTTTTTTTGTTCTCTAATTGATTTCGTGCTTCTGACTTACTAGCGTATCTGTAATTATATTTGTCGCGTATTAGTTAATTGAACTCTCTGCTTATACGATATACTGTTCTATCGTGTATAGATGCAGGCTCACCAATTATCGAGACAACCTCAAAGGAAAGAATACCTGTATGCGCGCCAGAATTGAAGCCTGTTTTGGGTATGGTTTTTGATAAACTAGAGGATGGGCTAGGATTCTATAAGACTTATGCTGCTAATTCTGGATTTAAAATGAGGAAGTCGACGCAACGAAACATAGATGGGGTTGTGATGACTAAGTATTGTGTGTGTAGTAAGGCTGGTGAAAGTAAACCTAGAGGGAAGGTAAAAAAGAGGCAGAGGACTAGAATTTCATGTAGTGCAAAGATTTTTCTTCGAAGAAATGAAAAAGGACAATATGTGATTGCTGACTTTCATGAAGGTCACACCCACCTTCTCTCAACTCCAAACACAGTGGTGCATTTGACCGAGTCACGAGAATTAACCCTTATACATAAAATCATGATTGTTGAGAATTCTAAAGTGAATAAGGGGCCTGTGCAAAGCTTTAGGATGTTCAAAGAGTACGTGAAAGGATATCAAAATGTAGGGGCATCACTCGAGGATTTCAAAATTTTTTGAAGGAATGTGAAAAAATTTATTAAAGGGTACGATGCTCAAATGATGATTGAGAATTCCATGCACAAGATAGCCATGTGTAGTTCTTACTACTTTGATTTTGATGTTGATGATCGTGGACGACTATCTAGGGTTTGTTAGTTTGACCCTATAGCTATAAAGAATTACAGTCTCTTTGGTGATATGACATCTTTTGACACGACGTTTAATATGAACACATATAAAATGATATTTGCACCTTTCACTGAGGTTGACCATCACAAAAAATGTGTGACATTTGGAGCAGGACTTATAAGAAAAGAGACTGATGAGGATTTTGTATGGTTGTTTCGGAATTTTCTGAGCGCAATGAGCAATAAGTATCCTGTGTGCATAATTACTGACCAAGACAGAGGCATAAAAGCAGGTGTTAAAACAGTGTTCGGGGACAAAACTCAACACAAATATTGCATGTGGCATATCATGAAAAAGATGCCTGATAAGATCGGAACTACGCTATATAGAGAAACTAACTCCATGAAAGAGATGTGCTCATGTGTTTGGGCAGAAGACATCGAACCGTCTGAGTTTGAGGAACGGTGGTGCTCAGTTATATCCTCATACGGGCTGACCGACAATGAATGGTTAGATACGATGTTTGACAAAAGGGCTTCTTGGATCCCAGCATATTTCAGGGATTTATTTATGGGTGGACTAATGAGAACCACGTCCAGATCTGAGTCCGAGAATAGCTTTTTCGGAAATTTCATGAACCCAAACTTAACTTTGGTTGAGTTTCTTATGAGGTTTGAAAGCGCTATGGACGCTCAACGATGGAAACAGTCCAAATTAATAGCCGCGTCAGAAAACTCCTTCCCTGATCTAGAAACACCTCACCCTTTGGAAAAACACGCTTCTGAGTTCTACACCCCAGTGATATTTTCTGAATTTAAAAACGAGTGGGTGGCTGCCTGTTTCACCTGTGGTGTTAAAATTGTAGGGGTTACTACCAGTGACAACATCCCCATTATTGATCGTGAAAAAGATAAGGTTTACTGTGTTAACTTTATTTCTGACGAGATGAAATTGAACTGCTCCTGTAAAAAGTTCGAGAGATATGGAATTTTGTGCCGTCATGCGCTTTATGTGTTGAAAGAACAAGGCCTTGACAATGTTCCAGATTAGTATCTCTTAAGTAGGTGGAGCAAATTGGCAACATGTCAGCCGATTTGTAATAATGTGCCACATACTTTAATTGAAGATTGTAACTCATTAGATGTTAGACGGCACAAAATTGGTACCCTATGGTCCGAGGTGTTCTCGTGTGTGACACTCGCTGAACAAAAACCTGAGTATGTGGATGAATTAATGGGCATTCTGAAAGGTTTCAAAGACAAGATAAACGCACAAAACAGTACGTCTGAATGTAGTAGTAGTAGTAACACGGGTGATAGGCTGAGGAACAAGACTAGGGAACTTGAGATGCTCTTAGGAACAAAAATACCAACAGAAGTGGTTGTCTTACCTCCTATTCAGTCAAAGACAAAAGGGTCTGGAAAACGAATGATGTCCCAAAAGGAAAAAGCTACGAAAGAACAGAAGAAAGCGCCCAGAAAATGCAATGCTTGTGGAGAATTAGGATTCCATGATAGTCGGAATTGTCCTGGGAGAGTATGATTCCATCATACAGGTACGCTAATAATTTTGGTGCATTCATTATTAGAGAATATGGATAGCAGATTGAATTTGTTAGATGGTACTTGATTAAGGAATAGTATTGTTGTATCTAATAAAATTTGTAACCTGTAATGTTTGATAGCCTTTTTTCGTTTCAGGATTGAACAACGAAAAGAGTTGCGGATCACAAACACAAAGATAATGATTAATTGGCAGAAGGATTGGAGACTTCATTTTTGAGCTGTTCTATGTGATTTTTGATCATTTTTTATTTTGATTTTTTAATTTTTGATTTTCCTTTTTTATTTCTTTTATTTTTTATTCTTCGTATATCACAAGCTACTAGCATATCTTCATGGATTATATGTGCATCTGTCAAGGCTGAAAGTGTATCTATCAGGATTGTGAATGGAAACACTTGTATATGCATGTTAACCTATACAATACATGGATGATCATTCATAGGTTCTGATATGAAGAGTTATTGAATCTGCTTGTTATTGCTATGTGAATTGGTAAAAAGAGAACTGTCAGCTATTTTCCATTTACTGATGATTTCATTTTTATGTGAAAATAAAAAAGCGTGTATATTAACACGATTGTTGCACATGTTTTACATGAGAAGCGTACCTAGTAGTATTATATGTGTAAATAAATAGCGTAAATATTAATAAACGATGATTCGCGAATTTAAGTTCCATAGACAAAAATTAATATTGTATGACGTCTAATTATCCATTAACTAATGATTTCATTTTTAACCAACTAAAAAAACGTATTCACTTGTTGGTGAGTTGTGTAAATATATATTATTGGGTTGTCTACACATAATAAATATATTTATTATGTGTAGGCAAACGAAATTATCACGATTGCTGGTGAGTTTATGTGAAAAAGAAAAAAGCGTGTATATTAACACGATTGTTGCACATGTTTTACATGAGAAGCGTACCTACTAGTATAATATTGTATGACGTCTAATTTTTTAGACCATTGCCCCATAACAAAAGAAGAGGTTGTCCAATTTTCAGACCATTGCCACATAATCACCACCATTTGTCTAAAACAAACAGACAGATGGGTTGCATATCCTACATATTATCCACAAAAGTAGGGGAGATGCCCTTCCATTACAAACTGTCAAATCTGATTTGTTTGATAGTTTGTGGTCATGATTCCATATCCAACATAATGTCACGGATGAAAACAACATTAAACAAAGGCGTTTCAAAAGACGCGTCATGAACAAAAATGTTGGCGAGACTCGGATAACCGTAAACGAAATTATTACAATGCAACAAAAACTGAACAGACCCAAATTACACCATCACGCATTCCAGAAGATATACAAACTCAGCCACACTCCTACCAAACGCAAGCCGCTTCCATGACTTCTAGTAAACCTACATATCAGCAATGAGAAAACACGATGTAAACCTTGTATTTAAATAGATGTGATCAGTTAAATCTGATGATGAAGACAAATGAAAAATGAGATTAATTTTTATTACCTTACGCTTGTTCTCCTGCCAACGTAACAAGTTGAGCGCGACGGCCTTCTTATATACAGCCAACGCCTTAAAGTTGCTCTTGTCTTCCCACAGATCTCGGTTGCGTCCAGCTTCTAACCACTTGAGAACATGCACACCGCAATCAAACCTTCACCAAACAAAACTAAAATAAGTACCAACACAGGCAGCCTTATTATATCATCCGTGAACAAACACCTTATGCCAAGCATACAAAAATCAAACAAAAACATGGGACATATCGTCACGACACACATATTGCATTAATGTACCTAGCAACTGACTTAGTGTGGCTGTTAACCGTTGAGACGTACTTAGGTGATAAGTAAATAAAAAAGATGTGTACTTACAGATTTTGCTGTTGACGAACAGTAAGGGTCGAAAACTTAGCTAGAGGTACCCCTACAAGATGCTTGTACCCTTTGGTCCGGCATAAGATCTGGAAGACATTACTAACCTAAAACAAAATGATATATTGAACCTATGAGTTATGAATCATTATGGAAAGAAATATCTGAACGAAAACAGTTAGAATTCTAATAAAAATATACCACTTTCGCAGCAAGTTCGGTGTCAGCCCGGATATCCTTAGGACGTAGTGAGTTCAGAATATAGTTCGTCTTCATCTCCAGATCACACGCGATAAGAAACCAGTGGTCGTTATCAATGATGGGTATAAAAATCTGTTGACAAAATTACAAGACATATAGTATGAATGAAATGAGTGTGATCTTCATAAACAAAAATACAGGCGTTACATTCCCACATTTAAAAAGTCAGAACAGTTTACTTACAGCTTTCACACACAACCCATCTTTAGGCATATATGATGTTTTGATGTAATTGCGACCAAGATTTTTATCTCGTTGAGGATTGAGATGCTGGAATAGACAAACATATCGATTAATAAGACAAACATACAAACTGATAATATTAAGTGAATCACGGATGAAAAAGGTAACACTCACACGTGCGGTTGATGGGATATACAACAAATATGGCTTGAGTATAGTTGAATAGATCCCGAACATATCGATTACCTAAATTGAAAAAACGAGTGTTGTTGTATACTACATAAATTAGTAAGAGACACGTATGAAATTAAGAACTGACCATACCATATTAGCAACCCATTTCCGAGGTCTCAGAGAGCACATGCCCTCTTTTGTTACTTGCCCAAAGTTTGACTCGACGACTACGTCACTACAAAAATAACGTATACACCAACCAAAAGGTCAGTATGTGCTATTTCTAACAACGCATATAAGTTTTTAAGAGATAACTGACACTTCATGTGACACCCCCATACTCCAAGTGCCCTGCCAGGACCACTTAAGGTATGAGAACGTCACCATCTCGGTTACCCGAGGCAATGATAATCAAATGACAATGAAGAAACATAATTTAAATAACAATATAGTTTAAAGTGATTACATGTTCAACACCAAAACCGTTAAATCGAAATACAAGGTTCTCGACGGTCTCATCGATAAAACTATCAAAGCTATAAAACATCGTCGACACAACGGAAGACTTCTAATCGCCACGTGATGACTCATCCCAGCTATCCCATACGCGTCATATCATACCGCTCAATAATCGCTCACCATCCCCGAATGGATCACCACAGTTTTTATAACATTTAAACGGGGTCAGTACTAATTACACAATCAAAGCCAC
Source organism: Silene latifolia (assembly GCF_048544455.1). Lineage (NCBI taxonomy): Eukaryota > Viridiplantae > Streptophyta > Magnoliopsida > Caryophyllales > Caryophyllaceae > Silene > Silene latifolia. Next base: position 95,778,618 of record NC_133535.1, on the reverse strand, counting down.
ACTGAAACAATCATACAAACAGCTCACACACAATCCCAGTCTCCATCTCCAATCACCTCATAACTGACTACACACTAAAGTGTGTAGCCCTGCCAGAGTATCCATCGCAACAAATACTCCTTGCCGCCAGTGGGGGACCGCAGCCGTTCCCACCTAAGCCCCGCTCATCTCCATCGAGCGATAAACCCATGTTCATTAATGTGCACATCCCCTCCTGTGGCGGGTTCCACAGAGGGCGAATCAAGGGCGTGAAGCCACTCCCGCAAGTGACTCCACTCAGCCAGGGATGCACCCCGAAGATCACAGACAGATAAACAGTAATCACAACACAAAACCATCAACCGTCTGAATCAACCAATAATACGAAATCACAACCGTCTGAATCAATCAACAATCACTAACTACAACACAATCACCACACATTATGTAATTAATACTGAGTAGGGAAACCCTACCTGGAATGCAACCACCACAGACGGTCTAGCAGCTAATCAAAATAGTTCTTCAATACAATCACCTCCTATCAAACATACAATCATACAATCAACATCTAATAAACACAATACTCCCAAAACCCCCAAATTACCCAATTAGGGTTTCAACTAAAATCAGTGAAACAACATAAAAAAATTGTACTAGGACCTTACCCACAATACGACGGTCTCAACGGCGTAAATAACACAACGATCCGATGACTCTAGCCCTTAGGATTTGCCAACAACGCGACGAGAGAGCACTATGTAACTTCTTTTTCTTTTGAAAGGTTTAGAAAGGTGAAAAGTGATTAATGAAAATGACGGAAGCCTTTTATATTAATCTCGCGTTATTAGCAAAACCCGTCAAAACAAACCCGTAAAACACATTTACTCGATCGAGTAAGGCACTTACTCGATCGAGTGCCCCCTACTCGATCGAGTACCCAACCTACTCGATCGAGTATCCTACAGGTAGACTACTGTTTTGCGTCAAAAACTACTTACTCGACAGAGTAAGCCCCACTCGATAGAGTACCCATAGACTCATAAAACCGTAGTATTACAGTCTTCCCTCCTTAAAAAGAACTTCGTCCCCGAAGTTCAACCCATACTCAAAACAAACAAGCCTACCTACTCGATTAAGACAGAACAACGCAACCAAAAACTCAAAACAAAACCTCACCCTATAACACATGAACTCTTAACACCAACTCCACCAACTATGCCTACCTCTACAACATGTCTCAGGATATCGTATGAACTACATTATATCTCTCTCGACACTAACTCCATACACTACCAACTACCGTCCACAAACGCTGCTAGCTCCGTAATATATCATCCACTAGCAAATCCAATATCAAGACACTCATAGACATCAAACGGAATGTTACATTCTACCACCCTTAAAAGGAACTTCGTCCTCGAAGTTTACTCACACTCATAACCTCATCATCCAATTGTCAACACTATCAAAATATTCTCACACTCCTAAATATCACACTACTACAAGCACGACCATGATCTTTAATAAAATCAATCACAAATATCCATCCTTTATGCTACACCACACTCTACTTCCAATTATACTACAACATGCACAACCATGAAACTCTCTTTTATCGCATCCTACTCCTCTTAAGACAAATGTTACGTCCTCGTAACTCACTAATACTAAATCCTTAGCTATATCTTTTCACTATCCTCATCACCACCACATGTCGAAGATAATCGCCTATAATCTAAACACTAACCATTCCTATATCCAAGGCTCTCTTACTTAAACAGCTCTCGTATCTCAATTCATTCGGTACATCACCTAACCTATACCACAAAACCCTTAGCTTAACCAAAACTTCAATTCTTCCACATTACCGCAACACGACAAACCTCTCTATATAAACTATAATAAACTTATATCGCCAAAAGAATACTCACGATCCACACTTGTTACGTACACTCATATTAGATCCTCAAGTTCTTTTCTTTCATTACCGCAAAACTCAGACATAACTTAACATGACACTAATTCCCAACACCCTACACTCACTGTCTCAACAAAAGATTATGAACCACTAGCAGCTTTCAGATCAGCACAACACATGTTCCACTATTCACTTGCCATTACTATGTCTACCAATGCCTCATCTTAAAACAAGATCAAAATTACTGTAACAACCTCTCACAACTGTGTCCTATCAACAGAATATCGATATACCATGACAACAATGAAAACATATACAACTCTCTTTCATATCATACTCTACCCTCATTCCCAAACTTAAACTGGTAAGAAACATCAATAAACAAAACAACAGTCTACATGTTTAACCGAAACTCATAAGGAACAGCAGCAAACAAAACAACAATCTATGTATAATTGGTATGTACTTTCGAAAACTCGTATCATAATCATCTTGCCTACTCCACCACAACCGGTGACGGCATCGCAACATCGCCACCAACAGCCACACCGCAGTGCGAAAATTCCCGCATCACAACACGAAGTACCGTGCCCAGATCACCACCCGAGGCACCACAACCACACCGATAGACATCGCAACATACACAATCCCATAAACACTGACTCAGAAATAACTTCTCGGACAAGAAAACTTACTCAAATCCACTTTACTAAATCACAACGCAACATATTATATGAATAAACAGATAAGCACCTCCTGAACATCATTCCTACCATTTCACGGAATACACATGTATTATAAATACACATATAATTATAACTAACCATACCAGATCAATCAAATTATTACCTTTATTAATATCATTCAATTAGGTTACCGTACTCAACATATAGAAAATTCAGATAACAACTTTATAATTATCATACAATACCACTTCTTGTGAGGTCAAAACCTCACACAAACATTTATACACATCATAGACCCGTAATCACATCCAACTAGTCAATCCTGATCACGTAAGTTACCACCCGACAAAGGTTACCTCTCACCCGAGCTTAACTCGTATGCCCCTCATGACACATTCTCCCATTCGCATAACCATCACCTCATGCCAAATATAACCATACTATTACTATTCAACTATTATCACCTGCCCCATCTAACCACATCTTATACTTCCTTACAACCATACATTTCAATTCGGCCTCTACAAAATCAACCTCATAAGAATTGCTATCTTTCTTATCTATCACCACCCTTAACCACTAGTGACAACACCTCAACACTACCATCGTTCGGACATCAAGCCTCTCACACTCATCTCTAAACATCACGGTTTCTTTCCTAACTTTGGCTAACATCCTAAATAACGAACATCAAACCCATCAACAAAATTACCTCAACATTATTCCCCATACTATCTTAATTGTATTGTCATCCAACTCTCCACCAAATATATCGTATCGTGCAAATACTCCACCAACTTCTTACTCCCTTAATTCCTCGAAACTTATGATTATCATGTCGTCCTGGAACTCCTATATAACTGTTAACTCAAATCCTCATGATAGTATCATACATCTCGACGATTCCTTACCTGTATATCACATAACTCTGGTGAACATTTTCCTAGTTTTACTCCCCTCATTCTTTTCTTTTTACACTCGACAAAATCAATTAACCATTCAACTCCTTATTACTTCTACTTAATTCTTTAATGCTCCGATTACCTTCTCATTGCTCCAAAACTCACATCTCATTATTTCATATCAGTATCATCTCACTATTTCTTGCTATTACTCACATTGATCACCAATCATTTTTTTTTTCAGAATCCCAAAACTCATTTCATATCGTTACTTGCGCAAGGAAATCACACATTAGTTTCACCTTTCGATAATACAAATTCCCAAAGTCACTCACTATCTGCAAATCCACGTCGCGTCATGTCTCCATTAAGTTCACTATATACATCTTCTCAATCCCTCTAAAACGACCTTTCATTACCTATATTTTAAACCAACACAATTCCTAACCATCTCCCTCCATAATCCCTTACGAATCTCAAGTTACCACCATTCGCATCCCTCATTTCAATATTTTCATTCTCACGTTGCATAAACTCACATCACCCCTTGCCCACATTTACTTACTTTTACATTACTCAACACACAATCATATCACTCATCTCATCTCACAAAACATGCTTCATGCCTCAATAAGCCATACCGATCTTCCTTTTCTCTTTCCACTATCTATCACAACACATATAACTCATGTCCACCCACCGAACTCATACTCACCACAGGTGCCACTCCTTACATCATAAGATTGGGTAACTTACGCATCAGGACCAACACATACGTGAAATAACGCATAAAGAAGCAAAAGAACACCTTTAAATTAAACACAATAGGCAACATAGTCAAAAGATAAGCATATGACCCAAAACAGGGGTCACTAGATCGAGTACAGGCCACTCGATCGAGTGAGTGAGTTACTCGATCGAGTAGGTGAAGGTCAGAGACACGTATAACAAATTACTAGGGCTACTCGATCGAGTAAGGGCTACTCGATCGAGTACCAAGAGGTGCACTCGATCGAGTGAGGGCCACTCGATCGAGTACCCCACGCATTTCTCAGCACTGTCCAGTTTTCGTAAAATGGTCATAACTCACTCGTTTCTTGGTCTTTTTGGGCGTGTGACCTATCGTTAGAATCGTAAAAGAACAAGCTATCACCTCCATCTGGAATCACATTAAAATAATTTATACATCTTAAGTTATAACAGTTTAAAGACAACCTCTCTATAATCGAAAACCATAACTACTTGATTTTTACTTCCAAACAACTTAAACAACAACAAGATAGACAAAAACAACTCAATACTCATAAAATCAGTATCCCTAACCACATGTTACTATCTTCAAAAGCCAATCAACAACATCCATTATGCACATACATCATTCAACTTACCAAGCATGTATTACCTACATGTTTTTATTCTATAACTTTACTCAAACAAAATCACAAATATATAACATCAAGTCTCCTATTCACATGTTACAAGCATAACAACATTCTAAAATCTCTTCCATCATACAACATGCTTTATCAGAAATCATATTATCATGCAACAATTATTCATCTTTTTCCACCAATTATTCATGCTCTTACTCAAACTTTCAGCTATATAAACTCGTACAACACTACCAACAACATATATATACTATATACATAACTCTATGTATAATTCAAACCAAACAAATTTTCTTTTCGTATTTCTATATTGCCATATCGTAAAACAACTTCTACACAACTGTCATGCTTTCAATCAATAATGTATAACATCACCTCATTATCATCTTTCTCTACACATTCCCCATTCTCCACATACATACATCCAATGATTCATGCCACACATTACTATATAGGTACACAATTCACAAGATAAACACATAGCGATCCCGACTCATATCCCATGGTGACCGGTTCAAAAATTGTAGGGCGAGTTCGCGACTTTAGGACGTCTCCCAAGCCTTTGCATTAGCTCCTACAACTTCTACCCCGGGTTCATTTTAATTTGACTCCCTATATTTATTAGGTTCATTAGTTACAGGTTTCAGGATCGTCGTTCTGATACCACTTTATGACACCCTCATACTCCAAGTGCCTTACCAGGACCACTTAAGGTATGAGAACGTCACCATCTCGGTTACCCGAGGCAATGATAATCAAATGGCAATGAAGAAATATAATTTAAATAACAATATAGTTTAAAGTGATTACATGTTCAACACCAAAACTGTTAAACTGAAATACAAGGTTCTCAGACGGTCTACTGATAAAACTATCAAAGCTATAAAACATCGTCTGACACAGCGGAAGACTTCTAACTGCCACATGATGACTCATCCCAGCTATCCCATACGCGTCATATCATACCTGCTTAATAACTGCTCACCATCCCCAAATGGATCACCACAGTTTTTAAAACATTTAAACGGGGTCAGTACTAATTACACAATCAAAGCCACACTGAAACAATCATACAAACAGCTCACACACAATCCTAGTCTCCATCTCCAATCTCCTCATAACTGACTACACACTAAAGTGTGTAGCCCTGCCAGAGTACCCATCACAACAGATACTCCTTGCCGCCAGTGGGGGACCGTAGCCGTTCCCACCTAAGCCCCGCTCATCTCCATCGAGCGTTAAACCCATGTTCATTAATGTGCACATCCCCTCCTGTGGCGGGTTCCACAGAGGGCGAATCAAGGGCGTAAAACCACTCCCGCAAGTGACTCCACTCAGCCAGGGACGCACCCCGAAGATCACAGACAGATAAACAGTAATCATAACACAAAACCATCAACCGTCTGAATCAATCAATAATACGAAATCACAACCGTTTGAATCAATCAACAATCACTAACTACAGCACAATCACCACACATTATGTAATTAATACTGAGTAGGGAAACCCTACCTGGAATGCAACCACCACAGACGGTCTAGCAGCTAATCAAAATCGTTCTTCAATACAATCACCTCCTATCAAACATACAATCATACAATCAACATCTAATAAACACAATACTCCCAAAACCCCCAAATTACCCAATTAGGGTTTCAACTAAAATCAGTGAAACAACATAAAAAAATTGTACTAGGACCTTACCCACAATACGACGGTCTCAACGGCGTAAAGAACACAACGATCCGATGATTCTAGCCCTTAGGATTTGCCAACAACACGACGAGAGAGAACTACGTAACTTCTTTTTCTTTTGAAAGGTTTAGAAAGGTGAAAAGTGATTAAAGAAAATGACGGAAGCCTTTTATATTAATCTCGCGTTATTAGCAAAACCCGTCAAAACAAACCCGTAAAACACACTTACTCGATCGAGTAAGGCACTTACTCGATCGAGTGCCCCCTACTCGATCGAGTACCCAACCTACTCGATCGAGTACCCTACATGCAGACTACTGTTTTGCGTTAAAAACTACTTACTCGACAGAGTAAGCCCCACTCGATAGAGTACCCATAGACTCATAAAACCGTAGTATTACAGTCTTCCCTCCTTAAATAGAACTTCGTCCCCGAAGTTCAACCCATACTCAAAACAAACAAGCCTACCTACTCGATTAAGACAGAACAACACTAATATTACAATGATACCTAAAATTAGCCACCCTATTTCTGTTCTTGATTATTGTCCAATAGCCTGTTGCAACATCATCTACAAGAGCATTGCGAAAATTCTATGCAATAGGCTAGGAGAGGTGTTACCTGATATCATCTGCAGTAGTCAAGGGGCTTTTGTGAAAGGGAGAAGCATTGTGGAAAACGTTCTTATTTGTCAAGACCTGGTGAGATTGTATAATAGGAAAGCAGCTTCCCCAAGGTGCTTAATTAAGATTGATCTTAGGAAGGCTTATGATACTGTAGAATGGGGGTTTGTGAAACAAATGTTGTGTGCTCTAAAGTTTCCTAAGAAGTTTATTCATCTGGTAATGACCTGCATTTCCACTCCACCCTATTCTCTAAACATCAATGGGAGCTCTTTTGGATTTTTCAAAGGAAAGAGAGGGTTAAGGCAAGGAGACCCACTCTCTCCTCTAATTTTCTCCATCTGTATGGACTATTTATCTAGGATTTTGGGTGTGGTTGCTTAACAAAATGATTTTAGCTACCACCCAATGTGTGGGCATATCAGGCTAAATCATCTGCAGTTTGCAGATGATTTACTTCTTTTTTGCAAAGGCACTGAGGTTTCTATTATGTGGATGTTAAGAGGATTCTCTACCTTCTCTTCTTCTTCTGGACTATGCTTTAACAAGGAGAAAACTGACATCTACTTCAATGGGGTTCCTGATCAGGTCATCAGTAACATAAGGCAGATTTCAGGGTTCAGGAGAGTGGCTTTGCCATTCAAATACTTAGGAGTACCCATCTCTTCAAAAAGATTGACTAAAAATGAGTGTGCCAAACTCACAGACAAGATTGTGGCAAGGATCAGGGCTTGGGGAACTAGACATCTTTCATATGTAGGCCGTCTGGTTTTGGTGAATGATGTCTTAACTTCATTACACTCTTACTGGGCTACTATTTTCCTAATACCCAGTGGTGTCATGAATAGAATTGATTCTCTGTGCAGAAATTTTCTTTGGGAGGGCAAAGATTCTTACTCAAGAGCACCCAATGTGAGTTGGAATACCTGTTGTACTCCTAAGGAAGAGGGTGGGCTTGGTATAAAAAACTTTAAGATGTGGAATAGAGCTTTATTAGGGAAGTACACTTGGTGGCTAGCTACAAAAAAGGATCACTTATGGGTTCGCTGGGTTAATCATGTGTATATGAAAGGTACTACTTGGCAAGACTATGCTGCTCCATCTGACTGCAGCTGGTCTTGGAAGAAGATAATCCAGGTTAAAGATAAGTTCAAAGCTGCATATACTGGTGACCTCTGGCAACACAACACCAAACCTTATACTGTTGCAGAGGGTTACCTTTGGTTAAAGCCACTTGCACCAAAAGTTCCATGGAGACATGTCTGCTGGAATCCCTTGAATGTACCCAAAACATCTTTCATTTACTGGGCATCCAAACACCAGAGGCTGCTGACGAGAGATAGAATCATCAGGATGGGATTTGGACAGGAGGATAGATGCTTTCTCTGTGATGATGCGCCTGAAGACCATGCCCATCTGTTCTTTCATTGTGCATTCAGTCAGAGATGCATAAGAGCTTTGCAAATGAGACTGAGAACTACCTTCCCACCTCAGTTGTTTGAACATTGGCATAAATCTGGAAGAGGGAGGAGCAAACTACAACGTAATTTTGTGAGTGCTTGTGTTGTGAGCCTCACGTATGAGATTTGGCACACGAGGAATATTGCTAGAGTTCATGGCCAGGTACTACGTCCTGAATTTATCATATCACAAATTGTGCTCAAAGTCAAGCAACGATGGAGTAGGAATAGGAGTATGTTGAAACGGAGTGATCAAGTATGGATGGATAGCTTAGACATTTAATATCTTGAATTTGTTTGTCACTTAGTGTGGTAGCTTATACGATAGTATACGAGAATGATGTAATTATTGGATGATATATTTTTGATTAATATACTTACCCTTCACCAAAAAAAAAAAAAAAAAAAAAAAAAAAAAACGCCAAACCATTAAAATTTTGAATAATGAAAGATGGGTGCTTGCCCGGATTTGACGTTGAGACGCTTCACAGCTATCAAAACTTGTTTTGATAACTCATTCTGAGGGCACGACAAGACAGCAAAACAGTACTTCATCTTCTGTTTAAGAAGGATCTTGCCAATTGCAGTCCCTGGCCTAGACTGGATGATTCAATATGTATAAAACTTATTAATGTGAAAGATGTGATTACTTATTTACTTAACGTACATAGACAAAAAAAGGACGTATCTTACATTTATGGCCTGAGTTTTGAGCATTTGGCGGCACCTCGTATATATCTCCATGTAACACATCAGGTAAATGCCATCATCCACATCGTCAATCACATGCGTTTTGGGAACGAATTCTTCACATGAGTAAACTGGACTGCCTTAAATCTGGACGATTTAGGGGTCATGTCACATCGAATAAAATCTCTCTGAAAAAGTCAGACTACCATCAGAAACGTTGACGGAGTGAAAATTAAAAATCAACGTTTGTCAAGGTAAACTGGTATGCGCAAAATCATATGCTCACCACCGTGCGGACAGAATCAGTGAAGTCTACTGATTTAGGACGCATTGGATGAATGACTTCAATTCTTCGGGACATCATGTTGACACAAATCAGATGCGGCTCACGAAGTGTAAATGGGAACAACATCTGGTTTTGAAACACATATATCGACCTTAGTGAAAACACAAAATGGACAAAACTGACGAATGTTACTAAAAATAAAAAGGACATATTTGACGCTCACCAGTTTCACTTTATCGTATTCGGTTATATTGTCACATATAATTCCTCGTAGTTAAACATATTAAACAAAAATACTAAATTCAGGTGGGACGATAACATATTAATGCAAAATTACCTATATAGAAAAACACATCATTGTTTAAAACTAAAGGTTAAAACAAACACAGATCAATCATAGGATAACTTACATTATGAGTAACAAAAGTGTATAAACACAAAGGGGATGAGGCAGCTTTTAACTCCTCTCGCTTATTTAATATATTAGCCCATGCATTTATCACGTTTGTAGAAATCTTTGTGTCTGAGATAAAGGACTTTAAATCGTATCTTCTTAGCTGGAACAAACGATTCCTTAACAATACCTCGCTGAATATAACAAAACAGTCAGAAATATTGGACAAAAATATAGGTACGTTCTGATATATTAGAGAATTACACCATAACTGAACACGATTAAACATTTATCTTGAGATTGAAATAGGTTATAAAAAAGGATTATAATTACCTATCATCAGATCCCTCATCAAAAACCAAGTCAGTAACATCTCTCTCCGTTTGGCTCAATTCAGAAAACATAGATATATTCCTTTGAATGAAGGGTGACTTGTATACATTTGGAACAACTACGTCTCTCTTGTTCTCTGTGTTGGCAACATTATGGACTACGTGAACTGATTCAGGAGCAGCAGACGGGGGGGAAACAACAGGTGCATTAGGACATTCTGGAGAACCAGCTGACTGCGATTTATTTTGAGATTGAAATAGGTTGAAGGTCGGGAACTCAGGAGCAACTCGTCTTTTCTTTGGTACAGGTACATCCACTGGATCCTTGTTGAACGCGTTACCCAACGCGATGGCCGCTGCCACAAAGGTAGGATCGTTCCAACAAGGGTCATCATTGGTGCCTTCTGGTGTAGATGGAACACGACCGCCATGTACCTCGGAGGCCGACCTACCCCCTGTAGCAGACGGCACATTAACAGTACGTGCATCTGCACCTGAACCCGGGGCAGCAGCAGATTCATCAGTGCGCATGTCATTGCCACCAACAACTGGGTCAACTCGTCCGCAATCCACTTTTGCCCCAACCTCTTCTTCAGGTACAATAGGTGGTGTTAACTGGAAACCCCCTAGTAGAGAGTCTGCCATGGCGGAAAGCTGACAAACAAATGCAGAATTTGGCATTATACGCTTAGCATTATTGATCGAATCTGCAAAATTCTGAAATGCAGTAGCAAGGGCTTTCGCTGTGCTTGCCAGTGTTTCAATACAAGAACTGACATGTGATCTGTTGGCGTCGTACCCATCACGTCCATTGTTGTCGGCTGCATCATCCTCATCATTGCCAACAATATCATCATCCTGAGACACAACATCAGGTTCTGTTCTGCCACGGCTCTCCACATACCGAGAACCAAAGCAACCTGGGTGCTTTACCAACTGCGTATCAATGAAACCAGAACCAAACCGATGAGCTTCCCTTTTTTCTTTAGATATTCGCGAAGATATTGCTTCCTTCGTCCATGTACATAATGTTGGGAACACCCGCTCAACTGTTCTAGCCTTAAAAACCATCCTATCGAGGTAAATGAGAATTAGAACCATTATAGGACCTTTATAGATCTTCTTGCAGCTCCCATTGGCCTCCTTCTCCTTCTCATCCCTCCACTGTTGGACATTTGCAATTAAGTTTCTTCGGGTAAAATCGCACCATCTCAGTTTTGGGATTAAGGAGACATCCCTCAAACACTTGAGTATTCGCAAACTTGGAATACTTCCCTTAACTCCCATAAGAAACGCAGACACAACATATACAATAAAATTTCTCTTGAAATCGTCCCCACCTTGTCTTTGTTCAGCCATCTTATGCAATATGTGGGTGTTGGTAACTTTGTCAACACCCTCAAACTGAGACTTCCATGCATTAAACAGCTCTACAAACACCTCGGTCTGCTCAAAACGAGTCGCTTGCACTATGTCTACCTCGCCATGGGTAACCCCGTGGCAAGATGAACATCTTCATCGCGAATAGGGAGCTAGTTGTTTAAGAGGGAAGACGTAAATGGATCAAATCCTGAAACAAGCCAGTATGCTAACTGCCCGGGAAGCATATCAGTTATAAGGCACAGGATACCGCCAAAGCCCATCTCTTGAATGTCTGAGATTTGATTGTCGGAGACGCCACTATTGATGAAATGTAGAAGACCGCTAGGACTCATCCTTGTTTTCAATACCGGAAAATCTTCAGAAGGATCACATCCAGCTTATTGTATACTTGTGTCAGGGACTTCTTGATGTCTGCTTGTCCCTGCTCCGTCTAGTGCCAACGTTTCTGAATGTGATATTTTCATAATGACACCTGTAATCATAAACAATGTAGCTGACAATGTAATCAATGTACCTAGCAAACAACAAATACGTATGGACATATGTGATGAACTGAACCTATATTACACAGTGCAAAACACAGAGTAGCCTCATTGAAAATGACCAAGCTAAAAAAACAAGCCATGAAAAACGTTTCCAGCAACAATATGCGTAGGTACATTGATACACACAACGTAAACTAAACACGTATCCAGCAACTCGTTGAACGTACATATAACCCGTATAGACGTACCTGACTGGCACATAACCCCAAAATTGTACAAAACTTAGATCAACAGACAAACCATCCATGAAAAAATACTCTCCCTACATCTCAGAGGCATCACAGATACGTTACAGGTGAAAAACACAGACATTGCAGAACAAATACAGATATGATCACCCTCTTAAAAGGGCACTGATGTAGGCATTTTATTAAACTCAAAATAACGTACCTATGGACTAAAAAGACGTGGTTAACGCGTATTAAAGTGCACCTAGACCCTAAAATACTCCTTAAGTGTAAAACCCCCACTGAAACACGCAACAAAACAAAAAAAGTAATACAAAAAGTCAGATAAAGCATAATAACAGTATATCAAATACCTTATGCCAAGCATACAAAAATGCCACAAATACGTAGGACATATCGTCATGACAAACATACCACATGAATGTACCTAGCAACTGACTTAGTGTGACTGTTAACCATTGGGACGTACTTAGATGATACGGAACCATTTAAATGTTTAAGAAAGTCAGATAAAGCACACACAGACTTAATTCTGAAAGGCAAACACAAGGACACAACGTGGAAAATACACATAAAATCAGCTCGACAAGAAAATACACATAAAAAACAACAACAAAATGTTGTAAACTGTTGGAATATGTGTCCTCCGACAATAATGCGATCACAACTGTCGATCATAATGATCACATGTTTAAATCTCATTTTTAAGAATACATGTGGGATGTAATATTTTACAGTCAACTGGTCCACACATATCGGTAATGATTGGCTGACTAGAGTTTGACATTACTGTCGTGCGACGGTGGTGATCAGTTGATCCCCTTAGGTCATACCTATAAGGAAATACTCTTAATTGATTATTTAATTAATCGTATGCCGATACGAGTTAATTAAATTGCTTAAAATTGACGGATGATTTTGTGAGTAAAGTTAACGTGTCTTATTGTAATTCGATTAAATTAGATACCGTCTAAGTAATCGAATTGTTTTATTACTTAGATAAAATTATTGTTTACGAAACAATTGAAATTGAATGAATAATTTATTATAAATACAAGACGTTGTAATTTATAATTTGATAAACCATTTTGGTACAAGTGATTACGAATTACTAGTGAAATTTGTATCTGACATATTTTATGAGTATGTTGATTTTTAATATGTTAAAAATACATTACAATTTCACATGTCAAGTAACATGTCACATATGTCACAATTGACAAATGACAAAATAAAATGGACCTCTCATTTTATATGTGTGCCGAAAATTGGAGGAGTATTAGTGTTTATATTGTGTTGTTTATTTTAAATAAGAAAACACAATGACTACCCATACTCTTAGCCTTGCATGCCTAGTTTATCTTGAGAAGAACACAAGCTCATGCATTGGTCACTAGTCCTCCCACCCCACCGGTTTTTAGAGGAAAAGATAGAGGGTTTTTCCTCTATCATTCATTCACTACTTTCACCTAATATTTTTCTAGTGTAAGAAAATATATTCTCTACAATTTGTGAAACATTTTAGAGAAATAAAAACCTCACAAAACTCTTCTCTCTTGACCGAAATAAGAGAGAACAAATTAATATTTTGTGTTAAATTTTAAGTAAGACTAATATTATTACTAGTTCATAATAATATTGGTTATTAAGAGTATTCCTTGGGTATATGCTTTTGGGAGAGGTTCTAATTTGAACCTTGTTCATCCATTGTTGGAAAGCTCAAGAACTAACAAGAAGGAGATCTTATTGGTGCCCAAATGGCCGAAAATAAGATGGTGAGAAATCGATTTTTCCATCTCCTTTTATTAAGTTTGCATGCATAAGATCTTGTATTTATTTTATGACTAAATAAATTAATTCATATATGAATATGTATACTAATGAGATTAATGAATCTTAATAAGCGGTATCAAGAGCATTAGGTTGTTTGCATGCAAATCGGTTTATGATTTTTCCGAGTAATAAGATTAACATACAAAATTAATTAATTTGGATTTATGAAGATAAACCTAAAAATAACTTTGCATGTTAAAAGTTTCTGGTCCTAAGTGATTTTTAGGACATTTTGGTTTATTTATGGATTTTATTGTTCATTTTATATATTATTGGCATTAAAATGCGATTGTATGAGGAAAACTGTCATTTTTGGACGAAAAATAGCTAAACTTCGAACTTTCCAGTGGTTTTTGGATATGTTTTCACATGTAATACATACTGATGGCCTGTAAATTTTCAAGTTAAAATAAGTTGTTTTGCTCGAAATATGTATTTTATAAGTTAAAATCGTATTTAAATGGGTAAATAGGTTAATATGAGTTATATTTTGAATCTGGTCATGGAAATTTAGTATGTTGTCACATGCAATTTTAAAAGATGTGTGTAAAATATTTGGCTATAATGAAGTCTTTTTGCATGATTTATGAATTTTTGATGAAACATCACATAAATAGTGACTATAATTAGTAATAATGCTAAAACATACTTCATGACTAAAGGAAAAACGTCACATGTTGTATTTTATCATATATTTCAGATCTAAAAGTGAAAAGTTGATGAAAATAATTTTTCTCATATTTTTATGGTCATATTTGTTAAAACCGATAAACCGCAACATTGTTTTTCTCGATAATTTTTCGAAATTTTTAACCTAAGTTTTGAATATTATGAGTGTCATGGTATTTTTCCAGAATGTTCATGAGTTTAAATTTCAAATTTTTAAATTTTTATGATTTAATTTGAAGTTTATAGCATAAATTTTGTATTTTTGGTCCATAATGAACAATATTAAGAAATCAAGTTGAGTTATTGTCAAAATATTAGTGAAGACTAAGTTTTGAGTCCTAAGATGGTTAGGGTAATTAACTTGTACATTAATATGAATTTATGTAATTATTATGATTTTAATAAGTTAAATCACGCAAATCCGTAAAAACCGATTAATATACGATATTGGCTTTTTAAAGGCGATTTAGCATAAAATTAAGCATGTTCATACATAATGCTGCATTTTATTTATGATTGTCATATTTTAATTTTATGTAATTTTTGAATTATGTAATTTTACTTAGTATGGCCTTAGTTTTAATTGGTATTACCCGAAATGTATGGGAATATCGATTCGGTTGTAATTATTGTGATCTCGTATCACCGTTTTGTAATTTAATAGATTTATTTTTATTTTATTACAAATGTATAATAGGAAACTATGTAATTCATTTTGTAATTTAATTATTCCGGAGTTCCTTGAAGACGGTGCCATTCGAGAAGGCGGTCCATCAAAGAAAGTGTTGCCTTGAAGTGTGTGCCAAGACCGAAGTTCAAGGGACCAAAGGAGTTGGTTTCCGAATTTGTAATAGTTTATTAGATTTACTATTTTAGGAAGGTCATTCTAGGACTTTATATTTATACTTTGCATTTTATTTATATGTTGCATGCATCGCTAAATCGCCATAACTAAACATGCATTTTAAATCGAGTTTATCGACCGTGTCAATTACAATTATCGTAGTTCACCGCTTTAGTTCACTTAAAACGTGATAGATAATAAATTGACATGACCTCTCGCTAAAATAAACAATTGAGACTTAGCCTTACCAAAAAGTAGAAACTATGAAAACCTATTTCGTGAGGGAGTGCGCTCGGTCACACCGGGGTACAAACCTTGTTACGTAGGGGAAGTGGGTGATAAATGTCTATCCACCGAATTCATGTTGATGAAGGTTGTATCGTCAAAGTGTGCCCAAGTTAATGTGGATTTGGATCATGGACACATTTATTCGAAATTTGGGTGGAACTCAACAAAAGAATTCTCGACCATAGCCGGATGTGTTTTGGGCTAAAGATAAATATTAATGTAATTTTATCGACCAAGAGTTATAAAAGTAGAATCGATTAAAGAGTTAATCCAACGAGTTATATTGATAAGGGATGAATCGGATACACCGTGCCCAAGTTAATATGAATTTGGATCTTGGAATCATTTATAATAGTTGGGTAGAGGTCACTATATAAATGCTCATATCTTGTTAAATTATTTACAAGTATTATTATAACGATAAATGTTTTTGTTTTCATTATTCCGTTAATCATATTGTTCTAATTCTATACCTCAAATTATATACGATATCATTTCGATTTTAATTCAAATCTCCATTAAAACATCGTAACGAAAGACAAAATTTGAATTTTCTTCTAAAAACCTCGTATTACCCATTGAAAGAATCTCTTTTGAAGAGTATAGATAAGAGTTATTCGTGATCAAAAGGGTTTTTGATTCTTGACTAACATATCTACTTACAATAAATTGTTTCTCATATGCTTAATTGAGTTAAGCACTTTGAAACGTTAAATCATTTTGGTGACTAGATTTGTTAGAAATCGTAATTGACCAAAATACCGCAACCACTTCAATGAAAGTATTAAGACTAAACAAACGAATGAAGAGTAGTCTTCATGATTTTCATTTTGCTTCTCTTAGCAAAGACTCATTGAAATGAGTGGGAGCATTCTCTTAAACCGTTAAGAAAGGGATGAGGTTCAAAGAAGTAAAATTAGAATGGAATTGATACAAGGTAATGTTAAAAGTAAAGTTATTGAGAATAACGATACTAAACCTATCAATCCCGACCGATAAAGTTTCCATTGTCTTAAATGTTGGACACTAGAAAGGAAACTACCCCAAATTATTGAAGATTCGGCAAGTTAGTTGTGGGACATCTAATGGGACCTTCTTCTTTAAATGTTTATTTGATTAACATAAATTTTGCTAGTACTACTTCGTCAATATTAGAAACCAGTGGAGGTTTTCATCATTGTATTCGATACATAAGATGATTATAATATGACGACTAGCATCAAATAATGTCGAGAGATAGAGTCATTGTGTAATCAATCTAGTTTTGGGTTTATAGTTGTACCTTAATTATGACTATTAAGTGCATAAACTCTGAATAAGAATATAATCTTGTTAAGATACAAAAGAGGTTTCACTTTTGTGATCCTATACACCACGATTTGATGTATGGCTAGCCCATTATCAAGGTGAATATATTCTAAACCAAACTAGAATGATACATCATGTAGATGATGCAAGACTCAAATTGGTAACCCAAGATTAAACTATAAATTCTGGAATGATGAACGCAAAGAGTTATCGAGTACTCTTGGAACCATTAGATTTTTAATCTTATGGTATATGTGTATCTTGTATTCAAAGCAAGATGTCTCGTACCTTTGGTTGAAAAGGAGATCGAGGTTGTAAATCATTGATCCAGAATAGGTTGATCATTTTCTTTTACCAACGATTTAAGTTGACACTAATGTGTTCACTTAATAAAGTGAAAAGAGAAATCTTTGAAGAAGTTCAAAGAGTTCCAGGAATCAAGATTTACTCGTGATGGGATTATCAAAGTGAAGACTTTGATATAAGCCAAAGGAAATGTGATATAGTATCACAAGTTAATCTCTCTTAGCACGCATTATGGGATAATGTGTGGTTGGATAAAGAAATCAAACCCTATTCGATATAGTTTGAACTTTAATCAAGTTACTTTGAGTTACTTGATCCTTTTGGGGATTTTATCATTTTGTCTAAATTATTTTTCCACTAAATCTAAAATAATTCATATGAAATGGTAGGGTACCATGCTTGTAAGTTTTCACAAGAAACAAATGCTCATTTTTCCTTACTATAATCACGAGTACAACGAGTTTGTGGCTCGTGAAGCTGTCTTTCTAGAATACAAGTTTATTTCTAGAAGACAGAGTGGGAGAAAATAGTCAAGAGCCACAAAAGAATTGTGTCAAAAATTGTATGTCGCAAGAAACTGTTTTTTCTTGGCTACATGACGTAGTTTCTTCGCATTATTGTGAGAAAATATTCAAGAGCCACAAAAGAATTGTGTCAAAAATTGTATGTCGCAAGAAACTGGTTTTTCTTGGCTACATGACGTTGTTTCTTCGAAACCTAGGAGGTTGAACTCATCACTTGTTGAAGATGATGAATTTGTGTTACTTTTAGAAAGTAAAGAGCTTGCAACTTACAAAGAAATTGTTTGATTCAAGTTACTTCTGGAAAGTAATGATCATATGACTTAAATAAGAGTGTTTAAGTCACAACTCAATACAAGGTTTAGAGCCATGAAAATCCGAAATAAATTCCAAGTGGAATTGTTGGATATCAAAGAAAGATATCAAAGCTTGATTAGTTGCAAAGTATTTTGCACTATTCAGATCTTCTTAGGGATTGTATTTCATTATGATGATATATAGCGGGTGAATCTAAAACCCACTTCTTCAATTAGAAGGAATGTATTCAATACATGTCTTGTGTTTTATAGATTCTTACAATCCTAAGACCATGTGCAACTTAAGAGATGGTCTTAAGTAGGACATCAATGAGTTGGAATCAACATTTTGATCATGTGATAAAACCTTTCTCAATAGGTTGAGAAGTTGTGTTTATACATGAAGTTTAGTGGGAGTTACGGAAATTTTAATTAGTCTTATATGTGGATGACATATTGATCATTGGGAATGATTTGACACTTATGGAGTATTATAGTACATCTTTAATATCCGGATTTATGGAGATAAATCTACATGATATTAGCGTCAAATAAGAAGTCTTATGTTGATAAGATTCATGATTAGTTCAATCGAGTTGAACATATTTGATTGATTCCATTTGCTTCCGCTGCCGGATCGATTAAATGAGTAATGATGTATAACACTTCATATACTTTGAGTATGATGAATTATTTCAAAATCGAATTTAAGTAATAGTTACCAAGTAGCCATATAGATTATTCTTAAGTGCTTGAGGAAGCATTAAGGATGGAAAGTTAAGTGTTTTTTGATGCAATTAACTAATATGTGTAAGGGTGTTACACAAATGACAATTGAGATTGCGAAACGTTTCAGACAAAACCATATTCAAAACACGTGAAGATGGTTAAGGAACCATTGTGGCTATGTTATTTAAGAAATAGATTTGCTAAGAATCGTTCTAGGCAATAAAGAACAATGAGAGATATTTTCAACGGAAATTGAGTACACTTGCAATCATGAGATGTGTAAGAGGATGGATCCCGCACACTGTGAAAACAGTGGGAGCTATTCTAAGGCTAGAGAGCTTATATCTAGATTGGATCTAGACACGTACTCAGAAAGTTTTGTAATGCAAATGTATACATTACAAAGGAAAACGAGTATGTAGTAAGGTTGAGTAAGGTACAAGAAGTTGATAAAACCTACTAACCAAAGCCTTCTCATAGGCTTAACATGATGAGTTATGTCATATGTCATTTCAATTGCATTGAGATGAACAACTACATATAAGATGAAAATGGATTATAAAATTATGAAGTAGTAATTAGGTATTGACTATTCATATGTGATAATCACATTTGTCGTTCGAGTTTTTTAAATCTAAAAAAAAAACTCCTTTTATACTTTGTTACATCCAAACGGGTTGTAAAGACAATTGAACCCCGTTAAAGTGAACATGGATTAGCTGTGGGATTTATCTGTATGCATCCCTTTAATTTAAGGATTATAACGAATTATATAATGATGAATGCTAGTCATAAAAATGAATTACATAAACAAAACGTAAAGGATTAAGAAATAACCTTCGGTCCTAGATTTTATGGCCTATGAACAATATCGCAATGATATTCTCCTATCAGTTGCACCCAAGACGATATGAGAAATGCCCTTTGATTTTGCTAGAATCGATCCACAAATTAACTGATTAATTTTAGGTTTTGTGTTTTTCTTTGATGAGATGGAGGCTAGGTTTAGGTTAGAATAATTAGGTTAGAAAAATTCTCCCTCCTTCTCTTCTTATAACCGAAAAAGAGAAATGAATGGGGAGTCTTTTTTCTTCCTCACTTCGGCCCAAATCCCACCGAAATAATAAGGATTAAAATCCTTATTTTCGGTTATTCCAAAATGTATAAAATGTGTTAAATATAAATTGTCATCTAGTGAGGATCGAACCCATAACCTCTTGGTTTGAGTACCCTTACTATTACCACTATGACACATTCATCTTGTTGAATAAATATAACCGATTACATTTAATTACGAATTAACATATTAATTCGTCCAAGCTAACATTATATACATTAATTAAATATAACTTATTATATTCAATTTACGAATTGACAGTTAATTCGTCTCAACTAATATTATTTAATCTTCATTAAATAATTGTGTCATCAACACATTGACTAACTATTTAGTCATATAAGGCATCAATGTGATTACATTTCCATAACCACATCTCTCAAACACATTCTATAGGTGTGGCCTTTAGGGACCAGTTGATCACCGCCATCTGTATGATAATAATGTCAAACTTTCTAGCAAGCCAACCGTTATTAGGTAATCGTTAATCAACTGATTAAAATACGAAGTATACCCTTGTGAACCTGTAAGAGATTTACAAATGTTATCACACTAATTTGTGGAGGACACAAGCTCCAACAAACTCCCACTTGTCCTCATAAGTGTATGTGCGATAACAGCTTCTCATATCCTAAAATTTCTCCCACTCAATGTAAAACAATTTGCAAATCCGTATTCACAAAGGTCGTATTTTACAAGCCATCATTATCAAGAGTGGTTTCCCCGACTAGAGAGTAACTTAACTGATAAACGAATCATCATTCGAGCATGGCCATGCATTTCAGTTACAACTCCTCGAGTGGCCTTGAGAAATAACTATACCTGATAAGGGTTGGATATTTTCCTCAACTCGAATCCTGCAGATGTAAGCACAGTATGAAATGACCAAGAAAAAATCTACTTAGCCTCCAGTTACGGCAGACCGTGAGAAAGAAACCAAAGTCACCCAAAAACTGCCTTAATCTCAAGAGACAGTCGATAGTCAAAAGAATCGACTCTAAGAACACAATGGATGTCCTATCCACGACCTGGCACCGAATGTTTTTAAACATTTAGGACTCCATTACGTTGTCACAAAAAAAAATTTGTCCTACGAGGTATCGTTATAATCTCGCATATGTGATCGATCAGTCAACCGTTTGACTTATGGCTCGTTGAACCCACCATCAATCGACTGCACAATATAATAGCCAGAGTTATCAGCTCTTGTAGGCGATTACGGACCAAAACAAAATATAATGTAATTCAGTTCACTTTGTGGCGTTCAATGTTGTCAGTACAATCCACATGAAAAACAAAATATTATAAAAAGGATGAAGTTATAAATAGTATATGAAAAAGATAACGTATCGAATTCATAATCAACTACTATAACTCAGGTACACGTTTAGTTCTCATGGAAATAACGTGCCCTCCATGCTTATCATATTTCAATGGCTCAGTAGTAGAATCTGCTACAACTTCCTGTTTGGAATTATTCCAGCCGACCGCAACACCATTAAGAGTAACAACGAATCTAGACTGAGATTTCTAATCATCTCGATCCGTTTGGAAGTTAGCATCTGCGTAACCGATTGTGCATAGCTTAGTATCTCCTCCATAAGTCAATACCCAATCCTTAGTCCTCCGTAGGAACATGGATTCTTTTGGTACCGACTCGTCATACTCAATGCATATGCCACGTCTGGACGTGTGCATATCATGGCATGCATGGTTGATCCTATTGCAGATGCATAAGGAACACGACCCATGCGCTCAATCCCTTCAGGCATCGTGGGTGACTGAGACTTGCTCAACTGCATCCCAGACGTCATTGGAAGGTTCCCCTTCTTGGAGTTGGTCACGCTGAACTTTTCAAGAATCTTATCCAAATAAGACTCTTGACTAAGTGATAACGTCCGTCGTGATCTCTCTATAGATACGGATTTCCCAAAATGCGTTGTGTCTCACCCAGATCTTTCATCTGGAAATGGTTCTCCAACCATTCTTTAACCGAAGATAGGAGAGGAATGTCATTCCCAATCAAGAGTATGTCATCAACATACAATATCAAGAATACAATCTTGCTCCCACTCGACTTGATATATAAGCATGGTTCCTCGACCGATCGTGTGAAACCATATTCTTTTATCACCTGGTTGAAACGATGATTCCAACTCCGTGAAGCTTGCTTAAGTCCATAAATGGAGCGCTTAAGCTTGCATACTTTCTTAGGATGTTCAGGATCTATGAAACCTTCGGGTTGCACCATGTACAACTCTTCCTCCAAATAACCGTTTAAGAAGGCGGTTTTCACATCCATTTGCCAAATTTCATAGTCATGAAAAGCGGCAATCACTAAGATTATCCGAATGGAACGTAGAATGACTACAGGTGCAAAAATCTCATCATAATGCAATCCGTGCACTTGAGTGAAATCTTTTGCCACTAGTCGTGCCTTATAGGTATCTGGTTGCGCGTCTACAGAACGCTTTATTTTGTAAAGCCATTTGCACTGTAGAGGTTTTACCTTATTAGGTAAATCAATGAGATCCCATACGTCATTCTCATACATGGAGTCTATCTCGGATTGCATGGCTTCGAGCCATAGCTTTGAGTCGGAATAGGCCATAGCACCTTTATAGGTAGCGGGTTCATTACTCTCTAGGAGCAGAACGTCATTCTCCTCGACCATACCAATGTATCTGTCCGGAGGATTAGAGACTCTACCCGACCTCCTAGGTTCCTCAGGAATATTAACCGTATCATCAGTTGAAGGAACAACTTCCTCCATCCGTTCCTCGGTTGTTGGTTCTGGAATCTCCGACAGCTCGAAGGTTCTATTACTCGTCTTGTTCTCGAGAAATTCTTTCTCTAAGAACGTTGCACTAGCCGCAACAAAAACTCGATGTTCGGTAGGCGAATAGAAGTAATGACCAAATGTTCCTTTTGGATAACCTATAAAGTATGTCTTGACCGATCGCGGGCCGAGCTTATCCTCGTGTCTCCACTTGACATAAGCCTCGCAGCCCCAAACCCGAATAAAGGACAAGTTAGGGACCGTTCCCTTCCATATTTCATATGGAGTCTTGCCGACAGCTTTAGTCGGACTTCGGTTAAGTATAAGAGCAGCTGACAAAAGAGCAAAAACCCATAATGAATCAGGCACTACCGTGTGACTCATCATGGATCGAACCATATCGAGTAAAAGGTTCAATTTCTCCGTTCGGACACACCATTTAACTGAGGTGTTCCAGGTGGAGTCAACTGTAGAACGATTCCACAGTCTTTAAGGTGTTGATCAAACTCATTTGAAAGATATTCGCCACCCCGATCTAAACGGAGTGCTTTAACCTTTCTACCCAGTTGGTTCTGAACCCTGTTCTGGTATTCCTTGAATTTCTCAAAGGACTCACTTTTATGCTTCATTAAGTAGACATATCCATATCTACTCAAATCGTCCGTGAAAGTGATAAAATATCTATAGTCATCTCTAGCGGTAATTGACATAGGCACACATACGTCTGTATGTATGAGTCCTAATAGGTCACTAGCGCGCATTCCAACACTTTTGAAGGAAATTCGAGTCATTTTGCCAATGAGACATGATTCACACGTGCCATATGTAGAAAATTCGAATGCGGGAATAGTCCCATTATCGACGAGTTTCTTTACACGTTTCTCATTTATGTGTCCCATTCGACAATGCCATAGATAGGTTTGATCTTTGTCACCAACCTTTAATTTCTTATTATTCACGTGTAATACTTCCATGATTTGATCTAAGATGTAAATTCCATTCATGGAAACTGCTTTGCCATAAATCATTTCATTAAAAAGAAAATACAGCTATTATCCTTTATTGAAAATGCGAAACCGTCTATATCGAGTACGGAAATAGAAATAATGTTCTTAGATAAACTGGGTACATAGTAACAATTATAAAAATAACTCAAAACCACTAGGGAGTTGGATTACATATGTTCCCTTCGAGACTGCAGCAACTCGTGCTCCATTCCCGACTCGCAGGTCCACATCACCCTTTTCGAGAGGTATGATGTTCTTTAGGCCCTGCAAATGATTACACAGATGAGAACCACAACCAGTATCAAGTACCCAAGTTCCGAAACTTGCATGGTTAATCTCAATCATATGAATATAAGATGACATACCAACAGAACGACGCGCCGCCTTTAATGTCCTCACGGTACACGGGACAGTTCCTCCTCCAATGTCCAGTCTTGTGACAATGGTGGCACTCAATGTCACCGCCCTTTCTCTTTGCCTTGCCCTGTGAGCCACTAGTCTCACCGGGCCCACTCTTACCGTTTCCTGGCTTTTTAAACTTTGACTTACCTACAGCTAGGTCGCCATGAGCCTTGCCCTTACCTTTACCCTTGTTGGAAATCGTGAGAACATCCTGCTTCATGCTCCCACTCGATTTCATATTCTTCTCGATCTGCACGAGAAGGGAGTGTAGCTCATGAGGACTCTTTTTCAAGTCATTCATGTAGTAGTTCGCCCTGAAAAGGGCAAAACCATCATGAAGAGAATGAAGCATTCGGTCAATGACAATGCTCTCACTGATTTTGCAATTAAGTGCCTCCAGCTTCTCGACATTCTCAATCATGTGAAGAATGTGTGGGCTAACCGGTTGGCCCTTCTGGAGTTTCGCATCAAAGAAGCGACAGATATGCTCACAAGTAACGATTCTCGGTGCTTTTGAGAACTCGTTAGTGAGCGTGGTGAAAATCTTGTTTGCACGTTGGGTAATGAAGCGTCTCTGCAAATTGGTTTCCATTGCAAAGATGAATACGTTCTTTATCGCACCCGCTTCCATAGCGAAGTCACTATAAGCATCAACATCGTTGATTCTTGCATTTGGGCCTGGGTTTGGCGGTATTGGCTCAGTTAGGTACTTGAGCTTACCGTCAGCAATGGCAGCATTCCGTAGTGCTGCCTCCCAGTCCGCAAAATTGGACCCGTCATTTTTCAGACGTGTGAACTGATTCATGCTGTCCATAAAAATTTTAAGCCAGGACTCGCGTCCAAGTGTGACACTCGGCATTGGGATTTCGTTATTTTCAGCCATTTGTTGTAACAGTAATATAAACGTGTTCTACACTGCGAAAAGAAGAATAAATAATAAGCATGTGCATCGATTTTATTTTAAGTCTAATGTAAGACTGTTATAACGCGAAGAATCAAAACATTTATACAATTGACCTTCCTCAAGAATTATATAAATGATCCCAAGACTCAATTATCTGTAAATTGATAAGCTTACCTTTTGGCTAATTCTACTGTTAGAATTCTTGGTCGATAAATTTTTGTAAATTCTATCTTTAGTTCATCATAATCACGAGAAACTCTTCGGACTATAATGTTGAGATAAACTAAGTCAACACAAACTACTTACCCAACGTAGAAGGGGTCATATTATGCCTACCGACGAAGAAGGGATTCATAGTTGTTTGCCCTTATAAAGACTAGTCTCAATTTCCGTTTTAGAGGAAGATCCCATCAACTTTATTTTAATTCATTTTAAGTGAACTAATATCTAGCATGCGAGAATGAATAAAGTAAGGTGATGGCTTAATAAGAATGTGACATCTGTATGTCCATGAAAACTAACATACAATCTATATGAGTCAATTTTCATGCATTTTATTAGTAGGTGGTTTGGTTTTAGGCGGAATATGATGCATTAACTAGCATGTGAATGAAAAGCAATAAGAACGGTAAAACGTAAAATAAAATAAAGTCCTAGTGTGGCCTATCCTATCAAAATGAACATAAATACAACTTTGGAATCCATCCATGGACCCGAGAAGCTTGTCTTGATGTTCCATCTTGATCCATGTAGCGGGAGTGAGCTCCAATCTCCATCTTTAGTCTTCTTTGAAAATTACAATAAATAAATTTACATAATAAACCTATTTATTACATTCTAATTTCAAAACCCAAAAACTAAAGAAAATTAAAGGAGATTCGAGATCTCAAATTACATTAAAAATTATGTTTCCATCATTACGAAAACATAATTTGACTAAGGCCACACTAAGTATTACAAATTACAACCGATTGCAAAAATACGTAAATTAAACCATTCAAACGATTCATTCAACTAAATAAAATACATCAACTAAAAAAATTTAAACATACAAGACATAATCCTTTATTATGTAGATTAATTTTATCCAAACCACCTATTTAATTGATCAAATTAAGTGACAATTCCTCAATTAATCACATTAAATTTAATCTTAATTCATATTAAACTTGTAATATGAATTTAATCCATCAATATTTTAAACTGCTTTAAAATAATTAGGTATCTATGAATTATGAATCACTTCACAATAATTATCATACATTATAAATTTAATTTATAATCATTCTAGGCCAAAAACAACAAAAAAAAACAGAATTTTTTTTTTCTTCAAAAAAAAGCTCTCGGCATAAACAAACAGCCCAAAAAAAATTTTCTC
The DNA here is from genome assembly GCF_048544455.1 of Silene latifolia. Taxonomy (NCBI): domain Eukaryota; kingdom Viridiplantae; phylum Streptophyta; class Magnoliopsida; order Caryophyllales; family Caryophyllaceae; genus Silene; species Silene latifolia. The sequence goes on along the minus strand of NC_133535.1, from coordinate 95,751,761 downwards.
GGTTTTGGTTTTTCTTCAAAAACCGAAAAAAAAAACAATTTTTTTTTTTTTTTTTAAAATTCTGCTGAACGTAAATAGTAACAGAAACAGATTTTTTTTTTTTTTTTCACGGCTGAAAACCGAAACAAAAAAAAAAACAGAAACCCTAATTATTTTTGTGTTTCGGCTGAAAAAAAAAAACAAAACAACCCCAAAAAAAATTATAAATTCGGCATTATGCCCTAATTGCAAAAACATGATATTGATGAACAAAAATCGTTTATTGTTGCTATTAACAAAATTAGCATATGAATTAATGAAACATGATTAACCGTATATGCCAAAAACTATATAGCAAAAACAAATTTTTATATCATCAACATGACAATTCCCATTTACATTCTAACTTAATCTGCATTAAATCAAAATATCTACCAATTCTTCATATAATCATTCTAACAGATTAAAACAACAATATGAAAAATCAAAATGGAAATTAAATCATCAAAACAAGAACAAAAAAACCGGCTGCAAAAAAAATTTTAATCGGCAAATTTTTTTTTTTTCAGCCGTGAGTTTTTTTTTCTTTTCATTTTTTTCGAAACCCAAAAATTGTTTAATCTAATTTTATGAAAATCATCAAAATAAAATTCGTGGTCTTGGCTCTGATACCACTTGTGGGATTTATCTGTATGCATCCCTTTAATTTAAGGATTATAACGAATTATAGAATGATGAATGCTAGTCATAAAAATGAATTACATAAACAAAACGTAAAGGATTAAGAAATAACCTTCGGTCCTAGCTTTTATGGCCTATGAACAATATCACAATGATATTCTCCTATCAGTTGCACCCAAGACGATATGAGAAATGCCCTTTGATTTTGCTACAATCGATCCACAAATTAACTGATTAATTTTAGGTTTTGTGTTTTTCTTTGATGAGATGGAGGCTAGGTTTAGGTTAGAATAAATAGGTTAGAAAATTTCTCCCTCCTTCTCTTCTTATAACCGAAAAAGAGAAATGAATGGGGAGTCTTTTTTCTTCCTCATTTCGGCCCAAATCCCACCGAAATAATAAGGATTAAAATCCTTATTTTCGGTTATTCCAAAATGTATAAAATGTGTTAAATATAAATTGTCATTTAGTGAGGATCGAACCCATAACCTCTTGGTTTGAGTACCCTTACTATTACCACTATGACACATTCATCTTGTTGATTAAATATAACCGATTACATTTAATTACGAATTAACATATTAATTCGTCCAAGCTAACATTATATACATTAATTAAATATAACTTATTATATTCAATTTACAAATTGACAGTTAATTCGTCTCAACTAATTTTATTTAATCTTCATTGAATAATTGTCTCATCAACACATTGACTAACTGTTTAGTCATATAAGGCATCAATGTGATTACATTTCCATAACCACATCTCTCAAACACATCCTATAGGTGTGACCTTTAGGGACCAGTTGATCACCGCCATCTGTATGATAATAACGTCAAACTTTCTAGCAAGCCAACCGTTATTAGGTAATCGTTAATCAACTGATTAAAATACGAAGTATACCCTTGTGAACCTGTAAGAGATTTACAAATGTTATCACACTAATTTGTGGAGGACACAAGCTCCAACATTAGCATTGTATTCGCCCATAGTCACTTACATAAGGTGACGTCTCGAAGTGACTAGAGTGTGATGCGATTGATGGCAAGTTCAAGTGCCATGGAGTCATGTGAGATGACTAGTCGATCACATAGGCAGACTGTTAGGAACACTTTGTCGGGCTTATGACCGCTTATAGAGTTCTGGCAAATTTATATAGCCTGGTCGTGGCGAGGGCTACTATAATATTCTAATGAGTCAATTCTTTTGACTAAAGACTGTTCGCCTAAGGTGGCACAGTTTCAGATTAACTTTGATTTATGTTACTACGACCTTCGTAAATGGGGTCAAATGGGCATATTTTGGGTTATGATGGTTGTGGCTAGTCGAAGGAAATAGTGCGATAGGAATTGTCCACCCTTTGTCAGGGTTATAACAATATCTCAGGGCCACTCGAGGAGTAATGAACTGAAAATGCGTGGCCACGCTCGGAAGGTATCTATGGTAGATAACTCCGGTCAATCAGTTATTCTCCAAATCGAGGAAACCACTCTCGATATGATCACTTGCAAGTACGGCCTGAAAGACACCTTGCATTGAGTGGGAGATAGTAATAGGACAAGAGAATTGGTGACGCACACTTGTCGAGGACAAGTGGGAGATTGTTGGAATATGTCGTGTCCTCCGACAATAATGCGATCACAACTGTCGATCATAATGATTACATGTTTAAATCTCATTTTTAAGAATACATGTGTGATGTAATATTTTACAGTCAACTGGTCCACATATATCGGTAATGATTGGCTGACTAGAGTTTGACATTAATGTCGTGCGACGGTGGTGATCAGTTGATCCCCTTAGGTCATACCTATAGGGAAATACTCTTAATTGATTATTTAATTAATTGTATGCCGATACAAGTTAATTAAATTGCTTAAAATTGACGGATGATTTTGTGAGTAAAGTTAACGTGTCTTATTGTAATTCGATTAAATTAGATACGGTCTAAGTAATCGAATTGTTTGATTACTTAGATAAAATTATTGTTTACGAAACAATTGAAATTGAATGAATAATTTATTATAAATACAAGACGTTGTAATTTATAATTTGATAAACCATTTTGGTACAAGTGATTACGAGTTACTAGTGACTTTTGTATATGACATATTTATGAGTATGTTGATTTTTAATATGTTAAAAATACATTACAATTTCACATGTCATGTAACATGTCACATAAGTCACAATTGACAAATGACAAAATAAAATGGACCTCCCATTTTATATGTGTGCCGAAAATTGGAGTATTAGTGTTTATATTGTGTTGTTTATTTTAAATAAGAAAACACAATGATTACCCATACTCTTAGTCTTGCATGCTTAGTTTATCTTGAGAAGAACACAAGCTCATGCATTGGTCACTAGTCCTCCCACCCCACCGGTTTTTAGAGGAAAAGATAGAGGGTTTTTCCTCTATCATTCATTCACTACTTTCACCTAATATTTTTCTAGTGTAAGAAAATATATTCTCTACAATTTGTGAAACATTCTAGAGAAATAAAAACCTCACAAAACTCTTCTCTCTTGACCGAAATAAGAGAGAACAAATTAATATTTTGTGTCAAATTTTAAGTAAGACTAATATTATTACTAGTTCATAATAATATTGGTTATTAAGAGTATTCCTTGGGTATATGCTTTTGGGAGAGGTTCTAATTTGAACCTTGTTCATCCATTGTTGGAAAGCTCAAGAACTAACAAGAAGGAGATCTGTTGGTGCCCAAATGGCCGAAAATAAGATGGTGAGAAATCGATTTTTCCATCTCCTTTTATTAAGTTTGCATGCATAAGATCTTGTATTTATTTTATGACTAAATAAATTAATTCATATATGAATATGTATACTAATGAGATTAAAGAATCTTAACATAAACAACACAAATTTCAGGTAGGAAACTTCATAACTACGAGCATGTTAAACTTAGACTGATAACACAGCAAAAAGGAAAAAAAAATGTAAAATCGAACAAAAAAAGTAGGAAAAATATAATACCTAGCTGAGAATACACTAAGACGACGATGCTCTTCAATTGAAATGGAACAACAACCTGCATGCAACCGAACAGAAGTAAATATCAAATGAAATCAAAGAATAAGCCGAACATAAACAAAAATAAACCTAAAATTAATCACGACAGTAAGATAAATACCTAATTAACAAAAGCTCGACCGTAACGTAGTTGAACCTGCATTAGTGATTTCAAAGACAACGAAGTAATTAGATTCAGCTTATTAAAGGATAATTCAGCTTATTAAAGCAAAGAATCAACGAAATCGGCATTAACAACTAAAAGGTGAAGATCAAATCATACCAAATTACTTGCGAAATTCATAGAAATAGAACGATTAAGGAAAGTAGAATGAGTAAACGACAGACGAATGATAATCGATCATCGTTATCAGCAATAGATTCACGAGAAATTGACGAACAAATGATTTGGGGAAGAAATTAGGGTTTATGATGATTTGGGGAAAAGTTAGAGAGAAGAACAGAGATTAAAAAAAATGAGAGGAGAGAGAAGGAAATGAAAAAAAATATCACATATATATGAACCGCGAAATTAGGAAAATTTGGCAGAATGTATAAAATTTGTTTTAAAAATCCTATTGTTGTAGGTCGTTCTCACTAGGATCCTAAAATATATATATATATATATATATATATATATATATATATATATATATATATATATATATATATATATATAGATAGATAGATAGATAGATAGATAGATAGATAGATAGAGAGAGAGAGAGAGAGAGAGAGAGGGAGAGAGATGGAGAGAGAGAGAGAGAGGTGAGTTCTCCTAAGTCCAGAAAGTAAATTGAGTCCATAAGTCCTCATCCAAGCCATTGGATCTTGGAGATAGATGGTTGAGATTGAAACACAAAAACACACTTAACACTAATTAATTGCATTTTCTCTTTCTAGATTTAATTACACATGCACTAATCTATTATCCTACCCACTTAAGACTACCCTTTGTCTTCTTATGCTTCCAACTTTTTACAAAGTTATGACATTTTTGCGAGTGTAACTTTAATGCTATTTAGTGTAACTTTAGTGTTATACGAGTGGAACTTTAATACTAAATTGTGCATTTTTAAACTAAAAAGTATTTTTGACGGATATTTTTGTAACTTTTGTAATTTTAAGACAAGTTTACGACATTTCATTATTTTTTAGAGTGTAACTTTAGAGTTTTACGAGTGTAACTTTAATAATAAATAGTGTAAATTTAAATTAAAAAGTGATTTTGACGGATCTTTTTTTTGACTTTTCGTAATTTTTTGTAACTTTAACACAAGTTTACGATATTTCAGAATTTTACGAGTGTAACTTCAGTTTTTTAGGAGTGCAACTTTAATCCAAAAAAGTGTAACTTTAGACTAAAAAGTGATTATGGCGGATTTTTTTTTACTTTTTGTCCGTGTTTTACGAGTGTAACTTTAGCCAAATTTCTGTAACTTTAGTCCTTTTTGATAAATTAATTGGAATTTATTTAATTTTAGGAAAAGTTTATATAATTTTAGTCCTATTGTGTTTTTAGTCATTTTTTATATTTTTTATCCAAATTTGTGTAACTTTAGTCCAAATTTGTGTAACTTTAGTCAAAAATTACTTGGAATTTATTTAATTTTAAGACAAGTTTAAATAATTTGTCCCACTGTAACTTTAATCCTTTTTATATAACTTTAGTCAGAAATTGTGTAACTTTAGTCCAAATTTGTGTAACTTTAGTCCAAAATCGTATAACTTTAGTCCAAATTTAAACTCAGATTTGAAACCAACACAATAACAATACGAGATTGAAGTTGCGCATAATGTCACTGAAGTTGGACGTAATGCCATTGAAGTTGCGCATAATGTCATTGAAGTTGCATATAATGCCATTGAAGTTGCGCATAATGGGAATTGAAGTTACACATAATGCCACTGAAATTACACATAATACCATTGAAGTTACACATAATGAGCATTGAAGTTGCGCATAATACCATTAAAGTTACACATAATGTGTAATAAATTGCACATAATGCCATTAAAATTACACATAATGTGCAACTTTAGTCCATAAGGGTGTAACTTTAGTATAAAACAAAATTATATTTAAAATATGAAATAAAGGAAATTTAAAAAAATAAGGAAACAAAAAAACAATAACAACAATAACCTATTACTCATCAACAATAACAACCACCACCACCATCTTATTTTTCTTTTTAAAAAAAAAGTGGATCTGGAATTTTAAGAAATTAAAAACAAAAAACGAACACGAAAAAAAAAATGAACTCGGGAAAAAAAAAAGGAAATCACCCTCATTTTAATTTATTTCAAAAAACTAGATCTAACATTTGAAAATAATAAAAAAAACATTGGGTAAAAAAAAAGTCAGCACCCCAAACATCTCACCACTACCACCACCACCGCCGGATGGCCACCACAGCCTATCCACACCAAACGAAAAAAATAAAAATAAACACGAAAATACAAGATCAGAAAAAGACACGTAAAAAAAAAACGAAAAAAAAAAAGCAAATCCGATTACTCTTTTGCTCGAGAGACTCCAACCACCCCATCTCCTTACCCATTTTACCCAGATCGGGCCCTACTACTTCTGACCATCACCATCACGTATCTTTGACCACCACATCGACACACCACCACAAGCCACAGGGCGCAACAACAACCAACACCAACGAAAAAAAAGGAAAACAAATCTCGTTTACCAACGAAAAAAAAGCAGGGGGTTGTAAACCTGGTCGTAGGAGAAGGGAAGGAAGAAGAAAGGGAAGAGAAGGTGGTTGTAGGTCATGGATCTGGTTTTTAAGGTTGTTGGTGGTGGTGGTAGTGGTGGGTGGGTTAAGGTACGGTGGTGTGAGAGGCGGCAACAAGCGGTCATCGGTTGGCTAGTGGTGGTGTCGGATCTGGTCAGGGAGGAAGAGAGGAGCGGTGTGCGGTGAGGTGAAGTGATGAAGAGAGGTGGTCATGAGATTGAGTGGCAGATTTGGAGAGGAGGAGGGAGGCGTGGTGTGTCGGATTTGGTGGGCTGATGGTAATATCGGGTGGTGGGTGGGTTGTTTCGGGTGGGGGGATGTTTTTGGGTGGGTATTTTTTATTTGTTTGGATTTTTTGAGAGAGATTTATTTAGGTTTTGTTTGAGAGAAATGAATTGTGAAATAAGGAGAAGTGAGGTAGAGAGAGAAAATTAGAGGTATATATATTAAATTAGTGAGGATTGATTTAGTAATTAATTAGTGATGGTAGAGAGATAATGTTAAAACACCTCATTGATTACCATTTTTGGTTCCAATCTCAGCCATCCATTCCCCTCATTTAAGGGATTACATGAGGTGTAATACTACAGTTTTCTATGTCTATGGGTACTCTATCAAGTGGAGCTTACTCTGTCGAGTAAGTGTGTTTTTACGCAAAACAGTAGTCTGCCTGATGGGAACTCGATCGAGTACGTGTGACACTCGATCGAGTAAGGGTCACTCGATCGAGTAAGTCACTTACTCGATTGAGTTAGTCGATCTTACGGGTTATTTTAGCCGGGTTTCTTTAATAACGTGTGATTAGTATAAAAGGGTTCCGTCATTCTTTTTAATCACTTTTTCACCTTTCTAAAACCTTTCAAAAGAAAAGAAGTTACGTAGTTCGCTTTCATCGCGTTATTGACAAATCCCAAGGGCTAGGATCGTCGGATTGGCTTGTTCTTTACGCCGTTGAGATCGTCGTGTCAAAGGTAAGCTTCTTGTATAATTTTTATAATGTTTCGTTAAGTTTGGTTAAATCTCTAATTGGGTAGATTTGGGGGTTTTGGGAAGATTATATTGATTAGGTGATGATTGTATGCATATGTGCTATAGGAGGAGGATTCGTAGAGGAACATTACTGATTAGCTGCTGTGACGATCTTGTGGTTGCTATTCCAGGTAGGGTTTCCCTACTCGGTTATTGTTTACAGGTATTGTGGTGGTTGATCATTGTTGTTGGTTTATATCATATCAGAATTGGTAAATGATAATTTTGATTTCATAAGATGAGTCTTATTTGGTCTAAATAACTAACAAGTGGTATCAGGGCATTGTTACATACATGCATGTAGTCATAAGACGATTTTATAAATTTATGAGATAAATTAATAAAATTTGATATTTTGTTGTTAAAATTAGTTTTATCACAAAATATGGTCTTCCATGTAAATAATATGGTCTTACAATAATATGGGTCGAAAATTTGATTTTTGTTATATTTAATCACTTTTTATGACTTAAAATGGCATAAAATTGAGAAAAAAATGCACTAAAATTAATTAAGAGTTAATTAAATTATGTTGCATGTTAATTTTATGCATATTTTTTTAGAAATAACAAAATTAATTTTCTATTCATGAGAAAAATAGAAACTTTAAATTAATGTGATTAATTTAGGTAGTTTATTGATTTTTATCTCATAAAAATTGGTAAATAATGGTTATTTTACAAATAAATATTGAATTAATTTTTGGGCTCAAAATTTTTGGATTTTTAGCTCCTGGAAATTGTTCCAAAATGTACAAAATTTGATTTCAAAGTCCTTTCAACGTTTATGATTTGATTTAGAATTAAATCATAAAATAGCCGTTTTACCGAGAAAAATTGTGAAATTATTTTAAATAAATTTTAAAACTAAAATTTTTCGCATGCATGTCATTTTGGTGAAAGACCAGAATGTACAAAATCTTAAAATTTATTTTTCCATAAATATTTTAATTAAATGGAATTTTTCCATAATAATTGTGAATTATTATGTCTTTTTGTTATAATTTTTGTTTTAATCCCATATAAATTCAAGATAATTAGTGCGAATAATTATTTTGTTATTAGACCAGATTAGTATGATAAGTAAATCTTAAAATTGTTTTAAGAATTGATTATGGATTTTTATTGGTAAAAATTCCGTCAAAGCAAGCTCAATTGATCGTTGTTGGTAAGTTTGACGATTTGGCATGACATTTTACATAATGCATTTTTGTTATTCATATGGATGAATGGTTTTTAGTATTTTAATTATGTAATTTTTACTAATATGGCCATAGGTAGAAGTTGGTATTTTCCGTAATGTAAGGGAATATCGACTTGTTTTGTAATTAATTGCGATTTCGCATCGCCCAATTTGTAATTAATTAATAGTTTTTTTTAAAAATTTTATTACAAATTGTATAATAGGAAATTGTTATGTAATTTAATTATTAGTATTTAAAAGAAGCATCTAAAGACGGAGTTTTCATGAAGACGGTGTTTTCGGAAAGGCGTTCCGAAATCCTAAAGAAGGAGGCCAATTGTATGAAGACTCAAGGGACCAAGGAGTTGGTTTCCGAAGTGTAATAGTTTAAGTTAATTAGATTAACTAGGTGGCCATATTAGGACTTGTTTGTTTATATTTATGCATTCATGCCAAATCGTCACTACATGGTTTATTTTGTTGTTATCGATTTAATTGTCCATTCACCAATTTTGTTCACTTAAAAGTGATAGACAATTAAATTGATAAGATCTCTCACTTTTATTTGAAAATTGAGATTAGCCTTACCAAATAATAGCACCTATGAATCCCTTCTTCATTAGAGGTAGGTTCGGATCACCGAGGTACACTCTTTTTACGTTGGGTAAGTAGGGTAATAAAAGTTATTACGCGTAAAAATTGGTTGGACTCAACAGGATAATTATGGGTTGAATCGGTCCACCGTGCCCATAATTATTTCTGGGGCTAAAAGATAGATTTTAAGAAAATTCGTCGACCAAGAGTTCTAGTTGTAGAATCAGTCAAAGTTGTTGACTCACCAAATTTATATAAATGTGGGTTGAATCGGTCCACCGTGCCCGTGTTTATATAAAATTGGATCTTGGAATCATTTATATAATTCAGTGGGAGATCATTATATAAATGGGAACTTGTTAAAATAGTTTCACAAGTTAAAATATTTAGACGATAAATGTTAATCTTTCCTTTCATTGCCTTTGTAGTAATCACGATGGCTTCAACTAGTCAAACCGTCACTATAGCTAGAGATTCATGGCTTCGTTCTTTTATGGACAAATATGTATTTAAAGCCGACGGTAGTAATTTTAAATATTGGGAGGAACAAATTCGATTAGCTGTCGCAGGTGATGGCAAATTACGCTACCTTGTCGATCCCTCTCCCCCTTCGCCTAGTTCTAGGGCCACTGCCGATGTAAGGGAGGCTTTTAATGATTATCAAAAGGAATCTGCTACAATAAAAAAATGTTTTAATTTTTTCAATGGATCCTGCTTTACAAAGGCAATGTGTCAAGTTCCGCAATGCACATGAAGTATTCTCGAGGCTATCTACTATGTTTTATCAAGCCCCGAGGATAATTCAGTATGACACTGCAGTTCGTTTCTTTGAGGCTAACCTCAAAGATGGTCAACCTGTGAGTTCACACGTATTTAAAATGATTGTGTACGTGGAAACTCTAGAGGGGTTGGGATGTAAGATTCCCGACGAACTTGTGGTGGACCGAGTGCTCCACTCTCTCTCTCACATCAAAGGTTTTACCCAATTTAGGGTAAATTATAATATGACGAACATGAGAAAAAGTTTACATGAGCTCCATTCTCTGCTTGTGCAAGCAGAGAAGGACATGTGATTGAGTGGGAGTACGAGGAGGGATGTACTTGCGATCAACGTGAAGGGGAAGAATAAGTTTAAGAGGAATGCAGGTAAGAAGCCCGTACAGGTAGAAGGCAAAGGTAAGGCTATTGCGAATAGCTCTACCAAGCCTAAACCTAAGAAGAGTAATCCTCTTAAAGACACTTGTAATTATTGTAATAACAAGGGACATTGGAGGCGTAATTGCTCAAAATACTTGGATGACATCAACGCTGGCATTGTGAAGCCAACATGTAATTTCTCAACCGAATCTTTTATGATAGACATAAATTACGCATCAAATACAACTTGGGTATTAGATACTGGTTGTGGTTCTCACTTGTTTAATCACTTAGAGGGCCTAAAAGGCGTAAGGAAGCTAAACAAAGGGGATGTTGATCTCTGAATGGGAAACGGGTCTAAAGTAGCTGCCGTCTCAGTAGGAACCTATGTAATTAATTTAGCTTCGGGGTTGCAGTTGTCTCTTAATTATTGTTATTTTGTACCGACGTTGTCTAGGAATATAATATCAGTATCTGTGTTAGGCACAGAAGGTTTTTCTTTTGTCATCAAAGACAAACGTTGTACTTTTTCCCTTAATGGGACTGTAAATAGCGAAGCTATTTAAATCAATGGTATTTATATTCTAGACACTTGCAACGATGTTTATCATTTAGATAATAAAAGACTCAAAATAGGTGATCCCGATCAATCTTATTTATGGCATTGTCGATTAGGACACATTAACGAGAAACGCATTAAAAGACTAGTGTCGACTGGTATAATTAAACCTTTTGAATTTGAATCATTTTGTACATGCGAATCTTGTCTTCTTGGCAAGATGACTCGTGCACCTTTTCTAGGAAAAGGATCTCGAGCCAGTGAGTTGTTGGGTTTAATACACACAGATGTATGTGGTCCAATGACAGTCACTGCTAGAGGCAATTATGACTAATTCATTACTTTTACCGATGACATGAGTAGATATGAGTATATCTACTTAATGAGGTATAAAAGTGAAGCTTTTGACAAGTTCAAAGAGTTTCAGAATGAAGTAGAAAACCAATTAAATAAGAAGATTAAAACATTACGATCAGATCGTGGTGAGGAATATCTAAGCAATGACTTTACAGATCACCTTAAAGACTGGTATTGTATCTCAGTTATCTCCTCCTGGCACACCACAATTGAATGGTGTGGTTGAAAGGAGGTGTGGACACGGGCCCACGGGGGCGCTTGGGAAACAAGCGTTTGCATTTTGTGGAGTCGCCACCAATTTTTATGGGAAATTGGAACCGTTCGAATACCTCGTGCCATGTCAAGACACAAAGTAGAGACATGAACACCAAGCAATCGTTACCCTTAGCATTCTATGTCTAGAATGACTCTCGTGGATGCCAATGAACACGGGTGTTCACAGAGATCTGGAGTAAGGGGTGAGGGTACGTATTAGGAAGCTCTTTTGATCGAACACCTAATCCCGCCCGCCTCGATAGCGGCCTCTACTAATGATTAGGGACATCATCTATACTCGATATATCGTCGATTATATGCATGCAATGCAACATCCAAGTTTTAATCCTAGCATGTGAGAATTAACTAAGTCGGTGAACAATTAATTTAGCATACAATTAATGTCGAAGTAGGATTAAGGTTCAATTACATGTGAAAGCATACAAGTGATACAATGAAAGAAATACAATAAAATTATAAAGGAAATTACAATAATTACAATGGATTAATTGATTTATGTCGAAAATACTTTTAAAACGGATAAATTTAGAAAAGAAAGAATAAAGAAATAAACGAACGAAAATTAGGCGATAATATGATTAGTAGTTAATTACATACGTAGATTAATTAAACTAGGTCAAGGCAGAACGGAAGTTCAGGGACAGAAATCAACCGGGAACAGGCGCAGCAGAGCTGCGTCTCTTGGAAGAGGCGCAGCAGTCGCTGCGTCTGTACCTGGGTTGAGTTCTGGCTGTGAAGCCGGAACCGCAACTCGTTAGTGTTAATTGGTGAATTTAATGGTTGATTAGTATTATTTACTCAGATGAAAGTGATTAATAGATTATTTACATATGATTGATGGTCATGAAAGCAATAAACATGGATGAAACGGAATTAGAACAAATTGATTACAAGATTAACAAGGTTAATTAATTACAAATTAAAACTAACCAAATTAATTAGGTTAAACAGACTATTAATGATGAATTAACGATGGATATGCTAAATAACAGATGCAAATATATCAAAGATCGAATTCCAGAGACTCAATATTAATGAATCGAATCTCTAAAACCCGGATTTGATTTTAATGACGAAAACCCGCAAATATTGGATTATAAGGGATTTACGTCGGGATTTAATAACGAATTAAATACTAATGATGATGAATAATATATTACATGTTAGAACTAAATCGTTATATCAAAGAAACGAAGAACAAACGAAATAAAAGGAACGAATTGACAAAAGACGAAGGAAGAAGAAAGGAAGCAGGAACTGCGGCAGCCTCACGAAGAGGCGCAGCAGGTACTGCGTCCCTTCGAAGAGGCGCAACAGTTGCTGCAGCCTTTCTCGACGGTTGTCCTCTGATAATCCGTAAAAAGGGTTTTTAAAGCATGGTTTAGAAATCGGTTTTAAGAAGTACTTTCGACATAAAGCTTACATTATGATTACAAAAAGTAAATAACAATAAATAAAAGAGAGATTTACACCCTCAGACTTACATGTTTGACGAAACGAGATGAACTAAGTTATCGACTTAATGATTCTCGACGCGAATGTAAAGAAAGTGCCCTCGTAAGAGGAATTAAAACAGATTGATTAAGTTGATTGATTGTGGAGTTGGTCAAATTGGTCGGTCATGCAAACGAGGCTGGTACTCAGAAGGATCCGAGCTTACGTGGTCGAATGTTCAAGCACGTAGACGCCAAAAAGTAAGAACAAAGGTCTAGAATGCAAAGGGAGAAGAGAAGGGCGGACACTCGCGTGAGAAATATGAGAGACCGAAGGTCTCTATTTATACTAATCACGGAATTAGGGTTTAGGAAAGGAGAGAAAGATCCGGAAATAACCGACTTAGGTTAAACACGGAAACTTGGACAAAAATAAAACCTTGAGGAAAAGGCGCAGCAGAGCTGCGTCCGTTGGAAGAGGCGCAGCACCTGCTGCGTCCTTTCCTCAGCGGGTTCCTCCTGCGCAAGAAAGCGCGTTTGACAGCCTGTCGTATTTTAGGCATAACTTTCTCTACAAGACTCGGAATAAGGTGATTTTGGTGGCGTTGAAAAGCTAAGAAAGAGATCTAGAACTTTCTGTGAAATGGGCCTGACCCAAAAAAGTGGTTATCACCTCGCAAAACGGGCCTAAAGTTCGGGTTGTCAATTTAACTAAATGAAATGCACATTTTGTAATGTAAACTTTTAGTTTAGCCCAAAGAAGTGACATGTGACTCAAAATGATATATAATCTCAACATTTTATGACATCTTAACCTTAGGTAGACAAGCACATTGCTTTGACTCGGGATTTGATGGTTTTCGGAAATGAAGACGGTTTTTGACCCGGACTCCAAATGAACTCTAATTACTGCCAAAACGATCGTAATGACACCTAGATGACAACCATGAGGTAGACACAAATGTTTGAGCGATCACTTGACGATAAACTTACGAACTGTCACAAATCGTTCCGCGTACCAAACATGCGGCCCAATCATCACCGGGTGGTTTGCGGGTAGTGCAGAAACGAAGTGTCTACAGAGCCCCCACTTTGACTGAGGCTTGGACAAGGCGAATGTCAAAGTATAGACATCAGGTCAATCGAAGATTACAACCTGACGACTATGGCGACGCGAGGCGGTTCAAGGGGTCTGAACCAAGCACCTGTCGTCGGGAACATTTTAGAGTCTGTCGACTATCGGGGAGGGTCGTTTAAAGTCCATTAGACTACGTAAGGAAGCTCGCCAGCCATAAGAAGAGACCATACCTGAGACTTCTTTCTCGAGATGCTTCCGGAGGTGCGTAGGAGCTAAGGGTAAGCATAGGAGCTAAGGGTAAGCGTAGGAGCTAAGGGTACGACCTAAAAGATATATATGGATTGTGCTAGGGTGTGGGACCCTAAAGGAAAGCATCGGCGAGAAGGAGGCCAAATATAAGTTCAACTTAAAGGGGTAACCAATGTTTGAGTGTAGGAACTGTAAGAAAAGGTGATCCTAAGGGAATGTGATCCTAAAGGGGAAAAGTGTATGAACTCTAGGGAGTTTGGGAACCTAAAAGAAGCTAGGTGTATGAACCTGGGTATATGAACCTAAAAGGGCGGCTGGTATGGGAACTTAAAGGCTTGTGAACCTAAAGGAATTGGGATCCTAAAGTTAAGTTTAGGAACTGCTGGGTTACTAATTCTTGTTTTTAACGCGTGCGTTCAAGCTTTCTAAGGTATGAGAACTCCAAAAGGATTTTATGGGTTTATGAACCTAAAGATGTTGGTGTGGGAGCTTAAAGGCTTATGAACCTAGAAGAAGCCATTTTGGGATCTAAGAATTTAGGGGTCACAGGGATTCTGAAGAAACTTCTTAACACTTCCGAAGGCTAACTCTGAAGGCTATCTCTCACTAAAAGAAAGGCTAAAGGACAACTCTCTGAAGGACTGAAAGAGGACTTAACTGAAAAGGAGTTATCTGAAGGTTACTGAAAGGATTATCCTAAAGTGTCTGAAGAAATAAAGGATTATCTGAAGGGAGGAAGGCTCAAGGAAGGATTATCTCAAAGGTTATCTAAAGGGTTGTCTGAAGGATATGAAGGTAAGTTTCTGAAAGATCTGAAGGGTTTATCCTGAAAAAGGGTTACCTGAAAGATATGAGGGTTTATCCTGAAAAGGGTTACCTAAATATATGAAGGATCACCTGGGGGTATCTGCCTCTCTCTGTCCTCAAGCAAACTCTCATTGGGGAATAAAACGATGATTTTGGGGAATCTGCATGTTTCTGTCCTCAAGCAAACTCTCGTTGGGTGATTACTCTAGGGAATCTGCATGTTTCTGTCCTCAAGCAAACTCTCGTTGGGTGATTACTCTAGGGAATCTGCATGTTTCTGTCCTCAATAAAACTCTCGTTGGGTGATTACTCTAGGGAATTTGCATGTTTCTGTCCTCAAGTAAACTCTCGTTGGAGAATAAATCTTGGGAACTGATCTTCATGTCTCGAAAGGGAATGTCTGTCCGTGTACTCTCGTTGGGGGAACAGAATAGAGGTGTGTCGAAACACCTGTCAAAGAGTATTCGCTCGTTGTGGCAAGCGAGGTCTTGATAAAGTACTGCTTCTGATACTTACCTGCATGGTTAGTAGCCACACAAGAATGCAATCTAATATATGCACGTAAGCAATTATCACATGGATCTCGAACGAGGAAACACATAGGCTTTGCAAAAGTCGTTTCTTTTTAAAAGTCGTTTAAAACTTTTTCAAAGAAGTTTGTCGTTTGTAATGCGTTATGCATATTCAATGGGGTTTAGACATAGGACTTGACATGACACAGACCTTATATGGATGTGACGTGAAATGTAGACTTAGGTTTGACTGACGCGACACTAACTTAGATTTGACGCGACACAGGGATGACCTTGACAGACTTTGTTTAAGTATGCGCAACCCCTAGCCAAGTGTGGGTGATAATGCGTGTCAGTTCCAAAGGTAGAAGAATTGCAAGAATGATGAAGGCATATAAAGGCAAGGCATGAGCCATGGATCATCTGTCTACTAGGACACATTTATCGTTTGCTGTAAAAGAGACCCTTCTTGAGGCACGATGACTTGGAGAATTGATCTAAGATCTTTGTCATTATCCGGACCGAGCACTAGCTTGACTCAAATGAGAAAGGAATAAAGGAAGGGTGGCATCTTGGAAGAGAAGCCCCCAGGATGAGAAGATGACTCTGGACTTTGGTAAAAAAGAGGTTGGGCGACAATAAGGAGCCCCCAGTATAGAGGTGTTGGTTGTGGAAGGGATGTTAATTGAGGTTGGAAGGTTGGGAATTGGGATTGAAAGTTGATGGTTGAGGTGATTGATAATTGAAATTGAAAGTTGGAAGTGGGGATGGTTGTGTCCTTGAGGACTGCCTACGTATTCACGTGAAGTGAAATCAAACCAGATCGTAGTTCTGAGGTTTGGTTAATTTTGTTTGGGTGTTGTGGTTGTATTTTTCTTGTGTAAGAAAAGACTGCCTACGTATCCACCTGAAGAGGTGAAATCAAACCATGCTCGTAGTTCAAGTGTGTGCCTAAGCTATGTTGTTAGGACCTTAAAGTGTATGGGTCACGAGGGTATATTCCTTTGGTGACTCGAAGAACTGATTTGAGATAACTCCCTCTGATCATAGATCAAAGAGGTATAACTAATTTTGTAAAAATTTCCTTGTCATGTGAGCACACTTAGTGGACCCTAAGGATGAATATGGGTATGTCCCGTTCTAGGTAGCAAAGTATTTGAAGACTCCGTGTCTGGGTCAAGGTGAAACTGGATTGGATATTTGGAATGTGGAGCTTGGTAATAAGAGGCTTTATGAACAAATCTCTGGAGCTTGATTTTGTGGAGTTAAGGCTCGATGGGGTTATGGCTTGCAATGTGGCTTGGAAATGGGGTATCTTGGCTTGATGTAGCCTGAGCACATAAGGGTAGGTTAAAATGACGTAGGATCAAGTTTCCATGTCTTGGCCTTAAAGGATGGGTATATTTGACAAGCTTGAGAGGATTCTCAAAATTCCTAACTATCTCCCCGTAACGGTCTCGAGAAGGACTTAGGGTGTGTGATGTGTGAAAGGCTAAGTGGGTTGCTAGCTAACCATCTTTATTGATGTCTTGATTCTATATAGAATTCAGCAGTATTTCGTATTTGATTTTAGGTTTGTTCTTGATTTAGACTCAGATTCTTGGTCTAGAATATATCTCGGCTTCTTGCTCAGATTTTCGATTCGGGTTTTGGAGATAGCTTTGACTTTGGATAGTGACTTGCTTGATTAAACCTCTTCTTTTGACTCTTTTGTCTTGAATTATGGGCATAATTGTGGCCTTGGATATTGACCTCAGTTTCTCTTGATTGAGCCTTTTGTCTTTGATCATGGCTCGTATCGTCTTGGACTTTCTTGTTACTATGGATTTGGGTCAGAGTAGCACCTTTTGGTGTGAAATGGATTGGACTTTAGTAACACGGGTTGTTTATTGTGGGGAATGGGCTTGCCTTCCGTCATGAATTGTCAACAAGGGAGATGGTCTGGATTCGTCCTAGTATCTCTTGAGATAGGCTCGTCCTAAACTGGGGTATATTGTGGTTTCTATTGCCAGACATGGAATAGGTAAGAAAAGAACACGGAGTTTCAGGTCCTCTACAACTTTGAACGGAACATCATATAAGTGCACTCACATCGACTGTCATTTGTTGTTGTTGTCATTTTAAAAAATGTCTCAAACCAATTCTTGTTGTCACAGGAAAAGGGAAGAGGAAGAGATATGATAGAATATGTGGATTAAAAAGTGTGCTTTTATTGAAATGGATAATAAATGCATTTAACATAGATATGAGAAGACACGTGACTCATGGGACAGCCTCCAGGTTGTCACTAGGAATGAAAATGGAGAAAGATACTAGAACAAATATGAGATAGAAAGCCTAAGACTCGGACTCGGACCCGGACTTTGACGCGATCTTAGACCTAGACTCGTAATCATCGGCCCACGCTTGAACGTTTTCTCTTCCAGCAACTGGCTTCGGTATCTGACTTTGAGCATTCACCCATTTGAGCACCTCATCCTCATCATTGGGAACATTGGAAGGATAACAGTCAAGAAGAGTTTCTTGATAAGTGGTATATCCATGAGTGTCGTTTTTTAATTTGTAACATTTCTCTGTATCATGCCCTTTGCCTCTATGGTATTTGCAGTAGGCATTCTCATCCCAAAACTTGGATTTCTTCTCTGGGTTAGGCGTAGGTCCTATAGGCTTCAACATTCGTCGCTCCATGAGTCTCTGAAGGGCATCGGTGTATGTAATACCAATGTTGGTAAATTTCCTAGGAGGTGTGCCCTTATTTTCGGAAGCCTTTGTAAATGACCCCGAAGGCTCCATGAGGTTGCCTTTGTTGATTTCGATTCTTGGATGAGAAGAACTAGGAATAGATTGTCCATTTGTTGCTTTCTCCTTAAGACTGTCAAGCTGAGGGTTTGTCTGGACACTTTTCATCTTGAGAGGTCGGGCGTCAAGCTTCTTACTCATTTCAGCAAACTGTTTCTCCATGTTGGAAAGTCATAAGTTTAGATTATCAATGGCTCCTTGTATTTTGGAGAATTTATTGTTGAAGGTAATGGAAAGCATGAGCATTCCATTTTGGATACCTTCATCTTCGAGGACATTGATTTCTTTATCATCATGATGATTGAGGAGATGAGAACAATCTAGAGATGGTTCTTCATCATGCTTAATGATATTAGACCCAAGAGGGTCGATTTTCTTGGATTTTCCAACAGAAGGTGGCTTAGGAAGCTTGCCCACTTCGATCATATCTTCGATGGTGTGTTTCAAGAGAAAACACTCTTCAATATCATGGCCTCTACCTTGGTGATATAAGCAGTATTTGTTGCCCTTCCAGAGGTTCACCTGTTTCTCTAAAGGTGGATCCGGAGTTGGCCCTATTGGATGTAGCTTGCCTTGGGCATAGAGTCTCTTCAAAGCATCGGCATAAGACATGCCTAACTTGGTAAGCACCCTTTGATGCCTCCCAGGTTTCCTTTCAGCTGTTTTCGGCTTTCTAGGACGATGGTTATTGCAAGAGGTAAGCTTTGGATGACCTAGACTAGAGGTTTCCCTAGTTGGCATGTTCTTTTCCACCATTCCATTTTCAAGGGTGAGGACGCGAATGCTCAAATTTTCCACTGTAGCTTGAACTCCTAGGACCATGGCATAAACATCTTGGAGAGACACGGTGATGGTGGCTTGATCTGCTTCGTGACTTTGCCGATTGACAGAACTTGCCGGATTCCTACTCGACAGAAATGACGCGCATTACAACTCGATTCGACATGGGATCACGCATACTAAGGCAATAAGCAACGAACACAGGAAGGGATAAGATGACAAATCTAGACTTGACTTGTGAATTCATGAAATGTCGTGAGCGACTTCTCGTGTTTGAATTCACGGTGCTTGACTTTAATTTAGACTCGAGTGTTGACTTTGACGAAGGGATCCTTATATTATTGACCTTATTGACGGGATTGATGACACGTGTTGATTCTAGACTCGAGGTTTGCTTATAGGTGTTAAGAAGACTGCGGTAGTTTAGACTCAAATATGAGGCCCATTGAGACTCATGTGTTGGAACGTGTGACTCGAGGTGTCAAAAATGTTTAGATCCTAACTGAATTGGGGTAGGGGGTCCAAAATGACGGCGTGACGCCTTAGGACTTGACTTGAATTTGAAAAGACCCAAAATGTAAAGAGAGACGGGTTTATGACTCGATAGAGTTCTGACTAGGACATAGTCGGTTTGAATTTTGACTCTAACTTAGCCCAATTGAATTTACATATTTACATTTAAACGGTTTGAGAATATTTTGATCAAAATCTTTTTGGTTTTTTTTTTTCGTTTTTTTGTTGTTTTTTTTTGGACCTTTTTTTTTGGACTTTTTTTTATTTGGACTTTTTATTTGGACTTTTTTGTTTTTACGTTTTTTTTTGTTTTTGTATTTGGTTTTGAAATGGGTTTTAAGCCCGAATTTTGACTTGACAATTAGACAGAGTTTCGGCTTGTTTTGTGCTATTTTGAAAATGTTTATATTTTGAAAAGGATTTTTGATTTTACAAAATTTCGTCATGGTTTCGTTTACAAAATGGTGATCACGTATTTATACAAACATACATACAGGCATTATAACGGTATGCTGAGTGCATTTAAAAGGGTTTTGGTTTAAAGGGTGGGTTGCCATACCGAACAATCAAACCCGGGGTCTGTGGAGAGGCTCGTACCAAACAAGAGTAAGGCCGATTCCTAGTCCATTTCCTCAAGTAGTGAAAGTCATTGATACAAACAAGAGTAAGCACCATGGTATGGATGACGTCAATCGCTATCCATCCTTAGGCCCAAATAAGAACTAGGACCGTTTAGACGGGACGATTGGTCGAATGGGTTGGGTTGGGCCTAGGAAGGCCGAGTGAAACAATCTAGGAAGACCGAGATATGAAAACCGACAATTGTCTTGTACAAACTATTCCCTAACCTTGTTCAAATTTCACCCTTTTGGCTACACGTAAGTGTATTATCCCCAGCGGAGTCGCCAAACTGTGGACACGGGCCCACGGGGGCGCTTGGGAAACAAGGGTTTGCATTTTGTGGAGTCGCCACCAATTTTTATGGGAAATTGGAACCGTTCGAATACCTCGTGCCATGTCAAGACACAAAGTAGAGACATGAACACCAAGCAATCGTTACCCTTAGCATTCTATGTCTAGAATGACTCTCGTGGATGCCAATGAACACGGGTGTTCACAGAGATCTGGAGTAAGGGGTGAGGGTACGTATTAGGAAGCTCTTTTGATCGAACACCTAATCCCGCCCGCCTCGATAGCGGCCTCTACTAATGATTAGGGACATCATCTATACTCGATATATCGTCGATTATATGCATGCAATGCAACATCCAAGTTTTAATCCTAGCATGTGAGAATTAACTAAGTCGGTGAACAAATAATTTAGCATACAATTAATGTCGAAGTAGGATTAAGGTTCAATTACATGTGAAAGCATACAAGTGATACAATGAAAGAAATACAATAAAATTATAAAGGAAATTACAATAATTACAATGGATTAATTGATTTATGTCGAAAATACTTTTAAAACGGATAAATTTAGAAAAGAAAGAATAAAGAAATAAACGAACGAAAATTAGGCGATAATATGATTAGTAGTTAATTACATACGTAGATTAATTAAACTAGGTCAAGGCAGAACGGAAGTTCAGGGACAGAAATCAACCGGGAACAGGCGCAGCAGAGCTGCGTCTCTTGGAAGAGGCGCAGCAGTCGCTGCGTCTGTTCCTGGGTTGAGTTGTGGCTGTGAAGCCGGAACCGCAACTCGTTAGTGTTAATTGGTGAATTTAATGGTTGATTAGTATTATTTACTTGGATGAAAGTGATTAATAGATTATTTACATATGATTGATGGTCATGAAAGCAATAAACATGGATGAAACGGAATTAGAACAAATTGATTACAAGATTAACAAGGTTAATTAATTACAAATTAAAACTAACCAAATTAATTAGGTTAAACAGACTATTAATGATGAATTAACGATGGATATGCTAAATAACAGATGCAAATATATCAAAGATCGAATTCCAGAGACTCAATATTAATGAATCGAATCTCTAAAACCCGGATTTGATTTTAATGACGAAAACCCGCAAATATTGGATTATAAGGGATTTACGTCGGGATTTAATAACAAATTAAATACTAATGATGATGAATAATATATTACATTTTAGAACTAAATCGTTATATCAAAGAAACGAAGAACAAACGAAATAAAAGGAACGAATTGACAAAAGACGAAGGAAGAAGAAAGGAATCAGGAACTGCGGCAGCCTCACGAAGAGGCGCAGCAGGTACTGCGTCCCTTCGAAGAGGCGCGGCAGTTGCTGCGTCCTTTCTTGACGGTTGTCCTCTGATAATCCGTAAAAAGGGTTTTTAAAGCATGGTTTAGAAATCGGTTTTAAGAAGTACTTTCGACATAAAGCTTACATTATGATTACAAAAAGTAAATAACAATAAATAAAAGAGAGATTTACACCCTCAGACTTACATGTTTGACGAAACAAGATGAACTAAGTTATCGACTTAATGATGCTCGACGCGAATGTAAAGAAAGTGCCCTCGTAAGAGGAATTAAAATAGATTGATTAAGTTGATTGATTGTGGAGTTGGTCAAATTGGTCGGTCATGCAAACGAGACTGGTACTCAGAAGGATCCGAGCTTACGTGGTCGAATGTTCAAGCACGTAGACGCCAAAAAGTAAGAACAAAGGTCTAGAATGCAAAGGGAGAAGAGAAGGGCAGACACTCGCGTGAGAAATATGAGAGACCGAAGGTCTCTATTTATACTAATCACGGAATTAGGGTTTAGGAAAGGAGAGAAAGATCCGGAAATAACCGACTTAGGTTAAACACGGAAACTTGGACAAAAAGAAAACCTTGAGAAAAAGGCGCAGCAGAGCTGTGTCCCTTAGAAGAGGCGCAGCACCTGCTGCGTCCTTTCCTCAGCGGGTTCCTCCTGCGCAAGAAAGCGCGTTTGACAGCCTGTCGTATTTTAGGCATAACTTTCTCTACAAGACTCGGAATAAGGTTATTTCGGTGGCGTTGGAAAGCTAAGAAAGAGATCTAGAACTTTCTGTGAAATGGGCCTGACCCAAAAAAGTGGTTATCACCTTGCAAAACGGGCCTAAAGCTCGGGTTGTCAATTTAACTAAATGAAATGCACATTTTGTAATGTAAACTTTTAGTTTAGCCCAAAGAAGTGACATGTGACTCAAAATGAGATATAATCTCAACATTTTATGACATCCTAACCTTAGGTAGACAAGCACATTGCTTTGACTCGGGATTTGATGGTTTTAGGAAATGAAGACGGTTTTTGACCCGGACTCCAAATGAACTCTAATTACTGCCAAAACGACCGTAATGACACCTAGATGACAACCATGAGGTAGACACAAATTTTTGAGCGATCACTTGACGATAAACTTACGAACTGTCACAAATCGTTCCGCATACCAAACATGCGACCCAATCATCACCGGGTGGTTTGCGGGTGGTGCAAAAACGAGGTGTCTACATGAGGAATCGAACTTTATTAGATATGGTCCGATCAATGATGAGTCAAACTGAGTTACCTAAGTCATTTTGGGGTTTTGCCATTTCATCTGCGATACCCTCACTTAATCAAAGTCTCACTAAAGCAACTGACAAAACTCCATATGAGATATGGAAAGGGAAAGTCCCGAATTTGCGATACATGAAAGTATGGGGTTGTGATGCTTATGTCAAGAGCAAGTCTGACGATAATCTTGCACCTCCTTCTGACAAATGTATTTTTGTAGGCTACCCTAAGGAAACTTGTCGATATTACTTCTACAATAGTAGCGAGAACAAAGTGTTTGTGGCTCGTGAAGCTATCTTTCTAGAAAAAGAGTTTATTTCTAGAAGACAGAGTGGGAGAAAATTTCAACTTGATGAAGTTCAAGAGCCTGGCGATGTGACAAAGTACATGAAGATGTTCCTTCTACGTCGAATTGGTTATTGTTCCTTCGAACCTAGGAGGTCGAGAGAGGGTTAGTCGCCACTGATAGATACCTTGGTGTTATCGAGGAAGATGGTGACTATGAGGTTTTACTTTTGGAAAGTGATGAACCTAAGACCTACAAAGCAGCTATTACTAGTTCTGACTCTAAGCTATGGCTCGAGGCTATGCAATCCGAAATGGATTCCATGTACGATAATCAGGTATGGGACCTGGTTGACTTACCTAAAGATGTTCGACCTCTTCAGTGTAAGTGGATATTTAAGATTAAAATCAGCATGGATGGACATAAAGATGTCTACAAAGCTAGATTGGTGGCAAAAGGTTTCACCCAAGTTCATGGTTTACACTATGATGAAACTTTTGCACCAGTTGCTATGCTTAGATCTGTTCGGATAATGTTAGCGATTGCTGCATTTCATGATTATGAGATATGGCAATAGTTGTCAAAACCGCCTTCCTGAACGGGTTTCTGGAAGAGGAAGTGTTTATGACACAACCTTAAGGTTTTGTGGATCCTAAAAATCCTAACAAAGTATGGAAACTTAAGAGATTTATTTATGATCTTAAGCAAGCATCAAGGAGTTGGAATCATCGTTTTGATCATGTTATTAAACAGAATGTTTTTTCTCGAAGTGTTGAGGAACCATGTTTATACAAGAAGTTTAGTGGGAGTAAAGTTGTTTTCTTACTTCTTTATGTGGACGACATATTACTCATTAGGAATGATGTAGATCTGCTTGCTTCTGTCAAGAAGTGGTTAGGAAATCACTTCCAAATGAAAGATTTGGGAGAAGCTCAGCGCATCTTGGGTATTCGGATCTATAGGGATAAATCCAAAAGGATATTAGCTTTGAGTCAAGAAGCCTATATCGATAAGATTCTTGACCGATTCAATATGAAAAACTCCAAGAGAGGTTTTCTACCTATAGGCAGTGGGATTAGTTTGAGTAAGTCACAGTGTCCTACTGAGCCTAAGGATATTGAACGCATGAAATCGATTCCCTATGCTTCCGCTGTTGAATCGATCATGTATGCTATGATGTATTCTCATCCTGACGTCTCGTATGCTTTGAGTATGACAAGTCGTTTTCAGAAAACTTCGGGTGAGAGTCACTGGATAACTGTCAAGAATATTCTGAAGTACTTGAGAAGGACTAAGGATTCATTCTTAGTGTTTGGAGGAAAATCTGAATTACGTATAAGAGGTTATACGGATGCCAGTTTCCAAACCGATAGGGATGATTTGAAATCCCAAGCTGGGTTTGTCTTTTTGTTGAACGGAGGGGCGGTTTGCTGGAGAAGTTTTAAGGAGTCTGGAACTGCTGATTCTACAACGGAAGCTAAGTACATTGCAGCCTCTGAAGCTGCAAAGGAAGCTGTTTGGATTAGGCAATTCTTAGAGGGACTGAAGGTAGTTCCGACTGCCGAGGATCCTATCACTTTGTATTGTGATAACAGTGGGGCAATTTTTCAAGCAAAAGAGCCCAAGTCTAGTAACAAGTCTAGACACGTACTTAAGAAATTTCATGTAATTAGAGATTTAATTAAAAGGAAGGAAATTACAGTCTGTAAGGTTGGGACAGCTGACAACATCGCTGATCCTTTAACCAAGTCATTGTCTCAAGCTAAACATGATAGTCATGTAGTTTCTATGGGATTGAGACGAATGCCAGAACTGTTGTAAATTATACGATATGTAATAATAATACGATATTGTATTTATTATTTCATATATGATAATTACATTTATCGTTGTATTCAGTTTTTGTATCTGAATTTAAATACTTTGTTTTGTCCAAATAGGTTGTAGTGATAACGTCGAACCCAATTAAAGTGAACTGGATTAACATTGTATTTTTGTCCCTAGTTACTTAATGAGGTGACGTCTCGGAGTGACTAGATTGTAAGGCGATAGATGACAAGTTCGACTGTCATATGGCCATTGAGATGGCTGGTCGGTTACATAGGCAGATTGTGAGACGGTTTGTCGGATAGTGACCGTTTATAGAGTCCTTAGTTGCTAGGTCGTGGCAAGGATTTCTATTTATTCCTTCGAGTCAATTCTTTAGACTGGTGACTATTTGTCTAAGTTGGTGCAGTTTTCTGGTGGCTTAGGTTTTTGTTCTAGGTTGCGCCGTAAAAAGTGGCCGATGAGCACTTACTGGGTCATTGTGATCTGTATCGAACGAAGAAAATAGGTCAACGGGATTGTCCATTTATGTCATATTTTATCTCAAGGCCACTGGAGGAGAGGTGACTGGATATGCGTGGCCACGCTCGGATGAGATCTATAGTAGATTGTTCGGTCAGACAGTCATTGATCTCCGGATCGAGGAAACCACTTTATGATATGATCACGTGCAAGAACGGCCTGAAAGACATCATGCATTGAGTGGGAGATATTATTGGACAAGAGAATTGGTAGCGCACACTTGTGTCGGACAAGTGGGAGATTGTTGGAGTAGTGTCCTCCACAATAAGTGCGTTTACATATTAAATCTCGTACAAGGAATATAAGGGACTTATTTTATATATTTATCATTTGATAAACGTTAATCGGTAACGCTCGGCTGACTAGAGTTTGACGTTACTATCGTGTGACGGCGGTGATCAACTGATCCCTTTAGGTCACACCTATAGAATGACGCCCAAATTGAATGAATTAATTGTTTATATGAGATACGAGATAATTAATTCCTTGTATTATCTCACTTTTAATTAGTCGTGTGAATGTGTTATTTGATAACGGGTTACGAACTCGGGATAAGAGGATTTATTATTTAATTATGTGATAATTAATTAATAAATTAGAATTTATTAATTAATTGTTAATTAATTAATTTTATACGATATGTGTATAAGTTTTGAGGTGGAGATAATTAGTTATTTAAATTTACAAGAGGTTGTAAAATTAGCTAATAAGGGTTTATAAGATACATTTTATGTTGATAAAATGGTCCAATAATACTTAATGGTTAAGTGGTTATTAGTTGTTAATTTGTATTATCTAATTGTTAAATAATCAAATTAATATTTAATTATGTCAGATAATTAAATATAAGACTTATAAGCATTTATGGGGCAAATGTCGAAAATCAAAATGGACCCGGAGGGGACCATTTGGACAGATTTTTATACACTACTAATACACTCATTATGAGTGGAAAAGGTAGGCATTTCTCACTATCTTTTGTATGTGAATTGTTTACATTTGCATGCCTATAAATACCCAATTCCTTCCATCATTTCTAAGGTTGAAAATTTGAAGAAAAATTGGTCTTTGTGTGCTTGTTGTGGATGGTTCATATACACCATCAATAGACCATATTTTTCTTCTTATTTTGTTCATCCTTTGATATTAAAACACATATAAAAGTAGACTAATAATATTATTTAGTATATCAAATATACATACATAATACTCAAATAATATCTAGTTAATATTATTTGTAGTAAATTTTGGGCTACTCTTGGGTGCACACCAAAGGAGACCATCAATTTTGGTGGTTTGGTATAAGAGGAGGATCATCCATCATTTTATAGCTCAAGATCTACAAAGGTAGGAGACCTTTGTAGTGCCCAAATTTGCCATTTTCCAATGTAAGGAAATTTCTATATTTTTATCTTTGCATGCATGTAGATTTAGACCACTACATAAAATTAGCTAGTAATTTTTGATTTCATAAGATGGGTCTTATTTGGTCTAAATAACTAACAGATAATTGTTGTGGTATATTGTGGTTGTTGTATAATTGTCTGTGGTTTGCGAGGTGCATCCTCGGCTGAGTGGAGTCACTTGCAGGAGTGGCTTCACGCCCTTGATTCGCCTTCTATGGAACCCGCCACAGAAGGGATGTGCACATTTAGGAACTTGGGTTTATCGCTCAGATGAGATGAGCGAGGATTAGGTGGGAACGGCTGCGGTCCCCCACTGGCGGTGTGGAATACTTGTTGGGATGGGTATTCTGGCAGTACTACACACTTTAGTGTGTAGTCAGGTGTGCAGTGATATGATGGAAATTGGTTGGTTGGATTGGATTGTTGTATTGCTTTTGTTGTATTGTTTTATGTAAACAGTAACTGACCCCGGTTTAAATGTTTTGAAAACTGTGGTGATCCATTCGGGGATGGTGAGCAGTTATTGAGCAGGTATGAGTTGATGCGCATGGGATAGCTGGGTTGAGTCGCCACGAGATGTCTAGAAGTCTTCCGATGTGTCATAAACATTCTTTATTTTAGTTTGTTTGGCAGTTTTGATGAACAGTTCTATTTACTTTACCAGTTTTGGATTTTGGGACTTGTATCACTTTAAACTTATTTGTTTAAGTACGTTTCTTTGTTGTATATTTGATATACATTGCCTCGGGTAACCGAGATGGTAGAATTCTCATGCTTTAAGTGGTCCTGGTAAGGCACTTAGAGTATGGGGGTGTTACAAAGTGGTATCAGAGACACGATTTTGGAACCTGTAACTATAAGATTGAGATGCTGAGTTTGTATTACACACGACTCAATAGGTTTTCAAATTGTTTTTGAAAAATGTTTTTGTTTCTTTTAAATATTCTAGCAAAAGTATTTATTTAATAAGGAAGCCCATATTCATATAGAGTGTGATTTTATTTTAAACTTATAATTAGTAATTATGTTGGATCAACTTGTGAGTTGAGCCATATTACTAATTAGGGTTTTAGCAAGGCATACTCTTAAACCCTAAAATCTAACCTAACTTCAAGCTAGGGTTTTCATGAAAAACGAGGCATATGTGCCGTGTTTATTTCGTGTAAACTTAAGGAATAAAAGTTGTTATTCTTAAGATTTTATTCTCTAGAATTATCTTAACATATCTTTTATATTTAGCTTGATATGGTTATTTATGATAAGGATATTCTTGTTATGGAAAATCTTATCATATCTTAAGATTTAAGGAAAGAATAATAGGAGAATAATTTAAAAATTATCTTTTGGATTATTCTCTATTATCTCTTAGAGTTTTAAGGAAAGAAATAATAAAGATATGATTTGTTTACATATCTAATATTTCGGCCATTAGGGTTTCGTGGAAACTGAGTGATATGCTCCTTCCTTTACTATAAATACTTTGCACTTTGCAACATTTAAAAGTAAGGCCTTTAAGCATAATTTGATTTTATTTTTAAGAGCAAAAACGGTGTGTTTCAAAGCAGAAAACCGTTTTGTAATTTTCGAAAAAGGTCGTGTGTTTATAAACTTGTGCATTCGTTCTTTCGTTATCGTTATAAGATAATAGTGCTTAATTGATTTCTTACTCGTTCACTAACGTGAACTTTTAGTAGAATTATTAGTGCTTTCTTATTAGCTTAAGTTAGTCACTCGAGTATTTAACGGTACTCACTTGAGTTACAACTATGGTTAGTTGTACGAGTTGGGTTAGTAATTTTGTAATCCGTAGAAAGGTACTAAATTTATTAATCGAGTATAGTAGACGTAGGTTTCAAATTTGTGAAACTGAACCACTTCAAAAATCCGTGTGTCTTCTTCTTTCGTTCGTTTATATTCGTTAGTTAGTTAATTAGTTAAAGTTTAATCAATAAACTTTAAATAAAAAATTATTCAATTACAATCGAAAAAGTAGCTAAAGTTTTTAATCCTCAATTCACCCCCCCCCCCTTCTTGAGTATTTCGGATCGATAGACTCTTCAATTGGTATTAGAGCCTCATGCTCTTGATTGCCTAACCGCAAAGAGGCTGATCTGTCTATCTTTACTTATCTTATCGTTTTATATTCCGCTGCCTATCACGTGATAAATGAATTCCAAATACCTCAAGTGTCCCGTCTTTGATGGGAAGAATTATGGGTTATGGAAAAACATGATGACTCACTATGTGAAAGGTCATGATTGGGAGTGTTGGAAGATTATCCAAAGTGGACCGTATAAAATCTTGGTTGCATCCACTGAAGGCACTACCTACGAGAAAAAGTAAGTGGACTATGTCGAGGCTGACTACAAGAAGGCCGAAAAGAACTCTAAAGCTATAAGTCTATTGCAAAACGGTATGACTACTACAGAGTTCGATCGCTTCTCTTCGTGCTCAACGGCCAAAGAAATATGGGACGGCCTTGAATTAGCTTATGAAGGTACTTCCATTGTTAGGAAACACCGCATAGATCTGTTAATTCAGAAATATGAGCTATTCAGTATGGAGCCAAATGAGTCCTTGGATAGTATGTCCACACGTTTTTCAAGCATTATAAACGAATTAAAAAACTTAGGAAGAAAGTTCAACACCGAGGACATTGCAAAGAAGGTTCTTAGGAGCCTGACTAAAAAGTTGCGTGCCAAGGTCACAGCAATGGAGGAATCGCGAGATCTTGAAAACCTATCCTACCAAGAACTCATTGGTGCTCTCATGGCCCATGAAATTACTCTAAATGCCGATGAGGCAGAACCAAGTAGAGGCAAAAATATGGCCTTGAAAAGCAAAGATGTTAGCTCCGACATAGAAGATGAGACCGTATTGTTTGCACGTCGTTTTAAAAATAGAATCTTTCGAAACAAGCAAGCAAAATCTTCTTATAACAACAAGTCCTTTAACAAGAAAGCAACAGAATCAAAATCATCATTTGCTAACAGAGGTTGTTTCAAGTGTGGAGAATCTAATCACATGATCAAGGATTGTCCAACATGGGAGAAAATCAAGGACAAGGCGAAACGTGAGAAGACAAAGAAGGAGTTCAAACAAGTAATGATGGCTTCGTGTTGGGGAGATCTTGACTCAGAAGATGATGAAGGATCCAAAGATGATGAAGTAGCCAACCTTTGTCTCAGCAGCGTCAGTCTTGACCTAATCTCTGACAGCGACAATGATAGCACGAATTCTCACTCAAATTATTGCTTTCTAGGAGAATCAGATGAAGATGACGATAATGAGGTTAGTTATCTTGAACTCAAAAAACGTGTTAAGAAATTGTCTAAAAATGCCCTAATTGAATTTTTTGAGCAATCCCTCGATAAATGTCATGAACAGGATATGGAACTAAAGGATCTAAAGGAACATATTCTTGATATTGCTGAGGAGAATCATATTCTAAAGGCAAAAGCTAAGAAGTTGAAATCTAAATTTACAGCTGATAAAGCTACAACATTAGATACTGCTAATGCTGAAAAGAAGGAATTAGAATCTAAAGTTATAGCTAATGAAGCTATAACTTCAGATCTAAAGCTTAACATCAAGCACCTTTAAGCCAAAGTTATAGCTAATGAAGCTATAACATTAGAACTTAGAAAGGCCAAAGAACTCGTAGTGTCTAAAGCCACGGCTAATGAAGCTATGATCCTAGATCAGAAGAAAGAAATAGATTCTCTCACAAAGCAATTAAAGGAATCTAAAACTGAGATGATCAATGTTAAGAAGCAACATTAAGATGTTGTATTTATTCTTAACAAAAGGTTCCAAGACTTTCGTGACAATTATAAGAAGGATAATGACGTAGATCACACGAAATGTCTTGAAAAAATTAAGAACCTAAAGGACTTGGTTCTACACGCAAGGAAAGTCCATGACAAGTAGGAAGGTAGCACAAAAGTCCTAAACTTCTTAACCGAACAATCTGACACTAATATGAAGATGAGGTTAGGATATGAGTGCTACAGTCGTAGAGATCACTCTAAATGCAAATCAACACCTTCTAACTATGATTTCAGAAAAAGAAAATATGTTGGTCTCTCTGAATATCTGATTTGCAATTATTGTGGTCATACGGGTCACATCCAAGACAATTGTGTCAAACGTGTACGAGATATACGAAAAAATACCCAATTTGTTGAAACGGTTG
Organism: Silene latifolia; assembly: GCF_048544455.1. Classification (NCBI taxonomy): domain Eukaryota; kingdom Viridiplantae; phylum Streptophyta; class Magnoliopsida; order Caryophyllales; family Caryophyllaceae; genus Silene; species Silene latifolia. The sequence continues at coordinate 95,720,261 of NC_133535.1, read as the reverse complement.
ACACAACAGTCGAGGACGAATAATCCACTATAGATGAACCTAACGAAGAAAGGAGTAATAACTTTCGTTGGTTCTACGATATGGCTTTTGATTATACAAAAAAACCTAGCACCCCACAAACTCCTTGTCGGTCTAGACAAAGTAAACCTAAACATAAGGAAAATGAATATGTGAGACCTAGAGAAATCCCTAGACCTAGAGATATCCCTAAACCTAGAACGCCTCCTAAACAAAACTACCCAAGGTTTAGAAATACGACCATTAGACAAGTTTTGGTGCGAAAGGACTTAGTATATAGAGTAACTAACTGTAAAGGACCCAACCTAGCTTCGGTACCTAAAAACTGTATCTAATCCTTTTGCTGGTAATAGTGAAAGAAAACAATCAATGGTATCTTGACAGTGGATGCTCAAGACACATGACCGGAGATAAGAACATGTTTCTTTCACTCAAACCCTTCAATGGAGGAAAAGTGACGTTTGGGGACAACAAGAAGGGTAAAGTGATTGGTGTGGGCAAAGTTAGAATTTCTAAATCACACGCGATCAGTGATGTTTATCTAGTGGATGGTCTCAAGCATAATCTACTTAGCATATCTCAACTATGCGACAAAGGTAACAAGGTTGTTTTTCATACAGATGTTTGTCGTATTATCATTGAAGGTACGAGCAATATTATCCTTAAAGGGCATAGGAAAAGAAACGTATATATGGTAGATTTAAATGCTGTGCCTACTAACTCTTTTACATGCATGAAAGTTACACTTGATGATCCTTGTTTATGGCACAAGCGGTTTGGTCACATTAGCTCACTAACCTTGAACAAACTCAAGACGTGGGACTTGGTTGAAGGACTACCTAAGATCAAGTTTGACCAAGAAAAGATGTGTGACACCTATGCTCGGTGCAAACATGTGAGATACTCGTTTAAACCGAAAAGAGTAGTAAGCACGAATCATGCCTTCGAATTGGTACACATGGACTTATGTGGTCCTATGAAGGTAAGAAGTAGAGGAGGATCCAGGTATGTCTTTGTCCTCGTAGATGACTACTCAAGGTATGTATGGTCTATCTTTCTTCATTCTAAAGATGATACTTTTGATGAATTCGATTGTCTTATGAAACTCGTTTAAAATAAATATAAGACTAACCTTGTGTCTATTCGTACGGATCATGGCACTGAATTTGATAATCAAGCCTTTATAGAATATCGTAGAGTTAATGGTGTAGGACATAAATTTTTTGCACCAAGAACTCCTCAACAAAACGGTGTCGTTGAGCGTATGAATAGAACACTAGAAGATATGGCTCATACAATGCTTTTATGTAGTGGTTTACCTCGTAATTTTTGGGCTGAAGCAATCAGTACTTCATGTTATATCCATAATCGTGCTATGATAAGACCTATCCTAAAGAAAACCCCTTATGAAATTCTAAGAGGTCGTAAACCTAATATCTCTCATCTTCGTTGTTTTGGGAGTAAGTGTTTTGTTCATAATAATGGTAAAAATAGGTTAAGTAAATTCGACCCTAGGAGTGATGAGGCGATTTTTATAGGATACTCGATCATAGCAAAGCTTATAAGGTATTTAATAAAAGAACACTCTGCATCGAAGAAAGTATTCATGTTATTTTTGATGAAGATAATGTGTTCGATAAGCCCTTACAGGATGAGGAAGAAGATATGGATGAACCTGACTTTCGTCTTTCCAGAGACGATCCCCCGGAATTGGAAATTGAGAATAATGAGATTGAAGGAATAAATGATGAGCTTGATCATTCTTCTAAAGATAAAAAGGAGAAAACTAAAGTTATAGTTGATGATACTATAACATTGTCTCAAGAAAAGGATTCCCAATCCAATGTTATAGATAATGTTACTATAACATTGAATCCAAATCAAGGTAATGAGTCCGAAGTTATACCCGACTCCACTACAACACCAGGATTGGATTCAGGGGGATCGTCCTCAAATTCTGAGCCAAGTAATGTTGGATCAAGTTCAAATAATGAAGAACCAAGTACTTCAACAAAGTGGAAATACAAGAGATCACATCCAATAGATAATATTCTCGGCAATATTAAGAAGGGAGTTCAAACGAGACGATCCTTGAACAATTTCTGCTCGTTCTATTCATTCTTATCTATGATCGAACCAACAAATATTAAGGAAGCTCTCGCAGAATCAGATTGGATAATAGCTATGCAAGAAGAGATTCAACAATTTGATCGGAATAAAGTTTGGCACTTAGTTCCTAGACCCAAGGATCAATCTGTAATTGGAACAAGATGGGTGTTCAGAAATAAACTGGATGATGCTGGGGTCATTGTTCGAAATAAAGCAAGATTGGTGGTACAAGGTTATAATCAACAAGAAGGAATAGACTATGACGAGACCATTGCACCTGTTGCTCATCTTGAGGCCATTAGACTCCTGATAACTTTTGCAGCTTATAAAGGAATGAATCTCTTTCAAATGGACGTCAAGACAGCATTTCTAAATGGGTACTTACAGGAAGAAGTCTTCGTAGAACAACCTCCTGGATTTAAGGATAGCAAATTTGAAGACCATGTCTTTAAGTTAGACAAAGCCCTGTATAGATTAAAGCAAGCACCAAAGGCCTGGTATGACAGATTATGAAATTTTCTACTTAACAGTGGATTTAAGAGAGGATTTGTTGATAAAACCCTATTCCTAAAATCCGAGGGTACTGACCTTTTGGTTGTTCAAATCTACGTTGACGATATTATTTTTGGATCAACTAACCGCAGTCTGTGCAAGTATTTTTCGGAGTTGATGACTTCAGAATTTGAGATGAGTATAATGGGAGAATTGAAATTCTTCCTAGGACTGCAAATTCAACAAACTGAGGAAGGCATCAATATTCATCAACAGAAATATATTAAGGAATTAATTCGAAAGTTCAGAATGGAAAATTCCCATGCTATGCCCACTCCAATGGTCGCAGACAAGAAATTAACCTTAGATGAAGACGGTAAGTCAGTTGATGAAACAACTTACCGAGGAATGATTGGGTCATTGCTATATTTAACTGCAAGTAGACCAGATATCATGTTCAGCGTATGCGTTTGTGCGAGATATCAATCATCTCCCAAAGAGTCGCATATGACGGACGTAAAAAGAATTTTACGATATCTTATCGGCACTGCTAAACTTATTTATGGTATCCGATGGAGTGCAATTTCGATCTGGTCGGATATTCAGATGCTGACTACGCAGGATGCTCATTAGACAGGAAAAGTACGTCAGGCGTTGCCACATTCGTTGGACCTTGCATTATCACGTGGGGTTCAAAGAAGCAGATTTCAGTTGCCCTTTCAACAGCAGAAGCCGAATATATTGTAGCAAGACTGGTATGTACTCAATTATTATGGCTTAAGCAACAATTACGTGATTATGGTGTTGACGTAGGTTGTATTTCTATTTTGTGTGATAATACGAGTGCTATTATTATTTCCAAAAATCCCGCGCAGCACTCGCTTACCAAACACATTGAAATTAGACTTCATTTCATACGAGACCATGTTGAGAAAGGGAATATAAAACTTGAATTTTGTAGTACAGAGAAACAATGCGCAGACATTCTGACAAAATCATTAGCTAGAGAACGATTTGAGACTTTACGGTAGCAAATTGGTTTAATCAGTGGTACCTAAGCTTTTATAAATGTTTATTCTCTCAATGATTGATTAGTAAAGATAAGATTGTATGACTGTGTCCGTCTATTACGTTACATGAATAATTACGTTTTTAGAAATTTATTTATCATATATATTTTATTTGTGCTTAAGAATTTATTGTAGCATACAAATATTATCTTTTACCAAAATTGAGATACACCATATAACCCTATTTTCCAAATCCTATCAAATCTTTCCTAATATCCTCTACATTCAAAATCTCGTCCATATCCTTCCTAAACTCTTCTCCTTAATTACCATATTTATCAAACAACCACCTCTTTTACCTAAACCTAGACTCCTACCCTACATTCTATAATTACACCTTAAACCGAGTACTATTGACTACACCTCCCATTTGCTCTTACTTTTTTACTTTACCAAATCCTCACACAATCTCCATAATCATCATCATCTTCAACCTCTAAAACATGACACCTCCACATGCATCTACACGGTCTTCAACCCGCATCCAACACCAACAAAAACCATGCAATCAACCACAACAAACACTATCTCATCACCCTAATTCCTCTACCTTTACTTCAACAAACCCACAACCATCACCTCCTCTGTTTCGTGGTCGGGATGACGTAATTTCCGAAGGTAAAAGGCATCGGCTTAACAAGGGGAAGAATAAGTTGGTAGTTGATGAAGTTGAGGAAGCTAGTGAACCCGAAGTAATTGTTCGGGACGGGATTTCGAGGACTCTATTTCGGGAGCCTTCGAAAAGAGCAACTAAGGCCGGTTTGAACCTGGTTCGGTTGACTAAAGATGAAAGCATCCTTGTTTCTCGGGTTTTGCAATACTCAATTCATGGAGGAAGGTATTATCCTAAGTCTTGGTTGTCTCAAATTCCGTCTCTTAAGTTCTTTGTCGACTTTCTTGATTTTCAATGTTGGAGTGATCTGAGTCGGTTTTCGGGTCCTACTTACCCGGTTGAGGTTATAAAATTCTTTGCTTCGGTCAAAATTAAGAATGGTGTGTTGCATGCGGTCGTGAACAGTGTCGATGTCACCATCACTATTGACGATTTTTGTTCGGCCTTTAAAATTACTCATGATGGAATTGATATTGATCCAAGTTTGGAATGGTCTAATGTTGATGATGACAAGCAATTTGTCATTAAAAGGTACTTTGATGAGGTTCGTTATGAAGGTAGCAATATTGTGGTCCGTCCTCTCTCTGCAAAAATCAAGTTCTTTTTGAACTTTTTGTGGAATACCGTTGTGCCGAGAAGGGGTGGACGGGATAAAGTGTCAAGTTATGAGGCTATCATTGTGTATTCTTGGTTGGAGGGTCGGAAAATTAATTTGGCGAGTCTTGTGTTTAATCATATCATTCAGTCAAGCATAACCGTTACCAAGGAGAAACATTGCACTACTCTCGATCTTCCATATGGGATGTGGATATCACGGTTGTTGGAGATTAAGAGAGTTATAGGTCGAGAGAGTTATGGTGTGAGTGCAAAAGACGGTATGTGTGACCGTGTGATTAAGTTGATGGGTCTCGGGTTTGATGGACCCGAATTGGTCTTTGCTAAGAATGTTGAAAAGAGCTCTAGTGATGTTGGATTTGAAGGAAAAGTAGATCTATATACTCAACATATTCATATATGGTTTATGTTAATTTAATCATAAAATTAATTGGTGATCTTATGCATGCAAACTATAAACAATTTAAAGAAGAAATCTCTATCTTACATTGGTATTTCGGTTTATTTGGGCACAAGAGAGATCTCCTTCTCTCTTGTTCTTGTGCTTTCCTCAATGGATGAACTAGGATCCAAGTATAGGATCCCTCCCAAAGTATAATACCCAAAGCAAACTCTTAATCAAATTAATATTATGTATACTAGAATAATATTAATTTAGCATAAAAATTGACCCAAAAATATTTGGTTTTGGTCTCCTAAAACCGGTTAGGAGAAGGAGAAGAAGGAAGAAAAATATTTTTATCTCTCTAAAATATTTTTGATGGATGATTAAATGAATGAATACACTAAAATGTTATCTTGTGTATATCATAAATTATAAGGCAAAACCCTTGGTTTTGCTCTTGTGAAAAACCGGGTAAGGGAAGAGAGGGGAGCCAATGCATGCTTGAGTTTGTCTTCACAATGACAACTAGGTTTTGCATGGCTAGTTTAGTAGGTAATGATCATGTTTACCACTAACATAATCAACGCAATATAATCCTAAAACTCCTCTTCATTTCGGCACATATGTAAAATGGAATCCATTTTATTTTTGTCAATTTGTCAATATGTCACATGTCACATGTCACATAAAATTGTTATGTATTTTTAACATATTAAAAATCAACGTATTAATAAAAATACGTCATATAAAAATCGACTTAGTAATTCATAATTACTTGTACCAAAATATTTTACCAATTATAAATCACAATAATTTGTATTTATAATAATTCATTTAATTTCAATTGTTTCCTTAAACAATAATTTAATCTGAGTAATGAAACAATTCGATTACTTAGACCGTATCTCATTTAATCAAATTTCAATGTGACACGTAAATATTACTTCCAAAATCGTCCGTCAATTTTAAATAATTTAATTGACTCGTAACGTTATACGATCAATTAATTGATCAATTAAGAGTGTTGCCCTTTAGGTATGACCTAGGGGATCAACTGATCACCACCGTCGCACGACAGTAATGTCAAACTCTAGTCAGCCAATCATTACCAATATGTGTGGACCAGTTGACAGTAAAAATATTACTTCCCAATTGTATTCTTTATAATGAGACTTAAACATGTGATCATCATGATCAACAGTTGTGATCGCATTATTGTCGGAGGACACATATTCCAACAATCTCCCACTTGTCCTCGACAAGTGTGCGTCACCAATTCTCTTGTCCTATTACTATCTCCCACTCAATGCAAGGTGTCTTTCAGGTCGTACTTGCAAGTGATCATGTCGAGAGTGGTTTCCTCGATCCGGAGAATAACTGATTGACCGGATTTATCCACCATGGATACATTCCGAGCGTGGCCACGCATTTCCAGTTCATTACTCCTCGAGTGGCCCTGAGATATTGTTATAACCCTGACTAGGGGTGGACAATTCCTATCGCACTCATTCCCTTCAACTAGCCACAGCCATCATAACCCAAAATATGCCCATTTGACCCCATTTACGAAGGTCGTAGTAACACAAATCAAAGTTAATCTGAAACTGTGCCATCTTAGGCGAATAGTCTTTAGTCAAAAGAATCGACTCATTTGAATACTATAGCAGCTCTCGCCACGACCAGGCTATATAAATTTGCCAGAACTCTATAAGCGGTCATAAGGCCCGACAAAATGTTCCTAACAGTCCGCCTATGTGATCGGCTAGTCATTCTCATATGACTCTATGGCACTTGAACTTGCCATCAATCGCATCACACTCTAGTCACTTCGAGACGTCACCTCATGTAAGTAACTATGGGCAAATACAATGTTAATCCATGTTCACTTAAACGGGGTTCAATTGTCTCTACAACCCGTCAGATGTAACAAAGTATAAGGTGAGTTAATAATAACTCAAACGACAAATGTCGACATCACACTCGGGTAGTCGTCAATACCATATTACAACCTTGTGATGCATATCGTAAGTGTGTAAACACTTGTTGATTGCAATAGAAGTTTAACATGTTACGTGTCCATGTGTTCAAACTTCTTAATCGTATTATCCTTTACATTCATGTTATCACTCATAGCATGAACCTTACCAAGTACACATCACGGTTCCCGACCTTGGTTTCGGTTCTTTATCTTGAAAGAACTTCCTTATCGATTATCACATAACGAACGAATTTGTGGTGAATGATATAACTTGTACTGATCAAGTACTCCATCCACACACAATGCACTAGGTATATGTTTTGTAGAGTCTTGAAACAATTTCTCAAGATGATTAGCCTAGCACTTCTCATAAGTCCTAGCATATTTAGGAAAGATTAGCTTTGAGCAACTTCTTATTCAACTAAGTATCTTTCCAAACTTCCTATTTCTCCTTTTGGCTTGAAAAGTTTAGGATTTTCATAAATCTTTACGTGTGTTCGGATTTTCTATAATATGTGCAACCTCTTGACACATAACAGAGTATTCTGTCTAACACCGAAATCGCTCATCGAATTCTTCTCGAGAATTCATGACGTTTCTACTATGGCTTACCAATGATTCATCATGCTCTTATGCATATGATTCATAATTGGACATGTGCATGATTATTCTAATGGCGGAAACATTAGTAACTTTTAATCATGTCATCAACTATATTTAGGTTCAAGGAACGACCATGACTGCTAATGGCAATTCCATTTTCATTTAAATGAATAACCTACGTATCTCGTTGATTCGATGTGTATCTTACAATACTTATCCAACATCTCATGATGTAGTTGGATTCATCATGGTCCATTTTCATCCAGAATTGAAAACTCAAATCTTCCTCTGTTAAGGAAGGTATTAGCTCGTCATTCTTCAATGAGTGATGAGTTATAAACTTATATAAGATGATTACTCCCACTAAATTCCATGTCTTCACATGATAATTTCTAACTCCCACTTGATTCGCAATTGACTACTCAATTGAGACATTATATTGCTTTTGTTTGAGATAAAACCATATATGTTCTCATCATATCCTTTCAAAATACCTATTTTGAAGTGGTCTCATTTTTAACCTTATGGAAAGAGATTTTTAATCTCTAACACATTCATGTCATAATGATGTGTGGTAATGTCATTTATTAAATATAAGTAATATCTAATACACGTCCTTCAAAATATCCCTTTCAGAAGGAGGTTTAACCAATTCATTTTCATAATGTGGCTAAGTAATGACTTTTGCGTGGTTAAAACATAACTTAGCAATTTGAGGATATCGGTATATCAAACCTTGCAACCTCTAGTCATAAATCTCGTTTATTTTCTAGGATGTTACTTTGATTCATTTAGGCTCTTGAGTAAATATTAATGTTGAAACTATTGGTCAAAATTTATCATAAACTAGTCAAAACTCTTGTTAAGACTTTACATTAGTCATTTTTCTTCCAAAACTTTCTTTTGGTCTCCTCGTGTAGTTATCTTGAGAACATACTCTTATGATTACTTCACTTGGTCTCTCTAGTCATGTAGAACTAGTTGAGACCATAGATGTCATCTACTGGGTATACTATATAAATAGATATACCTTAATTCAAATCATTCTTCATTGCGTAGATCTCATTTACACAAGTACACAACCTTATCTTGGTGTGTGTTGTGTGTCCTCATTTTTCTCCCACTCTATCTTTAGAATAAATACACTAGAGATTCAAATATAGCATATGAGACACAAATAATGATTTTGAAGTATGAGGAGAAATATCTCATAGGTTGACTAATAGTTTTAGATTTTGTAAGTGTACTTGGTGATAGACATTCCTTTAAGAGAGTTCATAGACTCATAATCACTTTATAAATGATCATACACAAGCCTTAAGCATGTGGACATATAATGAATCCTATCATTATAGTTGTCTATTAGATCACTTTAAGTGAATAATCATATGTTTCTAAGAGCAAGCATTTAAATACGAATTTTAGAACAAGGATAAAATGATAAAGCGGGTGACTTGGGTTGCAAACCAAGCCACCATTATCCAAAATACAACCAATTATCCAAAATACCTTTCCATGTCGAACACGAAAACTTAAAGGTTCTAAAATCCAAAACATAATTAAAAATAAGACAATAAAAAGCGAAGCTCCATGAAAGCTATTCCTAGCTTCTTGATGGTTTCTCAAGCTTGCTTTTCTTTTCCTTTGTCTTTGTTTGGTGGAGGCCCTATTTACAATAAAAAGGGAGATACATTATCACAACTTTGTATCACAATACCATAGTTGAATTAGAAACATAAAAGAAAGGATAGTCATTTACCTACTGGAGTGATCTTTCCAGCCTTAATATCACCAAGGTATTTGGAACAATTTCTTTTCCAATGTCCAACACCATTACAATAATGGCATTTATCAAGAGGACCCTTCTTGATTTTTGAAGTGCTAGCTTCGTAAGTCTTAGCTTTGGTGAAAGTGGGAGCTTGTTTCTTACCCTTCCTCCCATTCTTCTTGAACTTCCCCTTGCTCTTAGTGCTTATGTTAAGAACATCCTTAGGTGGGTTCACATTTAACCCCATGTCCCTTTCGGCTTGCACAAGTAACTTGTGCAATTCTTCAAGAGACACATCCTTGTCTTGCATGTTAAAATTCACCCGGAATTGAACATACGCTTTGACTTTGGATAAGGAGTGTAGAATCCTATCTACAATAAGTTCTTTGGGGATTTCAACCTTTTGAATCTTCAAGGTCTCGACTAGCTCCATAAGTTTGAGCACATGAGGGCTAACCTTTTGGCCCTCTTTGAAGTCGAGATCAAAGAATGCCGCGGCCGCCTCATATTGGACGATCCGCGGAGTTTGTGAAAACATTGTCACAAGCTTGGAGTAAATCTCATTAGCGGTGCCCATCTTAAAGGCTCTCCTTTGGAGATCCGCCTCCATCGCAAATATCAACACATTTTTCATTGCGGCGGACTCCTTATGGTAAGCCTCATATGCTTCCCTAGTGGCGGCGGTCGACCTAGTAGTAGGTTCGGGTGGAGAGGCCTCGGTAAGGTAACGAAGCTTGTCGTCACCTTGGGCGGCTAATTTGAGTTGGGCATCCCAATCGGAGAAATTTGACCCATTCTTTTCAAGTTTACATCGATCCATGAAGGATCGGAGCCATGATGAATTAGCGAGAGGCGTGGCGTTAGGGTTTGGTGTAGCCATTTGTTATGAGGAAAAAGAAGTGGTCTACAAAACAAAATAGAAGGAGTAAAACAAATGTCGTTTTAATAATAATACTCGTAAAAATTTATAATTTAAACAAGTTTTATGCATTTTTCTAGTGACCTCTACCCAACTAGATAAATGATTCCAAGACCCAAATTCATATTAACTTGGGCACGGTGTGGCCGATAAAACCCTTATTAATATAACTCGGTGGATTAACGCTTTAATCGATTCTACTTTTAGAACTCTTGGTCGATAATATTACATTAACATTTATATTTAGCCCAAAACACATTCAACAAGGGCACGGTGTGGCCGATAAAACCCTTATCGAAAAAACTTTTGTTGAGTTCAATCCAAATTTCGAATAAATGTGTCCATGATCCAAACCCATATTAATTTGGGCACGGTGTGGCCGATGAAACCTTCATCAACATGAATTCGGTGGATAGACATTTATCACCCACTTCCCCTACGTAACAAGGTTTGTACCCCGGTGTGACCGAGTGCACTCCCTCACGAAATAGGTTTTTATGGTTTCTACTCTTTGGTAAGGCTATGTCTCAATTGATTGTTTTAGCGAGAGGTCATGTCAATTTATTATCTATCACGTTTTAAGTGAACTAAAGCGGTGAACTACGATAATTGTAATTGACACGGTCGATAAACTCGATGAAGATGATGCATGTTTTAGTTATGGCGATTTAGCGATGCATGCAACATATAAATAAAATGCAAAGCATAAAAATAAATCCTAGTATGGCCTTCCTAAAATAGAAAATCTAATTAACTATTACATATTCGGAAACCAACTCCATTGGTCCCTTGAACTTCGGTTGTGGCACGTATTTCGAGGTAACACCGTCTTTATGTATCGCCATCTTGAAGGAATCCGTCTTCGGGAACTCCGAAATAAATAAATTACATAATAAATTACATAATTTCCTATTATACATTTGTAACTAAAATAAAATAAATCTATTAAATTACAAAACGGTGATACGAGATCACAATAAATTACAACCGAATCGATATTCCCATACATTTCGGGCAACACCAATTAAAAACTAAGGCCATACTAAATAAAAATTACATAATTCAAAAATTACATAAAATAAAATTATGACAATCATAAAGAAAATGCAGCATTATAATATGTATGAACATGCCCAATTTTATGCTAAATCGCCTTTAAGTAGCCAATATCGTATATTACTCGGTTTTTACGGATTTGCGTGATTCAACATTTTATAATCACAAAAATTACATAAATTCATATTTATGCATAAGTTAATTACCCTAACCTCTTAGGACTCAAAATTTAATCTTCACTAATTATTTGACCATAATTAACTCATATTTCTAAAATTTGTTCATTAATGGACCTAAAATTACAATAAAAAGCTATAAACTTCAAATAAATCACAAAATTTCAAATAAATTTGAAATTTAAAATTTAAACTCATGAACATTCTGTAAAAATACCATGACACTCATAATGTTCAAAAAACTTAGGTTAAAAATTTCGAAATTTATCCGGAAAAACAATGTTGCGGTTTATCGGTTTTAACAAAAATAATCATAAAAACATGAGAAAAATTATATTCATCAACTTTTCAATTTTTAGATCTGAAAAAGATAATAAAATGCAACATTTGACGTTTTTCCTTAGTCATAGAGTATGTTTTATTAATATTTCACTAATTAAGTCACTATTTATGCTATTTTTCTTCAAAAATCATAAATCATGCATAAAGACTTCAATATAGCTTATTATTTTACACACATCTTGTAAAATTGCATGTGACAACATACTAAATTTCTATGACCAGATTCGAAATTTATCTCATATTAACCTATTTTTCATCTAAATCCGATTTTAATAATGAAAAATCCATTTTTCGAGCATAAGAAGTCCAAAAATTATGAAACTTTACAGGTCATCTCAAAATAATATATGTGACAACATAACCAAAAATCACTGGAAAATTCGAAGTTTAGCTAATTTTAGTCCGAAAATGACATTTTATTCATAAAATCATATTTTTAATGCCATTATAATATAATATGAACAATAAAAATCCATAAATTAACCAAAATATCCTAAAAATATTTTAGGACCAGAAACTTTAACATGCATAAATTAATTTCGTTATATATCATAATAACACAAATTAAACAAGTTTTATATGTTAATCGTATAACTCGGAAAAACTTTTAACCGATTTGCATGCAAACAACCATGGCTCTTGATACCGATTGAAGGAAAAGTAGATCTATATACTCAACATATTCATATATGTTTTATGTTAATTTAATCATAAAATTAATTGGTGATCTTATGCATGCAAACTATAAACAATTTAAAGAAGAAATCTCTATCTTACATTGGTATTTCGGTTTATTTGGGCACAAGAGAGATCTCCTTCTCTCTTGTTCTTGTGCTTTCCTCAATGGATGAACTAGGATCCAAGTATAGGATCTCTCCCAAAGTATAATACCCAAAGCAAACTCTTAATCAAATTAATATTATGTATACTAGAATAATATTAATTTAGCATAAAAATTGACCCAAAAATATTTGGTTTTGGTCTCCTAAAACCGGTTAGGAGAAGGAGAAGAAGGAAGAAAAATATTTTTATCTCTCTAAAATATTTTTGATGGATGATAAAATGAATGAATACACTAAAATGTTATCTTGTGTATATCATAAATTATAAGGCGAAACCCTTGGTTTTGCTCTTGTGAAAAACCGGGTAAGGGAAGAGAGGGGAGCCAATGCATGCTTGAGTTTGTCTTCACAATGACAACTAGGTTTTGCATGGCTAGTTTAGTAGGTAATGATCATGTTTACCACTAACATAATCAACACAATATAATCCTAAAACTCCTCTTCATTTCGGCACATATGTAAAATGGAATCCATTTTATTTTTGTCAATTTGTCAATATGTCACATGTCACATGTCACATAAAATTGTTATGTATTTTTAACATATTAAAAATCAACGTATTAATAAAAATACGTCATATACAAAAATCGACTTAGTAATTCATAATTACTTGTACCAAAATATTTTACCAATTATAAATCACAATAATTTGTATTTATAATAATTCATTCAATTTCAATTGTTTCCTTAAACAATAATTTCATCTGAGTAATGAAACAATTCGATTACTTAGACCGTATCTCATTTAATCAAATTTCAATGTGACACGTAAATATTACTTCCAAAATCGTCCGTCAATTTTAAATAATTTAATTGACTCGTAACGTTATACGATCAATTAATTGATCAATTAAGAGTGTTGCCCTTTAGGTATGACCTAGGGGATCAACTGATCACCACCGTCGCACGACAGTAATGTCAAACTCTAGTCAGCCAATCATTACCGATATGTGTGGACCAGTTGACAGTAAAAATATTACTTCCCAATTGTATTCTTTATAATGAGACTTAAACATGTGATCATCATGATCAACAGTTGTGATCGCATTATTGTCGGAGGACACATATTCCAACAGGATTGGTGGCCTTGGAAGCCAAATTGGATGTTTTTATGGGATCTTTGATGGCTAAGTTTGAGGAGCAACCCATGACATTAGCCACGGCCATGTCTCGGGTTGGACCATCACGGTCCTCGGATGGTGGCTTGGATAGTGCTCGGGTTTATGCGTGGATGGACAGGGTTGATAAGAGGCTTACGAGTTTTGAGAAGGATTTGGTGGCAATTCGTGAGGAAGTGGTCCAACACGGTCATCGTCTCTCTTACCTTACTAGTCAAGGGGGTGCGTTGGTCATGGATGGAAAAGCAATGAAGGCCAATTAATCTCTTACTTTGGAGGCGACAAAGGCTTTGTCTCTGAAAGTTCTTAACTTTGAGAGAAGCCTTCAAGCTCAAGCTACACTTTTGCGGAGCTCATTTGATCGTCTTGATGCCTTGGAACATCGTACTCGTCCCGATTACGTTAACTCATACAAAACCTGTCAAATTTAGCCTTGCCTTACCCCTCCCCTGTTTTCGCTTTTTCCCTTATTAGGCCTTAATTTCTTTTGTTTTTCTAATGGTGTATTTTGCATCCTCAAACTCTCTACCATTCGGCCCATTTTTGGCATGCTACTTGTGGTTATGGCCCAAGTAGTTCTAAACATGTTGTTCATTCGGCCCATTTGGCATAGACATGTTCTCTTTGGTTTGTATGCTATCTTATTTCGTAGGTACTTCTGTTTATCTATGGTTTATTAAGTTTCTTATCTCGTTCTTATCTCTTGTCTTGTCATATATTATTCTAGTCATTTTATGTTTGTTCTTATCTTTTCGATGATGTCAAGAGGAGGAAAGAACGACCATGGTAACCATTTACCTAAGCTTGCTCCTTGTCAAGACCAATTGTCTCTTAAAGTCCTTTAAGTTTCGATCTTGTGTTAATCGTTTGATCTTGCGTTGATCTTTATCTATAAAGATGACGGTATTATATTGAGGGAACTATTTACTTAGTCACAATTTTAGGAGACTTGCCATCATAAAAAAGGGGGAATTTAATGAACCATAAAGAATATATGTTTATGTTTTGATGATGTCAAGAGTGCTTTACTTTTTATATACTCGTTGCGCGTAATTGTTTGTTTAGTCCCTTCATATTAGACTAACTATTTGCCAAGCTTAAAGAATTGTGATGAAAGTATACAAGACTATATTATGATCAAGCCCTCAATTACGGATCAAGATTTTGCAAGATTGTGGAAGACTTATTCAAGCTTCATGAGAAGATGAAGCTCGTTTAAAGATTAATCAAGCTTGAATGATGAAGTAGCCTACACTCGAAGATCTCCTAAGAAGGTTAGAATAGTGTAGGTGATTATCTCGTAATGGTAACATATGAGTGAATTTATTATATTGGTTAAGTTATAGCTTGACAGCTATAATATTACTTATGTAAGAGCTCAATGTTATAGCTCTTCTACTATAAGATTGAGATGCTGAGTTTGTATTACACACGACTCAAGTTGTTTTCAAATTGTTTTTGAAAAATGTTTTTGTTTCTTTTAAATGTTCTAGCAAAAGTATTTATTTAATAAGGAAGCCCATATTCATATAGAGTGTGATTTTATTTTAAACTTATAATTAGTAATTATGTTGGATCAACTTATGAGTTGAGCCATATTACTAATTAGGGTTTTAACAAGGCATACTCTTAAACCCTAAAATCTAACCTAACTTCAAGCTAGGGTTTTCACGAAAAACGAGGCATATGTGCCGTGTTTATTTCGTGTAATCTTAAGGAATAAAAGTTGTTATTCTTAAGATTTTATTCTCTAGAATTATCTTAACATAACTTTTATATTTAGCTTGATATGGTTATTTATGATAAGGATATTCTTGTTATGGAAAATCTTATCATATCTTAAGATTTAAGGAAAGAATAATAGGAGAATAATTTATAAATTATCTTTTGGATTATTCTCTATTATCTCTTAGGGTTTTAAGGAAAGAAATAACAAATATATGATTTGTTTACATATCTAATATTTCGGCCATTAGGGTTTCGTGGAAACCGAGTGGTATGCTCCTTCCTTTACTATAAATACTTTGCACTTTATAACATTTAAAAGTAAGACCTTTGAGCATAATTTGATTTTATTTTTAAGAGCAAAAACCGTGTGTTTCAAACCAGAAAACCGTTTTGCAATTTTTGAAAAAGGTCGTGTGTTTATAAACTTGTGCATTCGTTCTTTCGTTATCGTTATAAGATAATAGTGCTTAATTCATTTCTTACTCGTTCATTAACGTGAACTTTTAGTAGAATCATTAGTGCTTTCTTATTAGCGTAAGTTAGTCACTCGAGTATTTAACGGTACTCACTTGAGTTCAACTAGGGTTAGTTGTACGAGTTGGGTTAGTAAATTTGTAATCCGTAGAAAGGTACTAAATTTATTAATCGAGAATAGTGGACGTAGGTTTTGATTTGTGAAACTGAACCACTTCAAAAATCCGTGTGTCTCCTTCTTTCATTCGTTTATATTCGTTAGTTAGTTAATTAGTAAAAGTTTAATCAATAAACTTTAAATAATTAATTATACAATTACAATCGAAAAAGTAGCTAAAGTTTTTCATCCTCAATTCACCCCCCCCCCCCTTGGGTATTTCGGATCGATAGACTCTTCACTACGTATGTTACATATCTATATAGAAGTGTGCCGTGTAAAATTGTGGATGAATGCATGTGGAGGATGGAGAATGTTGTGGTGAAAGGTGATGAGTAACATGAGTATATATGTTGATTGAATAATGGAATTGTATGATAAATGATTTATAACGTGGCTTGTTAGAAACATGTGAAGTAGGATGTCGTTTGTTGTATATATATAGTATGTTTGTCGTTATATATATATAATATAGTTGGTTGGAAAGTGTTGAGTTGAGCATGAGGGTAGTGTACGAGTCAGCATGACTCGATCGAGTGAGGGGCACTCGATCGAGTAGGTGAGTGACTCGATCGAGTGGGGTGGATATCATTTCTGGACAGTGTACTGTTTTTGGGCACTCGATCGAGTAAGTAGGGGGACTCGATCGAGCACGGTCAACTCGATCGAGTAAGTAAGTGGCTCGATCGAGTGAGGTTTGTGAGGCTTTCTGGTCAGGTTCTGGAGTCGAGGCACTCGATCAAGTAAGTGGGAAACTCGATCGAGTGGCCTCAACTCGATCGAGTAGGTTGTGTTGCTCGATCGAGTAGGTTTTGCACATGTCATATACGTGTTTAAGTTGTGGGATGTGTGTTTATGTTTACCTTTTCCCTTATATAGTGCAAAGATGCCGCCAAAGAGAAATGCGTTGTATGCCAGGGCTGAGAATATGAGCATTGATGAGATAGTTAAGATGCTAGAGCATCAAGACGTGCTTACAGATGCTCTAAAGAAGTTTGGGAAGGATAAGGAGGCTGGGGTGGATTTTGCTAAAATGAGTATCAACATCGCTCGTTTCAACCCAAAAGAGTACATGGGTACAGGTGCGCCAATCTTGCTTGATAATTGGCATAGAGAGATGGAGAACATTATGAACGTGGTTCATTGCCCTGAGGACTTTAGAGTGGAACAAGCTGCGTTCTACTTGAGTGATGCCGCCGGAGAGTGGTGGGACAAGGTTAGGGGATAGTGCCTTAGACCTATATGTGAAACAGGGGTTGTCAGCTATACCTTGGAGTGAGTTCAAGAGAGCTATGCGTCGAGACTTTGTGCCGGAACATGTCCATAGTTAGTTGAGAGAGGATTTTGATGATTTCAAGATGGCTCCGGAAATGACAGTGACCGAGTACTATCACAAGTTCAATGAGAAGTCTAGGTACGCAGAGGATATGAGGTTGAGTCAGGAGAACTTGGCATTAAGGTTTGAGAAGGGTGTGACACCTAAGATCATGGAGAAGTTGCCTGTAGAAGTACTTACTGATGTTAAGGAGGTGTATGAGCATGCCGGGAGAGCTGAGAGGTTGGTAGATATGGCTAAGGAGAATAGGGAGAGGAGTTCTGAGAAGAGGAAGGCTGAGAGCAAGGGTAGTGGCCAGTCTAGTTACAAGAGGGGCAAAATAACCAGGTGAGGGCTTACTAATCGGGGTCGGGGTTCAGTGGTTGAGCTTCTTATGGGCATGGCCGAGGTGGTGGTAGTAGCAGCTGGGGAATATCTTGCTTTAACTGTGGCGGTATGGGCCACAAGAGACATGAGTGCACCCAGTGCTGTGGGCAGGGGTTTTCAGAGGCAGTCTCAGGGGAGTTTCTCTCAGGGTCCGTCTCAGAGTTATGCTAGTAACAGGCCGGCTGGGGTCATGGAACAATCAGGGTGGTCAGAACAACAACAACAACAGTGGGGCTAACCGCAATGGCGGTAATTCATATTAGAGACCAGCAACGAACAACAACCAGGGGTCGGGGCTGCTAAGCCGTCTACTTTTGCCAGTACTGTCTAGGGAGGTGGACAGAAGACCAGTGGTAAGCTCTTCATGATGGAGAAGAAAGCAGCTGAGGATGATGCTCACGTAATCACGGGTACGTTTCTTGTTAATGGTGACTTTACCTTTGTTTTGTTTGATTCGGGGGCGTCACAATATTTTGTATCATCGAGTCATGCTAAGCTTTTGGGTTTAAGAGAGTTTGAGTCTGTAAAAGAGGAAGTTTTTATACCGTCGGGTGAGTCTGTACCTAGTGCATCACCGTGGGGAGCACCAGTTCTATTTGTGAAAAAGAAAGATGGGAGTTTTAGGCTATGCATCGACTATAGAGAGCTGAACAGGGTTACAGTGTAGAACAGATATTCTTTGCCAAGGATAGATGATTTGTTTGATCAGTTGAACGGGGCAGCGGTCTTTTCTAAGATTGATTTGAGGTCGGGTTACCATCAGGTGAAGATTCGGGATGAGGATATACCGAAGACGGCTTGTACATCGAGGTATGGTCACTATGACTATGTTGTTATGCCGTTTGGGTTATCTAATGCACATGCAGTGTTTGTGGATTTGATGAACCGGGTCTTCAGTTAGTTTTTGGATCGGTTTATGGTGGTCTTCATCGATGATATCTTAATCTATTCTAAGACTAATGAGGAGCATGAGGAGCACTTAAGGTTGGTGTTGCAGACTTTGCGTGACAATCAGCTATATGCAAAGTTGTCTAAGTGCGAGTTCTGGCTCAAGGAGGTTGCCTTTCTGGGGCATGTGATTTCAAAGAAAGGTGTAGTTGTGGATCCAACAAATATAGAAGCAGTCACTCGGTGGGAAGTACCGAAGAATGTGGCAGAGATCAGGAGTTTCTTGGGTTAGGTAGGGTACTACCGTCGGTTCGTGAAAGACTTTTCTAAGATAGCCAGACCTATGACAGCGTTGATGAGGAAAGAGAACAGGTTTCGTTGGGATGAAAGTTGTGAGATGGCATTCCAAACTTTAAAGGAGCGTTTGACCACTGCTCCAGTCTTGGCATTACCTGAAGGGTGTGAGAACTTTGAGGTGTATACAAATGCTTCAAAGAATGTTTGGGATGTTAATTGCCTATGCTTCTAGGCAATTAAAGCCTGATGAGGAGAACTATCCGACACATGATCTGGAGTTGGGTGCAGTTGTGTTTGCTCTCAATATGTGGAGGCACTACCTTTATGGGGCGACCTTTAAGGTGTTTTCAGATTACAAGAGTCTCAAGTACATTTTCACTCAAAAGGAGCTGAACATGAGACAAAGGAGGTGGATGGATCTGATAGGGGACTATGACATGGATATTATATACCATGAAGGGAAGGCAAACGTGGTTGCAGATGCGCTGAGCAGGAAGAGTGTGCATTCTCTATGCACAACTATGTCTCTAATGAGATTGAGAGATGAGGTGGGGAAGATGGGGATACATATGATACAGAAAGGGGATGCTAGACGGGACTTGACAGTGGAGCCAGATATTTATGATGACATTCGCAGGAAACAGGCTTTGGATCCTAAGATTGAGGAGTGGAGAGCTGGAGTTGAGAAAGGGACAGTGTCTCGGTTCTCCATTCATATAGATGGCAGTGTGAGATTCGATGGCAGGTGGTGTGTTCCTAATGATGAGGAATTGAGGAATATGATCATGACAGAGGCTCATTGCACACCATATTCGGTACATCCAGGTGGTGACAAGTTGTATAAAGATTTGAAGAAGACTTTTTGTTGGCCTGGGATGAAAAAGGAAACAACTGAGTTTGTGGCTCGATGTTTGACATGTCAGAGGGTTCAGGGAGAACAACGACGACCACAAGGTAAGATTCAGTCTCTTGAGGTACCTGAGTGGAAATGGGAGTCCATCTCTATGAATTTTATAGTGGGTTTGCCGAGGAGTCAACAAGGTAACAACATGATATGGGTAATAGTTGATTGGTTGACCAAGTCAGCTCACCTTGTTCCGATGAAAGATACTTGGACCAAGATACAGTTAGCTTTGGCTTATAGGAAGCATGTGGTTCGTTTGCATGGGGTGCCTAAGGATATAGTGTCAGATAGGGATGCGAGGTTCATATCACGGTTTTTGAGAGAGTTGCAAGAGTTGATGGGAACTACTTTGAAGATGAGCACTGCTTTTCATCCTGCGACAGATGGACAGACAGAGAGGACCATCAAGACTTTGGAGGATATGCTGCGAGCTTGTTTGATGGAGTTTGGTGGTAGCTGGGAGGATAGATTGGATTTTATTGAGTTTTCTTATAACAACAGCTATCACACGAGTATTGGGATGGCACCGCTTGAGGCTTTGTATGGGAGGATGTGTAGAAGTCCGATTTGCTGGGATGATAGAGCTAAGGCCGTGGTTTTAGGACCACAGATGGTACATGAGATGATAAAGCAGGTTAAGCTTATCAGACAAAAGACGAAAGCGGCCCAGGATCAACAAAAGAGTTATGCAGACTTACATCGTCGTGACATAGAGTTTCAGGTTGGGGACAAGGTTCTTTTGAAAGTGTCTCCTATGCGTGGGGTCATGAGGTTTGGTAAGAAAAGGAAGCTGAGCCAGAAGTTTATCGGACCATATGAGATTTTGGATCGCGTGGGTGAGGTTGCTTACCTGGTTAGCGTTACCAGCAGATTTGGATAGAGTGCATAATGTGTTTCATGTGTCTCAGTTACGGAAGTATGTGAGCGATCCTTCACATGTGTTAGAGGCGGAGAACATAGAGTTGGATGAGTCCTTCTCCTATCTTGAGGTGCTAAAACAGATTCTTGATCGCAAGGTTCGAAAAACTAAAAATGGGGAAACAGTGTTGCTTAAGGTTCTTTGGTCTAACCATGAGGTTGAGGAAACTACTTGGGAGGCGGAAGAGTCTATGAGGGAGCGGTATCCGTCTCTTTTTGATCAGGTATGTGTGGTTACGGGGACATAACCATGTTTCTTTTAGGGGGGGTATGAGATGGTCGCGTAAGGTTTTGGTATGGTTTATGTTAGTTTTAGTGCAGTTAGTTGTTGCTTTGAGTCGGTTTGAGTTTTGGTTGGGGGTTTTTGTTTTGAGTTTTTGGTTGTGTTGTAGTGTCGGAGTTGAGATAGTATGTTTTGTTTTTCTGTAAGGGTTGAACTTCGGGGACGAAGTTCTTTTTAAGGAGGGAAGACTGTAATACTACGGTTTTCTATGTCTATGGGTACTCTATCGAGTGGGGCTTACTCTGTCGAGTAAGTGTGTTTTTACGCAAAACGGTAGTCTGCCTGATGGGTACTCGATCGAGTACGTGTGACACTCGATCGAGTAAGGGTCACTCGGTCGAGTAAGTCACTTACTCGATCGAGTAAGTCGGTCTTACGGGTTATTTTAGCCAGGTTTCATTGATAACGCGTAATTAGTATAAAAGGGTTCCGTCATTATTTTTAATCACTTTTTCACCTTTCTAAAACCTTTCAATAGAAAAGAAGTTACGTAGTTCGCTTTCATCGCGTTATTGGTAAATCCCAAGGGCTAGGATCGTCAGATTGTCTTGTTCTTTACGCCGTTGAGATCGTCGTGTCAAGGGTAAACTTCTTGTATAATTTTTATAATGTTTCGTTAAGTTTGGTTAAAACCCTAATTGGGTAGATTTGGGGGTTTTGGGAGGATTATATTGTTTAGGTGATGATTGTGTGCATATGTGTTATAGGAGGAGGATTCGTAGAGGAACATTACTGATTAGCTGCTGTGACGATCTTGTGGTTGCTATTCCAGGTAAGGTTTCCCTACTCGGTTATTGTTTACATGTATTGTGGTGGTTGATCATTGTTGTTGGTTTATATCATATCGGAGTTGGTAAATGATAATTGTTGTGGTATATTGTGGTTGTTGTATAATTTTCTGTGGTTTGAGAGGTGCGTCCTCGGCTGAGTGGAGTCACTTGCGGGAGTGGCTTCACGTCCTTGATTCTCCTTCTGTGGAACCCGCCACAGAAGGGATGTGCACATTTAGGAACTTGGGCTTACCGCTCGAATGAGATGAGCGGGGCTTAGGTGGGAACGGTTGCGGTCCCCCACTGGCGGTGTGGAATACTTGTTGCAATGGGTATTCTGGCAGAACTACACACTTTAGTGTGTAGTTAGGTGTGCGGTGATAAGAAGGAGATAGGTTGGTTGGATTGGATTGTTGTATTGCTTTTGTTGTATTATTTTATGTATACAGTAACTGACCCCGGTTTAAATGTTTTGAAGACTGTGGTGATCCATTCGGGGATGGTGAGCAGTTATTGAGCTGGTATGAGTTGATGCGCATGGGATAGCTGGGTTGAGTCGCCACGAGATGTCTAGAAGTCTTCCGCTGTGTCATAAACATTCTTTATTTTAGTTGGTTTGACAGTTTTGAGGATTAGTTGTATTTACTTTACCAGTTTTGGATTTTGGGACTTGTATCACTTTAAACTTATTTGTTTAAGTACGTTTCTTTGTTGTCTATTTGATATACATTGTCTAGGGTAACCGAGATGGTAGCATTCTCATGCTTTATGTGGTCTTGGTAAGGCACTTGGAGTATGAGGGTGTTACATAAGGACTTATGGACTCAAAGTCCCTAAGGGGACTTATTAGATCCTCCTCCTACTATATATATATATATATATATATATATATATATATATATATATATAGGAGAGAGAGAGAGAGAGAGAGAGAGAGAGAGAGAGAGAGAGAGAGAGAAGGGAGTTCTAATAAGTCTCTTGCATCTTGTAAGTAACTAAGTCTTTCTAAGGGCCTTTGGATGAAAGGAATGGATGAGTGAGATTAAATCTCAATGGATGACCACATATCAATCTACTCTAATTAGCTCCTCATTGCAATTAAGTTCCCCACTAATCTATTCACCCCTCATTATCACAAACTCCTTCCCTCTCTCTATATCTCACATTCTCTCTCATTTCTCTCTCTCAATTTTCTCACATAAAAACAAAAGCAAAATAAAACAAAAACAAAACCAACAAAAAAAAATTCTCTTCTCTCCTCACTCACCAACCCGACCCCACCACCACCCCATCACTGCCACCAGCCGACATCAATTCCGGCACCACCGCCGACACCCACTTTCGACACCCCACAACAACTCAAACTGCCCCGAACACCCTTCTCTATTTCTGAACAAAAACTGTCCCGAACACCCACTATCGACACACCCGCCCCGAACACCCTTATCTCTAACCTCACTTCCTCTTATCTTCCTATTTACGGCCACCCCACAACAACTCAAACTGCCACCACCAGCTAACGTCCTCCTCTTCGACGTCTTCTACTTCCTCATCGACCAGATCTGCCCTCGCCTTCCTCTTCTACTTCCTCCTCGATCGGTGGTGATGGTGTTGTTATGGTGGTGGTAGGAAAGACGGCAAACACCGTGGTCGTTTTATATTTTTTCAGATTTTTTTTTTTTTTTCAGAATATGGGGTTTTCCTATTTTTGGTTTGTTGTTGGTGATGGACTGATGGTTGGACGAGAGTATGGGATGGTTGGTTGTTTGGTCATTTTTATTTTTTTTTGTTTTTGAGATATACTTTTTTCTTCTTCTTTAGATCTCATTTGTTTTGTATTCGAAAGATCGTTTTGTTTTATATTTTTTCAAATCTCGTATTGTTTTATTTTGAATTTTTCAGATCTACTTTTGAGTTTTTAGTAACAAATTATATTTTAATTTTTCATATCTTAGATTTTGAATTACACTATTTGTGATGAAAGTTACACTATTCATGACTAAAGTTGTTATTATATTTTTGTTTTATCTTTTTTCAAATCTCGATTGTTAAAATTAGTCTTGTTATATAAATTTTTCAGATTTATTATTTAAAATCTCGTCTTATTATTGTTTAGGATTCAGATCTGGTTTATCACACGTTATGTGCAACTTCAATGTGTATAACTTCAATGATATTATGTGCAACTTCAATGCCCATTATGTGTAACTTCAGATTTCGAATTTTAAATCTCGTTTTTTGTTGCCATTTTTTTTTAAATCGTCTTTTTGTATATTTTGTGGTGGTTTCAAATCTATTTACTCCCTCCTTTTCAGATTTGGTATTTCAAATATTGTCTTGTTTTAAAAAAATTCAAATCTCGTCTTGTTAAATCTTGTCTTGTTATATGTAACTTCAATGTGTATAACTTCAATGGCCATATCTGCAACTTTATTACACATTTTGTGTAACTTTAATGACATTATGTGCAACTTCAATGCACATTATCCGCAACTTCAGTGGCCTTATATGCAACTTTAGTGGCCTTATGTGCAACTTCAGCTGTCCTATGTGCAACTTAAATGTATATTTCAATGGCATTATGTGCAAATTCAATGGTCATTATGCACAACTTCAGTGGCATTATGTGCAACTTCAATCTCGTCTTGTTATTGTGTTGGTTTCAAATCTGAATTTAAATTTAGACTAAAGTTACACAATTTTGTACTAAATTTACACAATTTTGGACTAAAGTTACACAATTTTGGACTAAAGTTATACAAAAAGGACTAAAGTTACAGTAGGGCAGATTATATAACTTATCTTAAAAGTAAATAAATTCCACCTAATTTTGGACTAAATTTACATAATTTTGGACAAAAGTTATACAAAAAGGACAAAAAATACAATAGGACTATAATTATATAAACTTGACTTAAAATTAAATAAATTCCAATTAATTTATTAAAAAGGACTAAAGTTACATAAATTTGGCTTAAAGTTATACTCGTAAAACATTGAAGTTACACTCTAAAAGATATGAAATGTCGTAAACTTGTCTTAAAATTACAAAAACTCAAAAAAAAAATCTGTCAAAATCTATTTTTAGTTTAAAGTTGCACTTTTTTTGAATTAAAGTTACACTCGTAAAACACTGAAGTTACTGTAACACCCCGATTTATGAAGGAGCCTTTAGCAAGACATTCCCTAATAAACCGGACTATTACCATCTCGGTTTCCCGAGGTAGTGAATAACAAATTAAACTCCAAGGCAAATTATATAATTACTTTAACTTAATTAATCCAAAACCTCTTTTACATCAAATTACAAAGAAGTAACATAAATAAAAGTGAAAGTCTTCTAAATAATGATCTAGCTACTAAGTCTTCTGATCCAGTGTCTCACGCCCATCAAGCTCCCATCCTATCTCATAAACCTGTCAAGTCTGCTCACCAATATTTGGATCATCACAGGTGTTCACGAATACACATGATCAACCACGAGGTTGAGCAGGGAATACAATGAAACAACAAAATATGATATGCATGCTCCTCCGTCACCTCCATCTCCATCTCAACTCATATCTCATAACCCGAAACGCCCGGCCATACCGATCCCCGGCAGGCACAACAATCGACCGTCGTCGATATACCAGCTCAACAGCTGAGGACACCAGGGCAAGTCCTGTAGAACCAGCCTGGGCCTTACCACAACATCACATCGTATCTCAACATCGTCACTACCACACCATCTTCCAACTCCAATGCATATGAAATGCTCAACAGTAATCAATGCAACACAATATGTATATCAATGAATGAAATCATGCCAGCTACCAAATGTTGTGATAACATACTCAACACGATCAATTCAGTCAACCACATTCCAGTATATGAATCATAACATAAATCAACAACCACGAAATAAGTCAACGTTCACAGCTTGGTCATATGAAACACAACAAGTCAACACAATTTAACAACAACGCTGATAAGTCAAGTGTATTTCCCTACCTCAAAGATAGCAGCAGACAGATAAGCAGATGCTTTAAAGGTACTCCACTCGAAACTCGTCACCTAACATATACGCACAATAATTAATTTACTTGCAACTATTCCCGTTCCCAAAAATAGCAAGGTTACTAAATATAGAAATCTCCCAAAATAGATGTTTCCTAAAATAGCAATACTTCCCAAAATAGAAGGTTACTATTTATGGAAACCTTTCCGAAATGGAAGTTTCCTAAAATAATTCCCGACTCACAATTCGTACTCAAAGCAAATCGCAACGAATTCACGCAACGAACCCGACATAAGACACGCACGCGCTCCATTCCCGACCTCACACTCGCCTCACACGCCACCCCCTAACGTCGACAACCACCAGGCCATGACACCAGGTCAGGCCTGGCCGTCGTCGACCACCACCAACAGGGTCGACTCAGGCCAGCGAGTTGAACCATAGCCATTAACTGGCCTGGTTCACAGCCTAGCCGCGTCAACCACCTCCTGCAGGCCCTAATAACTCGCAACAACCACCCTGCTTCACCACTGACGCCTCACCGAACCTGACACACGTGGCACCACCGGCTCGACCTCTCCCGAGTCCACGGTGGCGCCACCCCAACGTCCTACCCTTGCCGCTTCTAACCCGACCCCAAATCGCAGCCCCTCTATCAATACCGCTACTGCCACCACCACGAACACCGTCAGCCGCCTAAACCACCGCCATCAGGCTCAACTCCGTCCCCTCTAACCACTACCCTCAACGACAACCACCACCAAGCCCTTAAACCACCCCTGCGACCCGAATTAAAACAACCAATGAAAAAGGGAAAAGGTTGTGCTTACCTACGGCGGCCGCTCGTACAACCACCAGCGACGACTCGAACCACCAACAACCACTCCTGCCGACTCTCTAATACACCGTCACGCTCGCTGCTCACTCGCCTCCTGCTGATCGTGTGTGTGTGTGTGTGTTGGTGTGCGTCGAAAAGAGGGGAGAGGGAGAGGGTGAGCGGCTCTTAGATTAGGTTTAGGGTAAATGGTGGTTACATGTTCCGGGTAAGGCAAATGGGTTAAACGGGTATGGAAATTGGGTAAATGTAGATGGGTAAATGGGTGATACGATTCTTGACCCAAAAGACAAAATGTGATGTAACCCGACTCAACATATACGATATAAACCCGACTTAATAACATTCACGATATTACGATGCAACCAATATAAAATGTATAATAACTAATATATAATAATATCCGTTTAATCGATTATATAAAAATACGGGGTATTACAGTCTTCCCCCCTTAAAATGAACTTCGTCCCGAAGTTCGCTCCCGTACTCAAACATCAAAAAGGGGTATTGTATATCGTACATACGGACATCACGCATTTCTAACACAGTTAACACACACTTTTGACACATCAATTAAATATAACAGACACGAAATGTTACATTCTACCCTCCTAAAAATAAACTTCGTCCCGAAGTTTAACTCATCTTCACTTAACCCAACTAACTACAACTAATAACTACCTGAGAACACAAATGTATAACAACTAAATAACCACCTGAGAACACCATCATCTTTCCATCTCAATATTCCATGTAATCAGATATCGTATTCTCATCGTCAAACCTAAGACCAAGACAAGGGGTGAGTGAACTGGCGGGATTAAACCGCGAAACAATACTTCTATCTCAATATCGATTTCAACTCAAGTAACTCAATAACTCAATAACCATGGTCACTCCGGACCGAAAACACAATATGGCACAACGGCCCAACACTCATAACTCAATACTAGTAACCAATTTCCATCTCAATTTCAATATCGATATTGTCAAAGGTTCAAAGAACTGTGCTCAACACCTAGAATAAAACTCTAAGCTACTCACCCACGAGTCAGGTCAAAGATTAGACAATTTAAATACAATACGAACCAAAAATCAATATATGAAAATCCGAATAAAATAAGGCGCAACTCAAGGCCAAAGTCCACACGGTATATCGTAGTATAACTTAAGCTCCACATTATGAGAATCAATAGCACAACACAATCTTAATTAATACGTAGTACTTCCATTATCTCCTAGCAACCAAACGAAAAGCCATTACTGCAAACCATTACCAAATCTAATTGTTTCCTTTACAAACTTATAGATTTCCAATCCTTGTGCTCAACCAATCATATATGTCATTCGAATATACCCAAACCCATCTCACCAAAATCCCCCTCTTGACAATAAGATATATAATACGTACTTATATAATTGCAAACCAAAATAATGACAATCATCAGAAATTCACAATTACCATGTATAAATTGATATCATAAAACGATGACAAATAATGACACATACACATATAATCCCGAACAATAATAAAAGTATTAGGGACGGTAATATCGTGTTACCTCGATAAACAAAATAAAACTCAACCACGTCCTCGCATATGACGAAAATAGCTCACTAACTAATGGTCTTCATAATCAAAGTTGGTGTTGGGATAGAGTAGGCACGAGGGCAATGAACATGTATGTAATTAAGCAAATTTGATGATCAATTATGGACCATGAACGAGCGAGAGTAAAAATAATAAAACAATTTAAGAAACTTCTCACATTTGTAAACGTATCACAGAAAATAGATCTACCACTACTATCCATCACAATCACATGATCTTATTGACATGTCCATACAACCATTTACTCACTCACTAGTTTAGGTCACGAATTCCGGCCATTACAGAGATTATGAACAACAAGAGACATTACGACATGACAACATCTAAGGTACGCAAACAACTGAACTCGTATAAAACATGTCACCTTTGATTAAGAATCATATTCAGCTATTCAATTTCACAAATACTATCATGCCAACAATGTTATAAACTAAACTTTAATTGTTATCACTTGTTAAGATACATAACCAGTGAATATGCGTGATACTATCATCATATAAGAACATTATAAATTCACATTAATAAGGCTCATGAAATAATCAACAACTGTATGAAAACTCAACATAGAATTCACATTTTAAAAGTTATGATTCCCGTTGTAACTTCCAAAAATCACGAATAAATAACCGTTCAACGAAAACTTGAGTTATATTAATTTTTATAACATACAGAGAGTTAATAATACGTGAGAAAAAGAATGAGGTCCAAAGCTCAAGAATCCAATTTTTAAAGCATTTTAAAACTCCGTTGGTCCAAACAGCATGTAACAACAATTGGTCCGAAACTTGGGTCAGTTTGCAAAACTTACCTTTTAATATTGATGTATCAAGAATTTTCGTGGCTTATTAATCTGAAAACACGTGCGAGTATTCTAATCACTCCAATTGGAATTATGCAATAATCATGAGTACAAATTAAATGAGAAATTTTACAAAATTGTTGGTCGAAACATAATTGTACAGGAACTTTCTGACCATAGACCACTAAAATGTTTATTACTCCTAACCGTATATCCTATGAACATGAAACCAATGCCAAATGAAAGCTAACTCACCAGGCTACCTCCCATAAAATTTTCATCCATAGGCGATAAACAGAAAACGAATGGCAGTAAGATCAATTAGAGAGTAAAATCAAACAAAACGTGTTTCAGCACTAGGTCATTCATTTATTATGTTCCAAGTTCTTACAACCACACTATCGATACTAACCCATCCTAACTTAAATCTCACACTGTGTACCTTTGTAACATCTACCCCATAGAATCCCTTCGCATCTCGATCTACTCCTTACATCTAAATCACGATTGCTATGACTAGGAACATGCAATTCAATAGTGTTTCTCATTACTATCACAATACTATACTAGCATGGCTTCGGGATCACATAACCGCATATCACTAGACATAATAGTACTATCAACACATCATTCAACATCCATCCAGATAAATATCATCAATTCGCAATTATTTTCACGCTCGCGATTACCACAATCCAACACTTCATTGATTATAAACCTGAACACGAAAATTTTATTTCTCATCTCCACAACATCTTATGATCACGCCATCATTCATACAAAATACTTACCGTAACGTTGTCCTGCAGCATGGTTAGAATATATGGGTCTCAAGGTGTACATCCACTCGATTATATCCAAGGTTTTCCTTCTAACTACCCCATTCACTCGATTTCTCTCGGGTTACCTGGTTCAAAACTGAGAGGGCAAAAGAGCACGTATTAAGGGCGCCTTCTTAACCGCACTGTGAGCTCCTAACAGTTCTTACCCAGGGGTTCATTTTATTTAGACACATCCTATGTTCATTGGGTTCATTGGTTTAGGCCTGAGGATCGTTCTCTCTGATACCACTTTGTAACACCTCGATTTATGAAGGAGCCTTTAGCAAGACATTCCCTAATAAACCGGACTATTACCATCTCGGTTTCCCGAGGTAGTGAATAACAAATTAAACTCCAAGGCAAATTATATAATTGCTTTAACTTAATTATTACAAAACCTCTTTTACATCAAATTACAAAGAAGTAACATAAATAAAACTGAAAGTCTTCTAAATAATGATCTAGCTACTAAGTCTTCTGATCCAGTGTCTCACGCCTCAAGCTCCCATCCTATCTCATAAACCTGTCAAGTCTGCTCACCAATATTTGGATCATCACAGGTGTTCACGAATACACAGGGTCAACCACGAGGTTGAGTAGGGAATACAATGAAACAACAAAATATGATATGCATGCTCCTCCGTCACCTCCATCTCCATCTCAACTCATATCTCATAACCCGGAACGCCCGGCTATACCGATCCCCGTAGGCACAACAATCGACGTCGTCGATATACCACTCAACGGTGAGGACACCAGGGCAAGTCCTGTAGAACCAGCCTGGGCCTTACCACAACATCACATCGTATCTCAACATCGTCACTACCACACCATCTTCCAACTCCAATACATATGAAATGCTCAACAGTAATCAACGCAACACAATATGTATATCAATGAATGAAATCATGCCAGCTACCAAATGTTGTGATAACATACTCAACACGATCAATTGATCAACCACATTCCAAAGATATGAATCATAACATAAATCAACAACCACGAAACAAGTCAACGTTCACAGCTTGGTCATATGAAACACAACAAGTCAACACAATTTAACAACGCTGATAAGTCAAGTGTATTTCCCTACCTCAAAGATAGCAGCAGACAGATAAGCAGATGCTTTAAAGGTACTCCACTCGAAACTCGTCACCTAACATATACGTACAATAATTAATTTACTTGCAACTATTCCCGTTCCCAAAAATAGCAAGGTTACTAAATATAGAAATCTCCCAAAATAGATGTTTCCTAAAATAGCAATACTTCCCAAAATAGAAGGTTACTATTTATGGAAACCTTTCCGAAATGGAAGTTTCCTAAAATAATTCCCAACTCACAATTCGTACTCAAAGCAAATCGCAACGAATTCACGCAATGAACCCGACACAAGACACGCATGCGCTCCATTCCCGACCTCACACTCGCCTCACACGCCACCCCCTAACATCGACAACCACCAGGCCATGACACCGGCCAGCCCGGCGTCGCCGACCACCACCAACAGGTCGACTCAGGTGGCGAGTCGAACCATAGCCATTAAGCGGCCTGGTTCACGGCCCTAGCCGCGTCAACCACCTCCGCAGCCCTAATAACTCGCAACAACCACCCTGCTTCACCACTGACGCCTCACCGAACCACCACCACCACCACGACTGTCGTCCCGCGACCCTGACACACGTGGCACCACCGGCTCGACCTCTCCCGAGTCCACGGTGGCGCCACCCCAACGTCCTACCCTCGCCGCTTCTAACCCGACCCCAAATCGCATCCCCTCTATCAATACCGCTACTGCCACCACCACGAACACCGTCAGCCACCTAAACCACCGCCATCAGGCTCGACTCCATCCCCTCTAACCACTACCCTCAACGACAACCACCACCAAGCCCTTAAACCACCCCTGCGACCCGAATTAAAACAACCAATGTAAAAGGGAAAGGGTTGTGCTTACCTACGACGGCCGCTCGTACAACCACCGCCGACGACTCGAACCACCAACAACCACTCCTCGCCGACTCTCGATACACCGTCACGCTCACGCTCACTCGCCTCCCGCGATCGTGTGTGTGTGTGTTGGTGTGCGTCGAAAAGAGGGGAGAGGGAGAGGGTGAGCGGCTCTTAGATTAGGTTTAGGGTAAATGGTGGTTACATGTTCCGGGTAAGGCAAATGGGTTAAACGGGTATGGTAATTGGGTAAATGTAGATGGGTAAATGGGTGATACGATTCTTGACCCAAAAGACAAAATGTGATGTAACCCGACTCAACATATACGATATAAACCCGACTTAATAACATTCACGATATTACGATGCAACCAATATAAAATGTATAATAACTAATATATAATAATATCCGTTTAATCGATTATATAAAAATACGGGGTATTACAGTTACACTCTAAATACTACTGAAATGTCATACACTTGTCTTAAAATTACAAAAAGTAAAAAAAAAATCACTTTTTAGTATAAAGTTGCACTATTTTGGATTAAAGTTACACTCGTAAAACACTGAAGTTACACTCTAAAAAATAGTGAAATGTCGTAAACTTGTCTTAAAATTACAAAAGGTCAAAAAAATATACGTCAAAATCACTTGTTAGTATAAAGTTGCACTATTTTGGATTAAAGTTATACTCCTAAAACACTGAAGTTATATTCTAAAAAATACTGAAATGTCGTAAACTTGTCTTAAAATTACAAAAAGTCAAAAAAATATTTGTCAAACTCATTTTTTTGTTTAAAGTTACGCTTTTTTTTTTATTAAAGTTACACTCGTAAAACACTAAAGTTGCACTCTAAAAAATACTGAAATATCGTAAACTTGTCTTAAAAATATAAAAAGTTTAAAAAATATCCATCAAAATCACTTTTTAGTATAAAGTTGCACTATTTTGGATTAAAGTTATACTTGTAAAACACTGAAGTTACGCTATTGAGTATTAAAGTTACACTTGTAAAAACACTGAAGTTATACTTGTAAGAAGTTACAATATTTTTGACTAAAGTTACACTCATTAATTAGGGTGGATTAGTGAAGGAGTTCAAAGTGTGTGAAATTAGGCCCTTAACCACCTTTTTTGGAGGTTCATCTTCGCCATCCATCTTCTTCATCCAAGGGCTGAGATGAGGACTTATGGACTTATAAGGATATGGTGGACTCACTTGATCTCTCTCTCTCTCTCTCTCTCTCTCTCTCTATATATATATATATATATATATATATATATATATATATATATATATATATATATATATATATATATAGAATTAGGATCACATGAGTCCACCCTATCTTTTTGAGTCCGTGAGTCCATGATACAATATCACACTTTATATTAAACAATATCACAGCTTATATTAAAAAAAAAAAAATCGAAAAAAAAAAATTTGAAAAAAAAAATTCCAAAAAAAAGTCGTGATATTGTTTTGTAATACAATATCACACGTTACACTAAACAATATCACAACTTACACATAAAAAAAAAAAAAAAAACTTTTTCGAAAAAAAAATGAAAAAAAAAATCGTGATATTGTTTTGTAATACAATATCACACGTTATACTAAACAATATCACAGCGAAAAAAAAAAAAAAATTCGAAAAAAAAAATTGAAAAAAAAAAATTTCCGAAAAAAAAAATTTGAAAAAAAAATTCGTGATATTGTTTTGTATAGTGCGTGATATTGTTTTATGGACTCATGGACTCAAATATATAGGTGGACTCACCGGATCTTGCCTCTATATATATATATATATATATATATATATATATATATATATATAGATGTTTGATAATGCATCATATAATTCATCTTCCAAAATATTGCTCTTGTTTACACGAGCAAGGGGCACCCTGCTTGATCGAGCTTGGCGTTGATGTGTCGTATTTTTATATGATTTTCACCCCTCTTTTAGCTCATTTTTACTTGACATTTGCACTTTACAAAGTGTTTTTATGAGCTAATTTCGTGTTCTAGGTGCTTTGCAGGTATTGGTTGTGTTTTGTAGGAAATAAAGCATTTCGTGGTTTATTCTTACCATTTTGGCATCCACCGATTATCACGAGGCTATGAAGAACGAGTCTTGGCCATCAAAGGGCGTTTTGGGAAGTTTCACGCATCCCAAAAAGAAGGAATTATATTTGATGAAGTGATGAGGCAAGCTATGATGCTATAAGGGAGTTTCACGTGTCCCCATGCACGTCCTTTACCCCTAGGGGATGTGAATCATTGGAATTATTAAATAAATTTGCTCCAAAATCACATTGCTATGTCCCCTGTCGAAGATATGTCCCCTACCTCTAGGGGAAGCATGACCATAGCTTGTAGATGAGAAATTGGCGAAGGAAAGCTGAGGAGTTGCGTCCCCGATCGGGGATGTGTCTCTGGGGTACTGGGGATGGGAACCTCAATGCCAAACACTTCGTCTTCCTCTCCTTTTCCTATATAAACTGTTGTATTCCGTCTTAGTTCATCACCCAATAATTTACATTTCAGTTTTCACATCAAAACCCTAGTTTAATAATTTAGTTTGTAATCGTTTGCAACAATCGTTCGCGTTATTTCAAGTTGATTTCCGGGTTATATTGTTCTTATTTTCTTCAAGTTCTTGTTCTTATTTTCTTCAAGTTGGTAATTTCTGCCCCTAATTTATTTTATCATTTTACTTCTAATTATTTTTATCGTCCATCATGTTTATGCTTATATTCGTAGTTATTGTTAATTTTATCGTTAATATGTGTGAGTAGGTTTCTAATCTAGGGGCGTGGAAGCCATGTTTGGTTAAAATTTTATTTTTGTTATATTGAAGAACACTATTGTCAAATTTGTTGTTTATATACATGCTTGTTCTTATTGTTAATCTTTGATTGTTGGCCATAATCGTTGATTGATTTGTTATTCTTTTCCTAAGAGTGAAAGTCGGGATTATAATTAGGCAAAGCATGTTATGATAGTCTGATCTAATTTGTGCCAGAGCTCGTTAGTAATCGTTCTATGGTTAGGTAATAGGCCACAGGAAATTACTTAAAACCTAAACAACAATTGATCATAGGTTCTTCTAATTTGACATCATTTTATGCTAATCACATGTGTAACCCCATTCCCTAGATGTTTAATCATATTTGTTTGCAACTTATCTTGTTTCATAATCGTTGTTACTTTAATCAAACCAAACCAAAACAATTTGTGACCAACTTTGTTAGAATTCTATTCATAGCTATTATTATTGTATTCCCCGTCTCCTTAGATCGACCCCTACTTCCCTAACTACATTCATTTATTTTTTAGTTAAGCTTAGGATATTTATCTTTGTTAGGTGCGCGATAAGCCTATCAAATTTTGGCGTCGTTGTCGGGGAGCACGGTTTCATTGATTCCGCCTTATAAAACCGTCTCCTCCTAAACAATTCACATAATACCATCACAATACATCCTACGTTATTATACAATATAAAACCCCTATTATCACCCATTAATTACTTATATTACCCATACCAATTACTAACTAATTACCCATAACCAAACCCCTAAAAGTTAGGGTTAAAATAAGACAAAAGGGAAAGGTGGGAAATCGACTTACCATGGTAGATCGGGGATTAGGTGAAGGTTTCATCTTCAAATCAAAGTTTGAAGGTCATGGGAGAGACTTGGGGATCATGCTAGAGAGAGGGGAGAGTATTTTGGGCGAAGGAGAAGAAGAATGAAAGAGATACGAGGTTTGGATAAGATAGAATCCCGAAATAAGTTTTATCGGGTGTTGCACAGTGCCACTCGACCGAGTGACCGGTTCACTTGACCGAGTGCCACTCACTCGGTCGAGTATTCGCCTTACTCGACTGAGTGCCAGTCACTAGATTCACTAGAAGCTTTACTCGGTCCACTGGGAGTCTTACTAGGTCTAGTATAGGTTCTACTTGGTATAGTATATGGTCATCCTTTACTTCCGGTGGTCTCACCAAGTCGGAGGGTCCCCTCACGCATCCCAAGAGTCCTTTGTGGGTCCCAAAATATCCGGGTATTACAATTTTCCCCCCTTAAAATTAACTTCGTCCCCGAAATTCGCCTCACACTCTCCTTTCCTAGTATTCCTTCAAGTCTCTTTCCAAGCACTCGCTCTCATCGTGCCAATATGGTTCTCACCCTAATCACTCGTCACGCGCGAGTTCCTTCAACGAAAGTAATTTATTACAGTTGTACACCTCTCCTTACTCGACTTGTACACACTTGTACACCTATCGTGGTTGTCTTACACTCATACTATGTTTGTTTTCTTTCCTTAGACTTCCGATTGTTACATTGGGTGACACAAGATCAAATAAGGGAGATACTTTTCCCTTTTCCAATGACCGACAAAGCCAAGTTGTGGATCAATAGCCTTGATAGGACCACAATAGGGATTACCAATTGGGATACCTTGGCTCTCGCATTCTACCAAAAAGTATTTCCACCGGAAAAGACCCAACAATTGAGAAGCAAAATCATGGGATTCCGTCAAAATGGTAATGAAAGCTTGTTTGAGGCATAAGAGAGATATAAGGAAATACAAAGACAATACCCCCATCATGGGTTGGATCCATGGTTCCTTGCAATCACATTCACATTCTATAATGGTTGTTGTGACGAGCTTCACCGAGTTTTAGACTCCGCCAACAATGGGAGGTTCGAACAAATTGTTGTGGAATTTGCTCATTCCACCATTGAATCCATGGTGGTACATGACTCCCAATATGTCAACTCTCATAGTGCCTCATTGAAGGCCAATGAAGAAGATCAAAGCATAACACTTTTGAAAGCTCAAGTGGCCCTTCTCCAACACCAAATGGACAATCGAGGATCAAGTTCATCACAATCTCATGAACAAGTCAATGCCACTAGCCAAATCGTTGTGTGTGAAGGTTGTGGAGGTGCGGGGCATGTTGCACAAACGTTTAGGATTACAATTGAGCAAGTGAATGCCTACCAAAGCTTTAGGCAAAATTTCTGTTGGAATATGTGTCCTCCGACAATAATGCGATCACGACTGTTGATCATGATGATCACATGTTTAAATCTCATTATATAGAATACAATTGGGAAGTAATTTTGTTCTTGTCAAGCAATGGTCAACATATATCGGTAATGATTGCGACTAGAGTTTGACATTCTTTGTCGTGTGACGGTGGTGATCGATTGACCCCTAGGTCATACCTAAAGGGCAATACTCTTAATTGATTATTTAATTAATCGTATAATGTTGCGAGTTAATTAAATTTCTTGAAAATTGACGGACGATTTTGGAAGTAAAATTTACGTATCATATTGAAATGTGATTAAATAAGATACGGTCTGAGTAATTGAATTGTATCATTACTCGGATGAAATAATTGGTTAATGTAACAATTAAATTGAATGAATTATTATAAATACAATCTGTTGTGATTTATAAAATGGTAAAATTTTTGGCACAAGTAATTATGAAATTACTAAGTCAATTTTGTATGTGACGTATTTTTATTAATACGTTGATTTTTAATATGTTAAAAATTACATAGCAAATTTATGTCACATATGACATGTGACATATTGACAATTGACAAAAATAATATGGATTCCATATTACCAAATGGACCGAAATAAAAGAAGAGGTTTAAGCTAATTAATTGTTTAATTAGTAGCTAAACATAATGATTGTTTTGCTTTAGTAGCCATGCAACCCTACTACTCCTTGTGAAGACAAATATGGGCATGCATTGGCTCCCCTAAACCTCTCCACTTACACGGTTTAGAGAAGGAAAAATCATCATTGTTTTTCTTATAATTTTACCTAATAATATACTAAGGGTGATGTATTATTATTCATTCAACTAATCATCCAAAAATATAAGTTCTAGTGAGAAGAAAAATCCTCCTATTCTTCTCTCATAAAAACCGAAATATTCAAGGGTTAAATAATATTTTTGGTTCAATTTTCTCCTAAATTAATATTATACTAGTACTTATAATATTAATTAGATTAAGTGTTAAGCCTTGGGTATAAAGCTTAGGGAGAGATCTTATACTTAGATCTTGTTCATCCATAAGGAAAAGCTCAAGATCAAAAGAGAAAGGTGATCTCTTTTGTGCCCTTAAATCCGAAATCCACAATGTAAGGACATGATTTCTCCTCTATTATATTATTTGTTTGCATGCATAAAATCCGTTTTAATTTTATGGCAAATTAATTTAGACTTATATGAGTATGTTAATATGTATATGAATCTACATTTCCTTCAATCGGTATCAAGAGCCACGGTTGTTTGCATGCAAATTGGTTAAAAGTTTTTCCGAGTTATAAGAATAACAAATAAAACTTGTAAAATTTGTGTTATTATGATATATCACGAAATTATTACATGCATGTTAATATTTCTGGTCCTAAAGTGTTTTGGGATATTTTGGTTATTTTTCGGATTTTTATTGTTCATAATTTACAATAATGGCATTTAAATGTGATTTTATGAGTAAAAATGTCATTTTTGGTCTAAAATTAGCTATACTTCGAATTTTAAGTTGATTTTTGGATATGTTGTCACATATATTATTTTTGAGATAACCTGTAAATTTTCATAATTTTTGGACTAGTTATGCTCGAAAAATGAATTTTTCATTATTAAATTCGGATTTAAGTGAAAAATAGGTTAATATGAGTTAAATTTCGAATCTGGTCATAGAAAATTAATATGTTGTCACATGCAATTTTACAAGATGTGTGTAAAATAATTGGCTATAAAGAAGTCTTTTTGCATGATTTATGAATTTTTGAAGAAAAATAGCATAAATAGTGACATTATTAGTGGAAAATTAATAAAACATAATCTATGACTTAGGAAAAACGTCTAATGTTGCATTTTATTATATTTTTCAGATCTAAAATTGAAAAGTTAATGAAAATAATTTTTCCATGTTTTTATGATTATTTTATTAAAAATCGATAAACCGCAACATTGTTTTTTCGGAAAAATTTCGAAATTTTTAACCTAAGATTTTGAACATTATGAGTGTCATGGAATTTTTCCAGAATGTTCATGAGTTTAAATTTCAAATTTTGAATTTATTTGAAATTTTGTGATTTATTTGAAGTTTAATAGCTTATTTTGTAATTTTTAGTCCATTTATGAACAATTCTATAAAATATGGGTTAATTATGGTCAAATTATTAGTGAAGACTAAATTTTGAGTCCTAAAAAGTTAGGGTAATTAACTTATGCATAAATATGAGTTTATGTATTTTTGTGATTATAAAATGTTGAAATCACGCAAATCCGTAAAAACCGAGTAATATACGATATTGGCTAATTAAAGGCGATTTAGCATTAAAATTGAGCATGTTCATACATATTATAATGCTGCATTTTCTTTATGATTGTCATAATTTTAATTTATGTAATTTTTGAATTATGTAATTTTACTTAGTATGGCCTTAGATTTTAATTGGTATTTCCCGAAATGTATGGGAATATCGATTCGGTTGTAATTTTTATTGTGATCTCGTATCACCGTTTTGTAATTTAATAGATTTATTTTATTTTAGTTACAAATGTATAATAGGAAATTATGTAATTTATTATGTAATTTTATTCATTCCGGAGTTCCAAAAGACGGATTTCTTCAAGAATGGCGATACATAAAGACGGTGTTACCTCGAGATGTGTGCCACAACCGAAGTTCGAGGGACCAATGGAGTTGGTTTCCGAATATGTAATAGTTAAATAGTTTTTCTATTTTAGGAAAGGCCATACTAGGATTTATTTATCTTTATGCTTGCATTTTATTTTATGTCACATGCATCGCTAAATCGCCATAACTAAACATGCATTTTCTTTTTATCGAGTTTATCGACCGTGTCAATTAGAATTATCGTAGTTCACCGCTTTAGTTCACTTAAAACGTGATAGATAATAAATTGACATGACCTCTCGCTAAAACTATCAATTGAGACATAGCCTTACCAAATAGTAGAAACCATGAAAACCTATTTCGTGAGGGAGTGCACTCGGCCACACCGGGGTACAAACCTTGTTACATAGGGGAAGTGGGTGATGAATGTTAATCCACCGAATTCATGTTGATGAGGGATGTATCAGCCCCACCGTGCCCAAGTTAATGTGGGTTTGGATCATGGACACATTTATTCGAAATTTGGATTGAACTCAACAAAAGTATTTGATAAGGGATGTATCGGCCCCACCGTGCCCTTGTCGATGTGTTTTGGGCTATAGATAATTGTTAATGTAATATTATCGACCAAGAGTTCTAAAAGTAGAATCGATTAAACGTTAATCCACCGAGTTATATTGATAAGGGATGTATCGGCCCCACCGTGCCTAAGTCGATATGAATTTGGGTCTTGGAATCATTTATCTAGTTGGGTAGAGGTCACTAGAAAAATGCATATAACTTGTTTAAATCATACATTTTTACGAGTATTATTAAAACGACAATTGTTTTACTCCTTATATTTTGTTTTGTAGACCACTTCTTTTTCATAACAAATGGCAACACCAACTCCTAATGCTACACCTCTCGCTAGTTCGTCTTGGCTCCGATCCTTCATGGATCGATGTAAACTTGAAAAGAATGGGTCAAATTTCTCCGAATGGGATGCCCAACTCAAATTAGCCGCCGAAGGTGACGACAAGCTTCGTTACCTTACCGAGGCCTCTCCACCCGAACCCTCCACTAGGTCCACCGCGGCCACTAGGGAAGCATATGAGGCTTACCAAAAGGAGTCCGCCGCAATGAAAAATGTCTTGATATTTGCGATGGAGGCGGACCTCCAAAGGAGAGCCTTTAAAATGGGCAATGCTAATGAGATTTACTCCAAACTTGTGACCATGTTTTCACAAACTCCGCGGATCGTCCAATATGAGGCGGCCGCGGCATTCTTTGATCTCGACTTCAAAGAGGGCCAAAAGGTTAGCCCTCATGTGCTCAAACTCATGCAGCTTGTTGAGACCTTGAAAATTCAAAAGGTTGAAATCCCCAAAGAACTCATCGTAGATAGGATTCTACACTCCTTGTCCAAAGTCAAGGCATATGTGCAATTCCGGGTGAATTTCAACATGCAAGACAAGGATGTGTCTCTTGAGGAGTTGCACAAATTACTTGTGCAAGCCGAGAGGGACATGGGGTTAAATGTGAACCCTCCCAAGGATGTGCTTAACATAAGCACAAAGAGTAAGGGGAAGTTCAAGAAGAATGGGAGAAAGGGCAAGAAGCAAGCTCCCACATTCACCAAAGCTAAGTCTTGTGAAGCTAGCACCTCCAAAGTCAAGAAGGGTCCTCTTGATAAGTGCCATTATTGTAATGGCATGGGTCATTGGAAAAGAAATTTTTCCAAATACCTTGGTGATATCAAAGCTGGAAAGATCACTCCAGTAGGTAAATGACTATCCTTCTTTTATGTTTCAAATTCAACTATGGTAATATGATGCAAAGTTGTGATAATGTATCTCCCTTTTATTGTAAATAGGGCCTCCACCAAGCAAAGACAAGGGAAAAGAAAAACAAGCATGAGAAACCATGGAGAAGCTAAGGATAGCTTTTATGGAGCCTTGTTTTTCATTGTCTTATTTTAAGTAATGTTTTGGATTTTAGAACTTTAAGTTTCCGTGTTCGACATGGAAAAGCATTTTGGATAATGAGTTGTATTTTGGATGATGGTGACTTGGTTTGCAACCCGAGTCACCCGTTTTATCATTTATCCTTTTAATGTTCTAAATTTCATCTTTAAAATGCTTGCGTTTTGAAACATAAGATTATTCACTTAAAGGTGATCTAATAGACAAATATAATGACGGGTTTCATTATATGTCCACATGCTTAAGGCTTGTGTATGATCATTTATGAAGCGATTTTGAGTCTATGAACTCTCTTAAAGGAATGTCAATCACCAAGTACACATATGAAATCAATAACTATTAGTCTATCCATGAGATAGTTCTCCTTATGCTTCAACATCATTAATTTGTGTCTCATATGCTATCTTTGAATGTTTAGTGTATTTATTCTAAAGATAGAGTGGGAGAAAAATGAGGACACAACACACAAGGCAAGATTAAATTGTGTACTTGTGTAAATGAAGATCTACGCAAGAGAAAATGATTTGAATGAAGGTATATCTATTTATATAGTATGCCGAATAGATGAGATCTATGGTCTCAAGTTAATTCTATATGACTAAAGAGACCAAGTGTAGTTAACATAAGAGTATATTCTCAAGATAACAAAGTTTTGGAATAAAATGACTAATGTAAAGTCTTAACAAGTTTTTGACTATGTTTATGAAACATTTGACCAATAGTTTCAACCATGAGATTTACTTAAGAGCCTAAATGAATCAAAGTAACATACTAGTTATGATCGAGTTGCAAAGATTGATATACCGATATCTTCAATGGCCAAAGTTTTAACCACGCAAATGTCATTGCTTAACCTCCCTATGAAATGGTTAAACCTCCTTCCAAAAGGGTAATTGTGAAGGACGTATTCTAGATATTGTTTATATTTGAATAAAGACATTACTACACATCATTATGACATGAGTGTGTTGGGGATTTAAAATCCCTTTCCGTAAGGTTGAGATGAGACCACTTCAAAATAGGTATTTTGAAAGGATATGATGGGAACATATATGGTTTTATCCTAATAACTTGGCAATGCAATTTATATTACAATTCTTGATAAATTTCGATTGAGAAGTCAATTTCGAAATGTGTAGAATTGAGTGGGAGTTAGGAAATTCTCATGTGAAGACATGGAATTTAGTGGGAGTTATCATCTTTTGAATTTTACGACTCATCACTCATTAAAGAATGACGAGCTAATACCTTCTTTCATAAAGAAGCTTTTGAGTTTTCAATTCTGGATGAAAATGGACTGTGATGAATCCAATTACATCAAAGGATGTTGGATTAGTATTAAGAGATACACATCATATCAACATATACATAGGTTATTCATATGAATGAAAATGGGATTACCATTAGCAGTCATGGTAGTTCATTGAACCTAAAAACGGTTGATCTCATGATTATTAGTAACTAATGTTTCCGCCATTAGAATAATCATGTACATGTCCAATTATGAATCATATGCATAAGAGCATGATGATTGATTAGTGAGCCATAATAGAAACGTCATACATTCTCGAGTAGAATCCGATGAGCGATTTCAGTGTTTGACGGAATGTTCTATTGTGTGTCAAGAGGTTGCACATATTGTAGAAAATCCGAGCACATATGAGGATTTATGAGAATCCCAAATCTTTCAAGCCTAGAAAGAGAAATGAGAAGTTTTGGAAAGATGCTTGGTTGAATAAGAGGTTATTCAAAAACAATCTTTCCTAGTAAAGCTAGGACTTGTGAGAAGTGCTAAGCTAAATAATCTTGTCAATTGTTACAAGATTCTACAAAACATATACCTAGTGCATTGTGTGTGGATGGAATACTTGATCGGTACAAGTTGTATTATTCATCGCAAATTCGTTCGTTATGAGATGATCGATAAGAAAGTTCTTTCAAGTTAAAGAACCGAAACCAAGGTTGGGAACCTTGATGTGCACTTGGTAAGATTCATGCTATGAGAGAGAACATGAATGTGAAGGAAAATGCAAGTGTAAGAAGTTTGAACACATGGACACATGGGATGTTAAACTTCTATTGCAGTCAATGAGTGTTTACACTGACGATATACATCACAAGGTTGTAATGTGATATTGACTACCCGAGTGTGATGTCGACATTTGTCGTTTGAGTTATTATTAACTCACCTTGTACATTGTTATATCCAAACGGGTTGTAGAGACAATTGAACCCCGTTAAAGTGAACATGGATTAACATTGTTTTAGCCCATAGTTGCTTATATGAGGTGACGTCTCGAAGTGACTAGAGTGTGATGCGATTGATGGCAAGTTCAAGTGCCATAGAGTCATGTGAGATGACTAGTCGATCACATAGGCAGACTGTTAGGAACATTTT
This sequence comes from Silene latifolia, assembly GCF_048544455.1. Taxonomy (NCBI): domain Eukaryota; kingdom Viridiplantae; phylum Streptophyta; class Magnoliopsida; order Caryophyllales; family Caryophyllaceae; genus Silene; species Silene latifolia. The sequence goes on along the minus strand of NC_133535.1, from coordinate 95,675,966 downwards.
GTCGGGCCTAATGACCGCTTATAGAGTTCTGGCAAATTTATATAGCCTGGTCGTGGCGAGAGCTACTATAGTATTCGAATGAGTCGATTCTTTTGACTAAAGACTATTCTCCTAAGATGGCACAGTTTCAGACTAACTTTGATTTGTGTTACTACGACCTTCGTAAATGGGGTCAAATGGGCATATTTTGGGTTATGATGGCTGTGGCTAGTCGAAGGGAATGAGTGCGATAGGAATTGTCCACCCCTAGTCAGGGTTATAACAATATCTCAGGGCCACTCGAGGAGTAATGAACTGGAAATGCGTGGCCACGCTCGGATGGCATCCAGAGTGGATAAATCCGGTCAATCGTTATTCTCCGGATCGAGGAAACCACTCTCGATATGATCACTTGCAAGTACGACCTGAAAGACACCTTGCATTGAGTGGGAGATAGTAATAGGACAAGAGAATTGGTGACGCACACTTGTCGAGGAAAAGTGGGAGATTGTTGGAATATGTGTCCTCCGACAATAATGCGATCACGACTGTTGATCATGATGATCACATGTTTAAATCTCATTATATAGAATACAATTGGGAAGTAATTTTGTTCTTTGTCACAACTGGTCAACATATATCGGTAATGATTGGTCGACTAGAGTTTGACATTACGTCGTGTGACGGTGGTGATCGATTGACCCCTAGGTCATACCTAAAGGGCAATACTCTTAATTGATTATTTAATTAATCGTATAATGTTGCGAGTTAATTAAATTTCTTGAAAATTGACGGACGATTTTGGAAGTAAAATTTACGTATCATATTGAAATGTGATTAAATAAGATACGGTCTGAGTAATTGAATTGTATCATTACTCGGATGAAATAATTGGTTAATGTAACAATTAAATTGAATGAATTATTATAAATACAATCTGTTGTGATTTATAAAATGGTAAAATTTTTGGCACAAGTAATTATGAAATTACTAAGTCAATTTTGTATGTGACGTATTTTTATTAATACGTTGATTTTTAATATGTTAAAAATTACATAGCAAATTTATGTCACATATGACATGTGACATATTGACAATTGACAAAAATAATATGGATTCCATATTACCAAATGGACCGAAATAAAAGAAGAGGTTTAAGCTAATTAATTGTTTAATTAGTAGCTAAACATAATGATTGTTTTGCTTTAGTAGCCATGCAACCCTACTACTCCTTGTGAAGACAAATATGGGCATGCATTGGCTCCCCTAAACCTCTCCACTTACACGGTTTAGAGAAGGAAAAATCATCATTGTTTTTCTTATAATTTTACCTAATAATATACTAAGGGTGATGTATTATTATTCATTCAACTAATCATCCAAAAATATAAGTTCTAGTGAGAAGAAAAATCCTCCTATTCTTCTCTCAAAAAAACCGAAATATTCAAGGGTTAAATAATATTTTTGGTTCAATTTTCTCCTAAATTAATATTATACTAGTACTTATAATATTAATTAGATTAAGTGTTAAGCCTTGGGTATAAAGCTTAGGGAGAGATCTTATACTTAGATCTTGTTCATCCATAAGGAAAAGCTCAAGATCAAAAGAGAAAGGTGATCTCTTTTGTGCCCTTAAATCCGAAATCCACAATGAAAGGACATGATTTCTCCTCTATTATATTATTTGTTTGCATGCATAAAATCCGTTTTAATTTTATGGCAAATTAATTTAGACATATATGAGTATGTTAATATGTATATGAATCTACATTTCCTTCAATTTCAATCCTTTCTCCAACACTTACAATGAAGCTATAAAGTATCATCCAAATTTTTCCTACAAAAGCACCAATGTTCTAAACCCACAACAGCAAATTCAAAATGTGTCACAACAACAAAGGCAAGTCCAAGCACCCCCACCGGGTTTCCAAAATCAAGGACAAAGAAATCAATTCCTACAAAATTTCCAACAAGGTTTTCAACAACCTTTCCAAAATCAACAAGTTCAAGGCCAATCATCTAATTCCAAACAAATCAACCAACAAATGAGCAAGGTGGAGGCTTTGATGGCACAAGTAGTTGAGACACAAAAGAGCTTGGCTACCTATGTCCAAAAGAGTGACCAAGCTAGGGATGCTAGCATCAAAATGCTTGAGACCCAAATTGCTCAACATGCTACCTCAAATGCTCAAAGAAAACCAGGCCAATTACCACCTCAAGGTGCACAAACTCATGACACCTCAAATGCCATCACTTTGAGTAGTGGTACCAAGTATGATGAACCCCCTATGCCAAATGTTGATGATGGGCGTAGTGTAACAAATCGCTTGGTAGATGATGGTGATATTGGATTGGCTAGTGGGCAGTATGGAAGTAAGACAAAGTTGGCGGCACTTGTGTTGTTGGTATTCGACAGAATTATGGAGTTAGGTGGGCTACTCTATGGTTGATGCTATGTTGTGAGGTACATTGCTTAGGTATGCGTTAGGGGTTGTTGGGTAAGTTAGTGTCGAGGATTGAGGATGAGAGTTGAGCGGTAATGGTTGGTGGAGTGGTATGTGTGCTTGCTATGTAGGTATGGGTATGAACTTCGGGGACGAAGATCATTTTTAAGGAGGGAATACTGTAATACTCAGGTTTCTGACCATGGGTTACTCAGTCGAGTAAGGCTTACTCGGCCGAGTAGGGTGTCTCGTGTCCTAAGTTTGGGTTCTAATGCGCTGGAACTTGGCCGAGCTTGTTGTTACTTGGTTGAGTAGGGCGTACTCGGTCGAGTACATCAAGTACTCGGCCGAGTAACCGGTCTGACGGGTTATTTCTGCGGTGTGATTAGAATGATAAGGGAGTTATTTATAATTCGATAATCATTTCGTTAATCAATTTCTAAAACCTAAAACATTTGTCTAAACTCTCCGTAATCACTCTAACCATCAAACATGCAAGGATCTAGCGTTCGGGTTGTCGGATCTTCTATTCCCGTGTCAAATAGATTGTAAGTATTAGTTCTTATTCCTATTACAATTAGTTTGTAGTCGTTGTAACCCTAATTTGGGTTAATTTTGGGGTAATTGGTCATTAGTGATGGTTTGTGATGTAGTATTGTTGTTTATCATTGTTGTAGGTGACGATGTGGTACTCGTTATGCATTTGTGTGATTGATTGCAGCGTAGCAGATTGCGAAAATGTAGGGTTTTCCCTACTCAGTTGGCTGTGTAATTGGTTAAGTTGTTTGTGATTAATTGTTGTCATATTATCTCTTTGATTCGAATTGATGGAGATTGATTGGGTTATACTATTGGTTGGTTCTTGTTGTAGGACCATGTCGGGAGATGGTTCCAACCCCATGATCTAGTTTAAGTCATATCCCGGTTAATTGTTCTTGTTTTCGTGTCAAAACAGTCCCAAAGTTTCTTCAGTTTCAAACTCATATTTTAGTTCACTCAAATCTGAAATTCTCATGTGTCTAACTTGGTTTATATAGACCAAGCCTTACAATCTTGACCCTTGATTACAAGCTACATCTAAGGGCCACAAAATGAGCTTCTAAAGAACAATAAAACGGCAACCTAGGACCTTACACAATGCTGAAATTGAAAAGGACATAAAGCAAATAAATGATAAAGTAAACTAATAGTCCAACCTTCCTTGTTTGCTAGCTCAACATCTTATTTATGATATATGGACTGATTGAAGGCTTTGGAGAACCGTGTAAGGCTTATTTGCAGCTCCCAAAAGTCCCTTGAGCTTTGTTGGATCAAAAGAGGAAAGGTTGAAAGTGACATTTAGCTCATTGTTCCAAACCGGGTCCCCTTGGTACCTTTGCATTGATTCTTCAAATAATTTATGAATGGTAGCCTTTGGAGATAAAAGATCCTTTACAAAAACGTCCCAAACTCACCCAAGATAAGAATTAGGACGGTTGCAGCCATGACTTCTTAGACGGTTTTTGAGTTAGACCTTAAATTAGGACGAGGTCCAAGACCGTGGACAATGGAGCTTGGTGTTGTTTCCAATTTCACTTTATAACTGATATGGTAGCATCCTTATATGCTAAGGTAGTCCTTGGTAAGGCACTTTGGTATATGGGGGTGCTAAAAAGTGGTATCAGAGCAACGATAGATTTTGGAACCTAAAACCAATGAACAAAATGAACATAGGGTGTCTAATTAAAATGAACCCGGGTAAGAATTGTTTGGAGCTACCGCAAAGGTTTGAAAGACATCTTGAAACTGCAATGTTGCCCATACAAGTTCGCACCGGTCACTCCGGGGTGTGTCTTGGGGATCGGTGCATGCTTTTGTTTATATTTGTGTCCTATAGAGCGATGTGTATGTTGTGGTTCGAGATGAAATGGCATGAGTTGCCTTCATATGTTGTGAAATAGTTGAGGTGATAACATGGCATGTGTGGACATGGGCCACAGGCCGGTCTGTGGATTTGGGCCACCTACCGATCTGCGTTCACGGGCCACCTGCACCCCAAGCCAATCTGTGGACATGCAGTGGTCTTTTGAAAGCCACGCTCGCCGGCGTAAAAATGCTTTCGACCGGATCGCTTTAGATCGGTCGGTTTCGTCTCGGTAAAGGTCTCGAAACGATTAGAGACGTTCGGAGTCGCCATCAAGCAATTACGGGATGCCTGGAACCCGTTCGAAATCCACTTTATACCTCGGTCAAACGAAGCACAAAGCAGTGTTTGACATAAGTACTAAAGATAAGGACTCGTCCCCGTTTTAGCATTCTATGCCTAAAATGACTCTCGTACGCCCTGGATAAGGCCATCCACTATCCAAAGGTTCTGAGTAAGGGGTGAGGGTATGTATTGGGAAGCCCTTTTATCGGACACCTAATCCCGCCCGTGTTAGCGGCCTCTACTGATCGATCGTGGTTGTTTAAGTGCAAGAGTTGATAAAACGGTAAATGCATGAATGCACATCCAAAAGTTTAACCTAACATGTGAGAGCTTTCAATGTCGATTGATTTAATCCAAGTATCAAGTATAAGATGTCAAGTTGGATTTAGATTGATTTGCATGTGAGAACGGAAATTAAACATCTATTTACCAAATTTGGATTACGATGCTTAACACGATTCCGTTGTTTTGAAAAAGGGTGTCAAATGACAAAGTGTAAAAAATACAGACTCGTCAATCTGATCCGTCACGTATTCGGGTTAACCGTAATCGGGATCGTCCTAGACAAGTACCAAAAATGAGGCAGAACAGTGACATGCAGCCCTGTTAAGGCGCGAGCCTATTGGCGACAGAAGGGCTCTGCCCAGGTTTTTAAATAAGAAACCAGACGGCCTCTTGGGGCGCGAGCCATGAGCCGACCCAAGGGGCGTCTCCTGGTTGTTAAAAAGGTTGTTTAAAACCATTTTTTGTGATTAATGATTTGCAAGTGTTGTTTGCATGACTCGAAATAATTACTATTGTATTAGTAACATTCGTTGTCGGATTTTCATATTTGAAAAGTATAGTTTACAAATAAAAATGTAAAATATTTGATTTGAACTAATCATTTTAAGTTCATTTCATTGTAATTAGTCAAGTTAATCATCGTACTCGGATTAAACCGACATGGTATAAAGAACCAAGGATGATTATGATGTATGACTAATATATTTACAAATGTAAACAAATGAGAAAAATGGTAAATAAAAGAAAAGGGTGTTAAAATACCCATTAAAATGTAATTAACCAATAATATCATCGAGTCACTGAATAAACCGTCATGGTATAAGGAACCAATGATGATTTTTGTAATAGTCAAAATATGTTTATCATAGAAATGAATTAAAACATTTGAAATGGTAAAAACAGATTACAAATAAGAAATAAAAATAAAGAGGAAAGACAAGAACAAACACGGATGAGTCTGACCCGAGACCCACAAGAGGCGCGAGCTTCCTTGCATAGCAAGGTGCTTCTGTCTCAGGCCAAAACTCGGTTTTGGCTCGTCTAACCTAAATTTGAATCGTGTTATGCATTGTTCATGCTTATAAACTCATCAAAACAGTAAAGACATGAATTAAAGTGAGATATTTACACCCTCAAACTTACGTATTTTGATGTTCGCGTGGTAGACGACTTTAGAGACGGGTTTCTCGTTGTGACTACTCGCGATCAAAGAAGTTTAAAAAGAGTGCCCTAAAAAAGGATTTGGTTTTGAAAATACGTTGAAAATATGTTAATTAAAACATGTTGATTGATGAATTGAGTTGGTCGAATGGGTCGGTCGAATGCACGGCGACGGTACCAAACAAAATGTGTAAGGCTTGTGTTTACGATCGGTAGGTCGTAAACACGTGTCGATTTTGTGACTTAGGAAGTCGAGTATAGAAGTTTAAGGGAGATGTGAGGGGGCGGACTCTCGCGTGAAGATTATGGCGTGTGAAGGGTGGTATTTATAGAGAAATTTGGGGTGGTAGGTCGGTTGTGTTTGCTTAGAGGCTAAGCAGACATCCCATTGAGGCGCGAGCTACCTCGTGATACAAATGGGTGTATTGTCCCTTTCAATTTGGACGTGGCCTATTCTCCATCCATTATTGATTTGTGGTAATCAAATGGGATGTCGTGTAACAATATGGGCATCTAATAAGATGATTTTGGTGTTACTTGAGGTAGGTGTTTTGTGTGCTTGACTCGGGTTTGACCCGTGTGAGTCGGGATTTGAATTTCGAGTCGGTTTTTGGCCCGGTGTCGGTTTTGACTCTAAGTAGGGTCATTTTAATGGAAATGACATGATAAAGACAATCATGGCATTATTTTTGACATTCGGGATTTGGGTTGACTCGGGTTGACTCAGGTTGACTCGAGTTGCGGGTTTCTGAGTCGGTTTTGGGTCCGAAGATGGTTTTAACTCTAAATAGTGTTATTTTAATGCAAATGAAGTTAGAAAACTTTCGAAATCATTTTTCATATCCGAGTAGTGCATTAAACCGTCTCATGTATAGCCAATCCACGCACGCATATAAAAAACACGTTATAGTCCGATTATCATCGGGTGGTTTTTGGAAGGTGCAGATACTGGGTATCTACAGAGCCCCCACTTTGACTGAGGCTTGGATAGGGCGAAAGTCAAAGTATGATCTCCAGGTCAATCGAAGATTACAACCTAAAGACCATTGCGACGTCAAGGCGACTCAAAAGGGTTTGAGCCAAGGACCTGCCGTCGGGAAGGGCGACGTCGAGGCGACTCAGGGATTCGAGTCAAGGACCTGCCGTCGAGAACAGTTAAGAGTCTGTCGACTTTCGATTCGGGTCGTTTAAAGTCCATTAGACTACGTATAAAGGCTCGCCAGCCATAAGAAGGAATCATACCTGAGGCATCTTCGGGATACGTCCTTGAATCTTTTGCGCGCAAAGGCTCGCCAGCCAGTGTTGAAGGCGGTGCGTTTTGAGGCTCGCCAGCCATAGGAAGGAGTCATACCTGAGGCATCTTCGGGATATGTCCTTGAGTCGTATCTTATGTGCGTGCAAAGGCTCGCCAGCTGTGATAATGAGTTATACCCGAGGCATCTTCGGGATACGTCCTTGAGTTGTACCTTGTTTGCGGACAAAGGCTCGCCAGCTTGTGAAAAGGAGTCGTACCCGAGGAATCTTTGGGATACGTCCTTGAGTTGTACCTTGTTTGCGGACAAAGGCTCGCCAGCTTGTGAAAAGGAGTCGTACCCGAGGCATCTTCGGGATACGTCCTTGAGTTGTATCTTATTTGCGGACAAAGGCTCGCCAGCCATATGCGTGGTAAGGCTCGCCAGCCATCTATGGTCGAATGATCGACTGTGGAAAATAGCATGTGTGACATCCATTTAAAAATCGGCACTCGCTGGGGAGTTGGAAACTTCTCAGGACTCGCCGGGGATATGAGTTGCTGCTCGCTGGGAGGTAGCGTAAGCCATGTAATCGTCAGGGGTTAAGCCCTTGGACTTGGTGGGTCGCCGTTTGTTGGGAAGAACCCAGTACTCAGTTGGAGTGAGTTTGTCTTCTCACGATTACCTGCATGGTTAGTGACCACACAAGTCCGCAGTCGCATAGACAAGAATGTTGAATACAAGCATATAAGCACGTAAGCACATAAGCATGTGAGCAGTTAGCATATAAGCAACTAGCATGTAATATCTCACGCGAAGGGAGATAGAAGTTTTGAATGTTGTGAAGCTTAAAGGCGAGTCTTGTTACTCGTAGATCTGTGATTTAATAGATTGGAGACACGTGGCTGTTGGGACACTGACTCACACAAACGCATACTGACAGACTGACAAATGGGCAGTCGTGAACGTGATGCCAACTCAGTATCGACACGACACGAGGGTGACTCTGACAAACTTTGCACATGTAAGTGCAACTCCTAGCCAAGAAAGGGTGACAACTCGTATCGAATCCCTGGGGTAGAAGGTCCGCTCGGCTGGGGAACATGAATTGATTATCTTCGGACATCTTGCATCCGTTTGCTTGTTGGAGATGCCTTCTCGAGGTATGATGATTCAGAGAGCGGAACCAAGACCTTGTCATCGTCCGAACCGAGCACTAGGCTATGGGTGGTTTATTCTGGACTGAAGTTGAGACTCAAAAGATGTTTGAGGATAAAGGATGGGTGGCGTCTTTAAAGAGAAGCCCCCAGAGTGAGAAGACCGGAATTTGGCAAAAGGAGGAATGGGCGACGTCTTAAGGAAGAAACCCCCAGTAAAGAGATTAATTTTTGCAGCTAGATGGGCCGCTTTTGAGGATTGTTGTTGATGGTTAAGATTGAAATGGGTGTGCGGTTATGTCCTTGTTAGGGGACTGCCTACGTATTCGCGTGTTTGCGAAATCAAACCAGATCGTAGTTCTGAGCTGGTTACTGAAGATTGAAAATTGGAAGGGTTGTGAAAGGAGTATGCGGTTGTGCCCTTGTAATAGAACTGCCTACGTATGCGCGTGTGTGCGAAATCACACCAGGTCGTAGTTCTGAGTGTGTGTGCAATGGGTTACAAATTGAAGGTTTTAAAATTGAATGTGTGTGGGGTGTGTGGTTGTGCCCTTGTAATAGGACTGCCTACGTATTCACGTGAAGTGAAATCAAACCAGATCGTAGTTCTGAATGTGTGTGCCTAAGCGAGTTGTTAGGACGTTAAAGTGATTTTGAGGGGTATGGTTGCGCCCATGAAGGACTGCCTACGTATTCACGTGATGTGAAATCAAACCAGATCGTAGTTCTGAACGTGTGCCTAAGCGAGATGTTAGGACATTAAGTGATTTTGAAGTGTATGGTTGTGTCCTTAAAGGACTGCCTACGTATTCACGTGGTGTGAAATCAAACCAGACCGTAGTTCTGAATGTGTATGCCTAAGCGAGTTGTTAGGACCTTAAAGTGTGAGGGTCACGACGGTAAATTCCGTTTGGTGACTCGAGAAATTGATTTGATATAATTCCTCCTTGGTCACGAATCGAAGAGGTGTAATTTGTGAAAATGTTCCTTATCATGTGAGCACACTAAAAAGTGGACCCTAAGGGCAGATTGGGTATGTCCTATTCTCGGTAGCAAAGCATTCGAGGACTCTGTATCTGGGTCAGGGTGAAAATGGCTTCGACATTATGGAATGTGGAGCTTGGTAATAACAGGTTTCTTTGACAGATAAAAATCTGGAGTTGAGGGTCACGACGGTAAATTCCGTTTGGTGAATCGAAAGTTGATTGGAGAGAATTTCCTCTTGATCATGAATCAAAGAGGCATAGTTTGTGAAAATGTTTCTTGTTGTGTGAGCACACTAAAAAGTGGACCCTAAGAATGAAATGGACATGTCCTGTTCCGGGGAGCGATGTATTTTTGAAGACTCCGTATTTGGGTCGGTGTGGAAATGGCTTCGGCATTTTGGAATGTGAAGCTTGGTGATAAAAGGTTTGTTTGCCAGATAAAAATCTGGAGCTTGTATTTGTGGTGTTTAGGCCGACGGGTTACGGATTATAATGTGGTGCAGAATGGGGTCTCAAGCTTGATGTGGCCTGAGCACGAAATGGTTGGTAAATAATATGGGATCAGATTTCCATGTCTGGACCTTAAAGGTTAAGGTGCGATATTACGAGCTTGAGGTTAATCCTCAGAACCCTAGATAGTTCTCCTTATAACAGTCTCTAGAAGGACTTAAGGGTGAAGCAATGTTGATTATGATCTTGAGGGGAATCCCCAGGATCCTAGATAGGTTTCCATGTAGCAGTCTGTAGAAGGACTTAGTGGTGAAGCTGTGTTGGTTGAGGTTTTAGTGTTTGGTGTTTTGGACTTGTTGGTCCTGGACTTTGTATTTTGGACTTATTGGTCCTGGGCTTGGTGTTTTGGACTCATGGGTCCTGGGCTTTGGACTTGTTGGTCCTGGAGTTGCTGTTTTGGACTCACTTGTCCAGGATTTTGTGTGTTAGATGCTTTCTTTGGATTTTGGCCTTTTTGAGAAAAAGGGTTTCAATCTTGTTTTGTTTTGATTTTGGTTTGGGTCTTGGCCTTGACGTTAGGTGAGTAGCCTTTGGCTTTGGCTTTTGCTTTGAGTGAATTGCTTTTGGCTTTGGTTTTTGCTTTGGCCTTGAGCTTTGGCTTTGGGTGAATGGATATTGGCTTAGGCCTTTGATTTTGGCCTTTCGCTTTGACTTTGGGTGAATGGCTATTGGCTTGGGCCTTTAATTTTGGCCTTTCGCTTTGGCTTTGGATGAATGGCTATTGGCTTGGGCCTTTGATTTTGGCCTTTCGCTTTGGATATATTGGTTTTTTGCCGTCCTTCGTTCGAGGAAGGTAGAGGTGCTGACGGGGATGTACCCGTTGGTGAGAGGTTGATATTTGGTGATGGGATGTTTTTGTGGGGAATGGGCTTGCCTTCCGTCATTGACCATGAACAAGGAGATGTTCTGGTTTGTTATCTAGGTTCGTCGTAGAATCCCTTTGATAGAAGCTCGTTCTAAATAGGGCGCTAATGAAAGGTTTCTATTGCCAGACATGGAATAGGTAAAGAAAATGGACACGGAGTTTCGAGTCCTCTGCTTACTCGGTACTGGACGTCACTCGAGTGTACTCACATTGAATTGGAACACGTTGTTTGTTTTAAATCAATTCTCAAATCAATTCTTGTTGTCAACGGGAAATGGTAAAGTGGAGAATATATGATAGATGAAAATCGTGCTTTTATTTAGATAAATAAGATGTTAGCACAGACTCGATGAATACATGTGACTCATGGGGACAACCCCCAGTTGTCACTTAGGAATAAAAGGACAGACACTAAGATAGATATGAGAAAGCCTAAGACTCGGACTCGGACTCGGACTCAATCGTAGATACGAACTCTTAATCATCATGTTCCTCCTCGAAGGTCTCTTTCGCAGCATCCCGCGGCTTGAATGTCTGGTCTTGAGCATTGACCCACTTGAGGACTTCACTCTCGTTGTTAGGGATGATATGAGGACAATAGTCGATGAGGCTTTTATCTCCTTGCAGAAAGAGATGTTCATTAGGGGTGTCTTCATCACTTGGTTGGCATAGGGATGAAGCTTTCAGTTCATGATTGTCGATCATATTTTGAATAACATGTTTCAGTTTGAAGCATGTTTCAGTGTCATGACCATTCCCTTGATGATATTGGCAATAGGCACTGCCGTCCCAGAAACGGGATTTCCTGCTTTCAGACGGGTCCGGAGTGGGCCCGACTGGTTGTAGCTTCCCTTCAGTCATGAGCTTTTGAAGAGCTGCGGCATAGGTTGTGTTGAGGTTGGTGAATGTCCTTTGAGAACGTTCAACCTTGTCGGTTGGCTTGAGACATTCAGGAGGATTGTCTTGACTGAGAGGTGCAATTATGATTTTGCCAGCTTCAATCATATCTTGAATGGCATTCTTGAGTTTGAAACAGGTTTCGGTGTCATGGCCCTTGCCTTGATGGTATTGGCAATATACATTTTCGTTCCATGAACGGGCTCTTTTGTGTTCAGGTGGGTCCGAAGTTGGACCAATGGGTTGCAGCATTCCTTCTGAAGCAAGTATCCCCAGAGCAGTGCCATATGCTATTCCCAGATCTGTGAAAACCCTTTGATGTTTTCCCATGGTTCCAACATTGGTGTTTTTTGGGATGCTTTTGTGAGTTTTATTTTTGTTTTTGATTTTGTCAATCCTGGGCGGAAACAGGATTTGGTTGTTGTCAATGGGAAGTTTTGGGGATGTTTCTTGGTATTTTGAAGGGTATTTTGGTGAGGCAATTTCATGTTCTTTGTTGGTAGGTTCGTGGATGTGGGAACCATCAGCTGACTCCTCATTTTCAACAGCTGTTGGTTGGTGAACGGAGGGTTGCTTTTCTCCTTGATGGCCAGGTTCATTTTCGGTACTACCAAACCTTTTCTCCAGATTAGCTAACCGAGTGTTCAAATCATCGATAGCCACTTGCAATTTTGAGAATATGTTGTTGATGGAGACGGAGAGCATCATTATAGCGCTTTGTAGGCCATCTTCGTCAATTGCATGAATTTTCTCATCGTCGGGAGAGACGAGATGAGAGCAGTCTAGGGAATATTGTTTACTGCGTCCAATAGGATTTTCCGGAGGGTTATTTTTGGGGTTTGTTGAGGGAGGTAATGGTAACTCGCCCTTTACGATCATATCAAGGATGACACCTTTTAGGGGGAGACACATTTCAGTGTCATGTCCGCGACCTTGGTGATATTGGCAAAGAGGTTTCCATCCCATCTTCGACCTCGCTTGTTTGGTAGAGGGTCTGGAGTTGGACCAATTGGTTTGAGCTTTCCTTTGGAGATTAGCCTTTCCAAGGCTCTGGCATAAGGCATACCCAAATCAGGGAAAGACCTATGAGGTCGTCTGGTTTTGGTTTTGTCGTTGGCAAGTAGTCGGCTTTCAAGAAGCTCAACCCTTTGCTCAATATCAGAAGAGGTAAAATTCCCGGTTATTAGTTTGTCCTCAACTTGGGAGAGACGAGTGCTCAAATTTTCCACGGTAGCTAGGAGTCGAAGGACCATGTTGTTGGTTTCAGCAGAAGTCATGGCGGATGAAGGTTGATCAGCTTCTTGAGTTTCTGGTTGATGATCGACGGCACCCAAGGGATTCCTATTTGACATAACGATAGGCGTTATAACTTGTCTTGGCAAGGGATTGGACAAACAAAGGCAAGTACGACACATATGTGCAAAAGGCAGTTTTGATCTGAAGACGCGACGGTGTGACTAAGTTATGAGTTCATAAAGATCGTGAATGACCTCTTGTGTTTGAACTCTTGGTGCATGACATTGAACATAGACTCGAGTGTCGATTTTGGCATAGTGATGCCTACACAGACGACTTTGAAAGGATTTTGAGGTTTTTCGACGGAGTGACGCCGTTGGACGAGACACGTACACAAACTTGACCTTTGACCCATAATGTAGCGGGAAGACGGGTTTAATACCCTGGAGCTTTTGACTCTGCTAACGCCATTGAAGATGTCTCGACAATTAGGCGACACGACCTAGACCAGAAGGTAGGTATTAACTCCGGTGAACACTCGGCTTTATCTAGACGACTTGACTTGAAATCAACTCGAGGCTGAATCAGAAAGGTGGACTGAAATTTTCGAAAATAGAAATTTTCAAAAGGATTCATTTGACGCTTTATGGACGGCTCCCGAAGAATAGGGATCTTCAGAAGTCGGTTAGTTGAAAAGGTTGTCTTAAGTTTGTTTTCAAAAGACGGTTTGAGTTGAGATTGCGGCGGCTTTGAAAACAATGTGTTGTTTCCGAAGACGGTGTTTGAAATTCCGAATCACGATTTTGAAAATCGAGAGTCGAAGAATTTGGAATCATCATCACAATGGCCATGAAAACGGTTAAATTTTTTTCAAAGATTTTGAAATTGAATTGAAATTTGAAAACGGTTAAATTTGTTTTCAAAGATTCGATTTTGAATTGAAATTTGAAAAACGGTTAAATTTGTTTTCAATTGACTTAAAATTGAATCGAAATTTGAAAACGGTTAAATTTGTTTTCAATGATTGAGTTTGAAGTTGAAATTTGAAAACGGTCAAATTTGTTTTCAAAGACTTGAAATTGGAATTTGAAAACGGTTAAATTTGTTTTCAAAGATTTGATTTTGAATTTATAATTTGAAAACGGTTAAATTTGTTTTCAAGGATTTGATTTTTGATTTGAAATTTGAAAACGGTTAAATTTGTTTTCAAAGATTTGATTTTGAATTTGAAATTTGAAAACGGTTAAATTTGTTTTCAAAGATTTGAAAATTGGATTGAAATTTGAAAACGGTTAAATTTGTTTTCAAAGATTTGATTTTAAATTTGAAATTTCGAGGATTGAATTCGTAATTACGACGGGTTAGAAAACCGTTTTAACCTTTACAGGACGGTATGCAAATCGAAAAGTGTGAGAATTGAAATCGTCATTACGACGGCCTAGAAAATCCAAATTTGATTTCGAAAACGAGATTTGAAATTTGGAAAGTTGCACGGGTTGAAATCGTCATTACGACGGTTTGAAAAATGTTTTTGTTTAAAAACTGATTTCGAATTTTTAAAATTCGAGGGTAGAATTCGTCATTACGACGGCGTAAAAGAGCGCTTTGAGAAATGCAACGGTCGGCGAGAGACCGAGGTTTGAAATGGCCATTATGACGACGTAAAAGGGTATTTTGAAATGGTTTGTGAAAACCAATTAAGGTTTAAAATCGTCATTACAACGGTATAAAAAGGTGCATTTTGAAATGGTTGTGAAAACTGGATTTGAAAATCGTCATTACGACGGCCTAGAAAGGCAAGTTGTTTGAAATGCAACGGTCGGCGAAAGACCGAGGTTTGAAATGGTTGTGAAAAACCGGGTTTGAAAATTGTCATTACGACGGCATAAAAAGGCGTGCAACGGTCGGCAAAAGACCGAGGTTTGAAACGGCCATTATGACGGCATAAAAAGGTGCTTAGAAACGGTTGTAAAAACCGGGTTTGAAAATCGTCATTACGACGGCCTAGAAAGGCGTGTTGTTTGAAATGCAACGGTCGGCGAAAGACCAAGGTTTAAAATGGCCATTATAACGGCGCAAAAAGGTGTTTTTGAAAGTTTGAAAATGACACGGAAGGACTTATGATCACATAACACATAAGCACTCGCAGTTTAATTATATTATGCATAATGCTGACACGGGTTTTGGCTTAAAGGGTGGGTTACACACCAAGCGATCAAACCCCGATTTTCGAGAGGGATACTAATCCAAACAAAAATGTGTAAGGAGGGTGCCCTAGCCTCGTGCTCGAAGGGGATGAAAGCTCTTTGATGAAACAGAAATGTGTAACGTCAACGGTATGCTTGACGCAATCGGGATTCGAAACGCGGGGATGAGAAAACTCACGCCGACGGGACAAGCCAATTGGTCGATAAAGGTTAGGTTGTGGGCCCGGATAAGGAACCCGCCTTATGACCGTAATATCAATTAATGCACTTTAACCACGACCTCGTTCGGGTTTCACCTCTAAGCATCACAAAGACACAAGTGTCCTAGTCATCCCCAGCGGAGTCGCCAAAATGTGGACATGGGCCACATGCCGGTCTGTGGATTTGGGCCACCTACCGATCTGCGGTCACGGGCCACCTGCACGCCAAGCCAATCTGTGGACATGCAGCGGTCTTTTGAAAGCCACGCTCGGCGGCGTAAAAATGCTTTCGACTGGATCGCTTTAGATCGGTCAGTTTCGTCTCGGTAAAGGTCTCGAAACGATTAGAGACGTTCGGAGTCGCCACCAAGCAATTATGGGCTGCCTGGAACCCGTTCGAAATCCACTTTATACCTTGGTCAAACGAAGCACAAAGCAGTGTTTGACATAGGTACTAAAGATAAGGACTCGTCCCCCTTTTAGCATTCTATGCCTAAAATGACTCTCGTACGCCCTGGATAAGGCCATCCACTATCCCAAGGTTCTGAGTAATGGGTGAGGGTACGTATTAGGAAGCCCTTTTATCGGACACCCAATCCCGCCCGCGTTAGCGGCCTCTACTGATTGATCGTGGTTGTTTAAGTGCAAGAGTTGATAAAACGGTAAATGCATGAATGCACATCCAAAAGTTTAACCTAACATGTGAGAGCTTTCTATGTCGATTGATTTAATCCAAGTATCAAGTATAAGATGTCAAGTTGGATTTCGATTGATTTGCATGTGAGAACGGAAATTAAACATCCATTTACCAAATTCGAATTACGATTCTTAACACGATTCCGTTGTTTTGAAAAAGGGTGTCAAATGACAAAGTGTAAAAAATACAGACTCGTCAATCTGATCCGTCACGTATTCGGGTTAACCGTAATCGGGATCGTCCTAGACAAGTACCAAAAACGAGGCAGAACAGTGACAGGCATCCCTGTTAAGGCGCGAGCCTATTGGCGAGAGAAGGGCTCTGCCCAGGTTTTTAAATAAGAAACCAGACGGCCTCTTGGGGCGCGAGCCATGAGCCGACCCAAGGGGCGTCTCCTGGTTGTTAAAAAGGTTGTTTAAAATCATTTTTTTGTGATTAATGATTTGCAAGTGTTGTTTGCATGACTCGGAATAATTACTATTGTATTAGTAACATTCGTTGTCGGATTTGCATATTTGAAAAGTATAGTTTACAAATAAAAATGTAAAATATTTGATTTGAACTAATCATGTTAAGTTCATTTCATTGTAATTAGTCAAGTTAATCATCGTACTCGGATTAAACCGACATGGTATAAAGAACCAAGGATGATTATGAATTATGACTAATATATTTACAAATGTAAACAAATGAGAAAAATGGTAAATAAAAGAAAAGGGTGTTAAAATACCCATTAAAATGTAATTAACCAATAACATCATCGAGTCACGGAATAAACCGTCATGGTATAAGGAACCAAGGGTGATTTTTGTAATGGTTAAAATATGTTTATCATAGAAATGAATTAAAACATTTGAAATGGTAAAAACCGATTACAAATAAGAAATAAAAATAAAGAGGAAAGACGAGAACAAACACGGATGAGTCTGACCCGAGACCCACAAGAGGCGCGAGCTTCCTTGCATAGCAAGGAGCTTCTGTCTCAGGCCAAAACTCGGTTTTGGCTCGTCTAACCTAAATTTGAATCGTGTTATGCATTGTTCATGCTTATAAACTCATCAAAACAGTAAAGACATGAATTAAGGTGAGATATTTACACCCTCAAACTTACGTATTTTGATGTTTGCGTGGTAGACGACTTTAGAGACGGTTTTCTTGTTGTGACTACTCGTGATCAAAGAAGTTTAAAAAGAGTGCCTTAAAAAAGGATTTGGTTTTGAAAATATGTTGAAAATTTGTTAATTAAAACATGTTGATTGATGAATTGAGTTGGTCGAATGGGTCGGTCGAATGCACGGCGACGGTACCAAACAAAATGTGTAAGGCTTGTGTTTACGATCGGTAGGTCGTAAACACGTGTCGATTTTGTGACTTAGGAAGTCGAGTATAGAAGTTTAAGGGAGATGTGAGGGGGCGGACTCTCACGTGAAGATTATGGTGTGTGAAGGGTGGTATTTATAGAGAAATGTGGGATGGTAGGTCGGTTGTGTTTGCTTAGAGGCTAAGCAGACACCCCATTGAGGCGCGAGCTACCTCGTGATACAAATGGGTGTATTGTCCCTTTCAATTTGGACGTGGCCTATTCTCCATCCATTATTGATTTGTGGTAATCAAATGGGATATCGTGTAATAATATGGGCATCTAATAAGATGATTTTGGTGTTACTTGAGGTAGGTGTTTTGTGTGCTTGACTCGGGTTTGACCCGTGTGAGTCGGGATTTGAATTTCGAGTCGGTTTTTGGCCCGGTGTCGGTTTTGACTCTAAGTAGGGTCATTTTAATGGAAATGACATGATAAAGACAATAATGGCATTATTTTTGACATTCGGGATTTGGGTTGACTCGGGTTGACTCAGGTTGACTCGAGTTGCGGGTTTCTGAGTCGGTTTTGGGTCCGAAGACGGTTTTAACTCTAAATAGTGTTATTTTAATGCAAATGAAGTTAGAAAACTTTTGAAATCATTTTTCATATCCGAGTAGTGCATTAAACCGTCTCATGTATAGCCAATCCACGCACGCAAATCAAAAACACGTTATAGTCCGATCATTATCGGGTGATTTTTGGAAGGTGCAGATACTGGGTATCTAAAGCATGTTTAGTAGTTGGTTGTGTACATTTTGTTACACTTGATGGTATAAACATGTAAATAGTATTTGACTTCGAAGGATGAGCATGATTTGATAGATGTGATTGTGCGGTTGGTGGAGGAACCGTTTATGTGGTAACATGAATTGGGAAAAGAAAGGATGAACATGACTTCTAGCACGTGTAGTATATGAATGCGTGTTTAGTTTACATGTTGATATGATAAAAACTCACTTATTATACTGGCTTAGAAGTATTGAGTTTCTATTATTTACTTTAGTAATGTTTAAGTTGTTTTGTTAAGAAAATTTGATTTGTATGGAGTCCGATTTCTATAAGGCTGTTTATATATGGTCATAAGTAGAGTTTTAGGAATGATATTGATGTGATTATAATTGGAGGTGATAGGTTGTCCTCTTATGATTCTAACGATAGGTCACACGTCCAAAACGACCAAAAACGAGTGAGATATGATTGTTTTACGAAAACTAGACGTTGGTGAGAACTGTGAAGTGTACTCGGCCGAGTACCCCGTACTCGACCGAATAAGCTTTCTGTGATATATTGGTCAGCTACTGGAGTCGTGGAACTCGGCCGAGTAGTACCGTACTCGACCGAGTGACCTGTACTCGACCGAGTGCGATTGTGTACCCGACCGAGTATCTCTTTTGGCGGTTGATGTTTCATTTTGATTCGTAGGTTATGCGCGTACGATTATCTTGGGTCTTAAAGCATTTTTTTACATATGTGTTGGTCCTTATGCGTAAGTTACTAGATCCTACGACGTGGAAAGTACCACCTTACAATGGGTGTGAGTTTGGTGTATGGGGGAGGACATGTGGTTATGCGCGACTGTGATGGATAGTGGAAAAAGGAATGAATTTTATGAGTTTATCGAGGCAAGGAGTACCCTTCATGAGGCATGGTGAGTGATATGGTCCTGGGCTTAAGTTGTTGGAAATCTATATCTCATTACTAAACATATTCATATATGTGTTGATTTAATTTTAGTCATAAAATTAAATGTTGATCTTATGCATGCAAACAATAATAAAATTAAAGAAGAAATCATCATCTTACATTGAGGATTTCGGATTTTATGGGCACAAGTGAGTTCTCCTACTCACTTGTTCTTGAGCTTCCTTAAGTGGATGAACAAGGATTCAAGTAGAGAATCCCTCCCAAGGATTTATACCCAAAGTAACAACTTAATAAAATTAATATTATTATTACTAGAACAATATTAATTTAGTATAAAATTGACCAAAAATTATTTTGTTCTCTCAATAATTTCGGTTGAGAGAAAGGGAGAAGGAGGAAGATTTTTATCTCTCTAAAACCTCTTATTTTAGATGTATGAATGAATAATAATACAGTAGTTTTTCAAGTAGTGTATAAGGTAAATTATAGAGCAAAAGACCCTTGGCCTTGCTCTTCAAAAACCGGGTAAAGGGGGGGGGGGGTGGGGGGGTGGAAATAGCCAATGCATGATCAAGGTTCTCTTCACAAAGACAAGTAGGGTTGCATGGCTAGGTTTAGGAAGAAATGATTATGTTTACCACTAACATAATCAACATAATATATACCTAATACTCCCCATTATTTCGGTCCATTTAGTGTAAAATTGAAAATCCATTTTACACATTATTTTGTCAATTTGTCAATTTGTCACATGTCACATGTCACATAAAATTGTTATGTATTTTTAACATATTAAAAATCAACGCATTAATAAAAACACGTCATATACAAAATCGACTTAGTAATTCATAATTACTTGTACCAAAATATTTTACCAATTATAAATCACAACATCTTGTATTTATAATAATTTATTCATTCAAATGCAATTGTTTTCTTAAACAATAATTTCATCTAAGTAATAAAACAATTCGATTACTTAGACCGTATCTTATTTAATCAAATTACAATGAGACACGTAAATGTTACTTCCAAAATCGTCCGTCTATTTTAAGTAATTTAATTGACCCGTATCGTCTTACGATCAATTAAATGATCAATTAAGAGTGTTACCCTTTAGGTATGACCTAAGGGGATCAACTGATCACCACCGTCGCACGACAGTAATGTCAAACTCTAGTCAGCCAATCATTACCGATATGTGTGGACCAGTTGACAGTAAAAAAATACTTCCCAATTGTATTCTTTAGAATGAGACTTAAACATGTGATCATCATGATCAATAGTTGTGATCGCATTATTGTCGGAGGACACATATTCCAACAATCTCCCACTTGTCCTCCACAAGTGTGCGTCACCAATTCTCTTGTCCTATTACTATCTCCCACTCAATGCAAGGTGTCTTTCAGGTCGTACTTGCAAGTGATCACATCGAGAGTGGTTTCCTCGATCTGGAGAATAACTGATTGACCGGATTTATCTACCATAGATATCTTCCGAGCGTGGCCACGCATTTCCAGTTCATTACTCCTCGAGTGGCCCTGAGATATTGTTATAACCCTGACTAGGGGTGGACAATTCCTATCGCACTCATTCCCTTCGACTAGCCACAGCCATCATAGCCCAAAATATGCCCATTTGACCCCATTTACGAAGGTCGTAGTAACACAAATCAAAGTTAATCTGAAACTGTGCCATCTTAGGCGAATAGTCTTTAATCAAAAGAATCGACTCATTAGAATACTATAGCAGCTCTCGCCACGACCAGGCTATATAAATTTGCCAGAACTCAATAAGCGGTCATAAGGCCCGACAAAGTGTTCCTAACAGTCTGCCTATGTGATCGACTAGCCATTCTCATATGACTCCATGGCACTTGAACTTGCCATCAATCGCATCACATTCTAGTCACTTCGAGATGTCACCTCATGTAAGTAACTATGGGCGAATACAATGCTAATCCGTGTTCACTTTAACGGGGTTCAATTGTCTCTACAACCCGTTTGGATGTAACAAAGTATAAGGTGAGTTAATAATAACTCAAACGACAAATGTCGACATCACATTCGGGTAGTCAATACCGTATTACAACCTTGTGATGCATTTCGTAAGTGTATAAACACCAGACGATTATAATGGAAGTTTAATATACCATGTGTCCATGTGTTCAAACTTCTTAATCGCATTTTCCTTTACTTTCATGTTATCTTCTCATAGCATGAACCTTACCAAGTACACATATAGGTTCCCAACCTCGGTTTGGATTCTTTATCTTGAAAGAATCTTCCTTATCGATTATCACATAACCAATGAATTTTGTGGTGAATGATATAACTTGCACTGATCAAGTAATCCACCCACTTACAATGCACTAGGTAAATGTTTTGTAATGTCTTGCAACAATTGTCAAGATGATTAGCCTAGCACTTCTCACAAGTCCTAGCATATTAGAAAATATTAGTTTTAAGTAACTTCTTACTTCAACTAAGTACTTTTCCAAACTTCTTATTTCTCCTTTTAGCTTGAAAAGCTTAGGATTTTCATAAATCCTTACATGTGTTCGAACTGTAATATGTGCAACCTCTTGACACATAACAGAGTGTTTTGTTCAATCACTGAAATCGTTCATCGGATTCTCCTCGAGAATTCTTGACGATTCTTCTACGGCTTGCCAATGATTCATCATGCTCTTATGCATATGATTCATTATTGGACATGTGCATAATTATTCTAATGGCGGAAATATTAGTAACTAATAATCATGTGATCAACCATTCTTAGGTTCAATGAACGACCATGACTGCTAATGGCAATTCCATTTTCATTGACATGAATAACCTATATTTCTTGTTGATTCGATGTGTATGTCTGAATACCTATCCAACATCTCATGATGTGATTGGATTCATCATAGTCCATTTTCATCCAGAATTAAAAACTCAAATACTTCTTTGTGAAAGAAAGTATTAGCTCGTCATTCTCAATGAGTAATGAGTTATAAACTTTTACAAGATGATTGCTTCCACTAAATTCCATGTCTTCACATGATAATTTCCAAACTCCCACTTAATCCCACATGTTTCAAAATTTACTACTCAATCGAAACATTTCAAGAATTGAAATATATTTTGCTTTGCTAAGTTATTAAGATAAAACCATATATGTTCCCATCATATCCTTTCAAAATACCTATTTTGAAGAGGTCTCATCTTAACCTTATGGAAAGAGATTTTAATCTCTAACTCATTCATTTTAAAATGATGCGCAGCAATGTCATTATATAAATATGAATAATATCTAATACACGTCCTTCAAAATACCCTTTCGGAAGGAGGTTTAACCATTTCATTTTCATAATGAGGTTAAGTAATGACATTAGCGTGGTTAATACTTAACTTAGGTTTTGTGGATATCGGTAATCCTTGCAACTTCTAGTCATAAATCTCATTTATTTTCTAGGATGTAACTTTGATTATTTAGGCTCTTAAGTAAATATCAAAGTTGAAACTATTGGTCAAAAAATTCAATAAAGTAGTCAATTAAGACTTTACATTAGTCATTCTTTTTCCAAAACTTTCTTTTGGTCTCCTCGTGTAGTTATCAAGTGAACATGTTCAATTGATTACTTCACTTGGTCTCTTTTGTCATGTAGATCTATTCGACATGTAGATCTATTCGAGACCATAGATCTCATCTATTCTTGTATACTATATAAATAGGTATACTTTTATTCAAATCATTCTCCCTTCCGTAGATCTCAATTACACAAGTACACAAATTTTCCTTGGTGTCTTCATTTTCTCCCACTCTATCTTTAGAATGAATACACTAGAGATTCAAAGATAGCCTATGAGACACAAATAATGATTTTTGAAGTATAAGGAGGACTATCTCATAGGTTGACTAATTGTTTTAGATTTGATTAGTGTACTTGGTGATTAACATTCCTTTAAGAGAGTTCATCAACTCAATATCACTTTATAACTGATCATGTACAAGCCTTAAGCTTGTGGACATATAATGAATCGCATCATTATATTTGTCTATTAGATCACTTTAAGTGAATGATTATATGTTTCTATGAGCAAGCGGATAAAGACGAATTGTAGAACAAGGATAAAAACGATAAAACGGGTGACTTGGGTTGCAAACCAAGCCACCATTATCCAAAATACAACCATTATCCAAAATACATCTCCATGTCGAACACGGAAATCAAAAGGTTCTAAAATCCGAAACTTAATTAAAATAAGACAATAAAAAGCGAAGCTTCATGGAAGCTATTCCTAGCTTCTTGATGATTTCTCAAGCTTGCTTTTCTTTTCCTTTGTCCTTGCTTGGTGGAGGCCCTATTTACAATAAAAAGGGGAAACATTATCACAACTTTGTATCATAATACCATAGTTGAATTAGAAACATAAAAGAAAGGATAGTCATTTACCTACTGGAGTGATCTTTCCAGCCTTAATGTCACCAAGGTATTTGGAACAATTTCTTTTCCAATGTCCAACACCATTACAATAATGGCATTTATCAAGAGGACCCTTCTTGATCTTGGAAGTGCTAGCTTCATAAGTCTTAGCTTTGGTGAAAATGGGAGCTTGCTTCTTACCCTTCTTCCCATTCTTCTTGAACTTCCCCTTGCTTTTGGTGCTTATGTTAAGCACATCCTTAGGTGGGTTAACATTTAACCTCATGTCTCTTTCGGCTTGCACAAGTAACTTGTGCAATTCTTCAAGAGACACGTCCTTGTCTTGCATGTTAAAATTCACCCGGAATTGAACATACGCTTTGACTTTGGATAAGGAGTGTAGAATCCTATCTACAATGAGTTCTTTGGGGATTTCAACCTTTTGAATCTTCAAGGTCTCGACTAGCTCCATTAATTTGAGCACGTGAGGGCTAAACTTTTGGCCCTCTTTGAAGTCGAGATCAAAGAATGCCGCGGCCGCCTCATATTGGACGATCCGCGGAGTTTGTGAAAACATTGTCACAAGCTTGGAGTAGATTTCATTAGCGGTGCCCATCTTAAAGGCTCTCCTTTGGAGATCCGCCTCCATCGCAAAGATCAACACATTTTTCATTGCGGCGGACTCCTTGTGGTAAGCCTCATATGCTTCCCTAGTAGCGGCACTCGACCTAGCATTAGGTTCGATTGGAGAGGCCTCGGTTAGGTAACGAAGCTTGTCGTCACCTTGGGCGGCTAATTTGAGTTGGACATCCCAATCGGAGAAATTTGACCCATTCTTTTCAAGTTTACATCGATCCATGAAGGATCGGAGCCATGAAGTATTAGTGAGAGGCGTGGCGTTGGTGTTCGGATTAGCCATTTGTTATGATAAATAAAAACGGTCTACAAAACAAAATAGAAGGAATAAAACATATGTCGTTTTCAAAATAATAATACTCGTCAAAGAAATAATTTAAACAAGTTTTATTGCATTTATCTAGTGACCTCTACCCAACTTGATAAATGATTCCAAGACCCAAATTCATATTAACTTAGGGCACGGTGTGCCGAAATACCCTTTATTAACATAACTCGGTGGATTAACCTTTTAATCGATTCTACTTTTAGAACTCTTGGTTGATAAAATTTACATTAATATTTATCTCTAGCCCGAAACACATCCGGAAATCGTGTCCATAATCCAAACTCATATCAAATTAGGGCACGGTGTGCCGAAATACCCCTCATGAATATAAATTCGGTGAATAGACATTTATCACCCACTTCCCCTACGTAACAAGGTTTGTACCCCGGTGTGGCCGAGTGCACTCCCTCGCGAAATAGGTTTTCATGGTTTCTACTATTTGGTAAGGCTATGTCTCAATTGATTATTTTAGCGAGAGGTCATGTCAATTTATTATCTATCACGTTTTAAGTGAAATAAAGCGGTGAACTACGATAATTCTAATTGACACGGTAGATAAACTCGATTAAAAGATGATGCATGTTTTAGTTATGGCGATTTAGCGATGCATGCGACATATAAATAAAATGCAAAACATAAAATAAATCCTAGTATGGCCTTCCTAAAATAGAAAATCTAATTAACTATTACATATTCGGAAACCAACTCCATTGGTCCCTTGAACTTCGGTTTAGACACGCATCTCGAGGTAACACCGTCTTTATGTATCGCCTTCTTGAATGACACCGTCTTCAAGGAACTCCGGAATAAATAAATTACATAACAAATTACATAATTTCCTATTATACATTTGTAATTTAAATAAAATAAATCTATTAAATTACAAAACGGTGATACGAGATCACAATAAATTACAACCGAATCGATATTCCCATACATTTCGGGCAATATCAATTAAAACTAAGGCCATACTAAGTAAAAATTACATAATTGAAATTACATAAAATAAAATTATGACAATCATAAATAAAATGCAGCATTATAATATGTATGAACATGCCCAATTTTATGCTAAATCGCCTTTAAGGAGCCAATATCGTATATTAAACGGTTTTTACGGATTTGCGTGATTCAACCTTTTAGAATCACAATAAATTACATAAAATCATATTTATGCACAAGTTAATTACCCTAACCAACTTAGGACTCAAAATTACTCTCCACTAACTATTTGACTATAATTAACTCATATTTCTTAAAATTGTTCATTAATGGACCCAAAATTACAATAAAATGCTATAAACTTCAAATAAATCACAAAAATTTCAAATAAATTCAAAATTTAAAATTTAAACTTATGAACATTCTGGAAAAATACCATGACACTCATAATGTTCAAAAAACATAGGTTAAAATTTTGGAAAAATTATCGGAAAAACTATGTTGCGGTTTATCGGATTTATCAATTATAATCATAAAAACATGAGAAAAATTATATTCATAAACTTTTCAATTTTAGATCTGAAAAACATAATAAAATGCAACATGTGACGTTTTTCCTTAGTCATGAAGTATGTTTTAGCAATTATTCACTAATTAAGTCACCATTTATGCTATTTTTCATCAAAAATTCATAAATCATGCATGAAGACTTCATAATAGCCTATTATTTTACACACATCTTGTAAAATTTCATGTAACAACATACTAAATTTCTATGACCAGATTCGAAATATATCTCATATTAACCTATTTTTCATCTAAATCCGATTTTTATCGTGAAAAATCCATATTCCGAGCATAAGAACCCCAAAAATTATGAACATTTACAGGTCATCTAAAAATAATATATGTGAAAACATATCCAAAAACCACTGTAAAATTCGAAGTTTAGCTAATTTTAGTCCGAAAATGACATTTTAATCATAAAATCACATTTTTAATGCCATTATAATATAAGATGAACAATAAAAATCCATAAATTAACCAAAATATCCTAAATACATTTTAGGATCAGAAACTTTAACATGCATAAATTTATTTCGTGATATATCAAAATAACACAAATTTATGAGTTTTATATGTTAATCGTATAACTCGGAAAAACTATAACCGATTTGCATGCAAACAACCAAGGCTCTTGATACCGCTTGTTGGAAATCTATATCTCATTACTAAACATATTCATATATGTGTTGATTTAATTTTAGTCATAAAATTAAATGTTGATCTTATGCATGCAAACAATAATAAAATTAAAGAAGAAATCATCATCTTACATTGAGGATTTCGGATTTTATGGGCACAAGTGAGTTCTCCTACTCACTTGTTCTTGAGCTTCCTTAAGTGGATAAACAAGGATTCAAGTAGAGAATCCCTCCCAAGGATTTATACCCAAAGTAACAACTTAATAAAATTAATATTATTATTATTATTACTAGAACAATATTAATTTAGTATAAAATTGACCAAAAATTATTTTGTTCTCTCAATAAGTTCGGTTGAGAGAAAGGGAGAAGGAGGAAGATTTTTATCTCTCTAAAACCTCTTATTTTAGATGTATGAATGAATAATAATACAGTTGTTTTTCAAGTAGTGTATAAGGTAAATTATAGAGCAAAAGACCCTTGGCCTTGCTCTTCAAAAACCGGGTAAAGGGGGGGTGGAAATAGCCAATACATGATCAAGGTTCTCTTCACAAAGACAAGTAGGGTTGCATGGCTAGGTTTAGGAAGAAATGATTATGTTTACCACTAACATAATCAACATAATATATACCTAATACTCCCCATTATTTCGGTCCATTTAGTGTAAAATTGAAAATCCATTTTACACATTATTTTGTCAATTTGTCAATTTGTCACATGTCACATGTCACATAAAATTGTTATGTATTTTCAACATATTAAAAATCAACGCATTAATAAAAATACGTCATATACAAAATCGACTTAGTAATTCATAATTACTTGTACCAAAATATTTTACCAATTATAAATCACAACATCTTGTATTTATAATAATTTATTCATTCAAATGCAATTGTTTCCTTAAACAATAATTTCATCTAAGTAATAAAACAATTTGCTTACTTAGACCGTATCTTATTTAATCAAATTACAATGAGACACGTAAATGTTACTTCCAAAATCGTCCATCAATTTTAAGTAATTTAATTGACCCGTATCGTCATACGATCAATTAAATGATCAATTAAGAGTGTTACCCTTTAGGTATGACCTAAGGGGATCAACTGATCACCACCGTCGCACGACAGTAATGTCAAACTCTAGTCAGCCAATCATTACCGATATGTGTGGACCAGTTGACAGTAAAAAATTACTTCCCAATTGTATTCTTTAGAATGAGACTTAAACATGTGATCATCATGATCAACAGTTGTGATCGCATTATTGTCGGAGGACACATATTCCAACATGAGTAATGTAATAATAAGCGTATATGGTCGAGTGGTAACGTCGGTGGTAATGTAAGTCCGAGAAAAGTGAGAATAAAAGTTTGAAATGAGGGATGTGAATTATGGTAAATTGGAATATGTAGGGATTTCTGGAGGGAGATGATTATAACTATGCTGGGTGAGGATATGTGAAATGGATGGTCGTGATAGAAAATGGAAAAGATTGGTGTTTAGTGAGCTTAGATCGATGGATGCCGCAATGAGGATTTGTATGTAGTGGTTGTGTTTGGAAATTTAGATTACTAGGAGGTGAGCCTAGTGTGTAATTCTTTGGGAAGTAACGGGATGAGGTGAATCTTGGGTTCTGGAGGCGTTAAAAGAAGATGTAATCAATTAAGGAGAAAACATTGAGTGGATGGACTTATTCGTGGGTGAGTTTGAGTGAGTAGCATGATGAGAGGGATTGTTGATAAGAAATGGATGAGAAGTTACTGATATAGGCTAATGGGATTTGATTTTTGGGAAGTAATGAGAAGGTAACAATATGATTAAAGGACTAGGCAGTAGGGTTAATGACTTGAGTGGATTATGTGTGTTGTCAAGTGAAATGGGACAAGAAGAATGGGAGTAAGTCGAGTGAATGTTCACAAAAGTTGTGGGACATGAAAGTAAGGATTCATGGAGATGTAGGATACATTCATGAGGTTGTGAGTTAAGGAATATATAAGAATTGCAGGATGACCTGTTAATCCTGAGTCTTGAGGAATTAAGGGAGTAAGAAGTTGGTAGAGTATTTTCATGGTATGAGACTTTGGTGGTGAGCTAGGTGACAATACGATCAAGGACAGAATTAGTATGGATATTGAGGTAATTATGTTGATAAGATTAATGGAGTTTGCTATTGGGGATTAGTATTCATGGTTGCGAGGGAGCATAAGGTGTTGAAATAGAGGGCGTTTCCCGATAGTCGAGTATTGGTTATATGGTCACTTTGGTCAGGTGGTGGTAATTATGCGAATTGGAGAATGTGTTATGAAGGGCATATGAGTTTAACCTCATGAGAGAGATATATATTTAAGTTTGTCTTAAAGGTAACCGTTTTCTTGAAGGTTGTTTGTTTGAATTCTATAAACTAGTTTCAATAAAAGTAAATAAGATGAATTCAATAATATTAAAAGGTCTAGGGATTAGGTTCACTAGGTATTTATCCGGGGTATGATTTAATTCATTGATAGAGCAATTTATATTGTTTAAGGTCATATGATCGGTCGATTCTAATATGCCCTTTATATCCAAATTAACACGCGGTCGCTATCATTAAGTTAATTCTATTCAGTTATTGTAGCCTTTACTAGTCTTAACCTGGTCGGTGAAAATCCTAGTTTGCAACACTAGTTAATTAATCCTGCAGAAACTAATCAACTAGATTCAAAACAATTAACTGAACAACCACAAAGAAGTTATTTTACCTATTAATTCATTAACATAATCCCCTTCTAACAACCTAGATCCCCATTCACCCTAGATTAAAAGATTAGTTACTCATGATAAAGGAAATAGCAATAAAAAGATTGATGAACAACATAATTAAAAGCATAACAAGATGAACAAAGGAACAATTGAATAAACTAGAACTTGAATTAATAATAATCAAAGAAAGATTAATAAGTACCGTAATTAAAGAGTGCTTAGTTTCGAAACAATAGTAATAAAACTAAACTAAGGGGTTTTTAAGAGAGTTCTAGGGTAAATAATACGTAAGTTCTAGTTATGACGTAAATAGGGTATTTATAATAAAGATAAACCAACTTAAGGAAATTGCACGGAAACTCCCAAAACTGGGTATACTCGATCGAGCCTAGCTGGACTCGATCGAGTACACACCTACTCGATCGAGTTCTTGTCCACTTGATCGAGTACTTCATATTTCAGCTCATTTCTTCGTGTAGTCTTCTTCAATTCTCTTCCTCTATTCTTCTAGATTTACGTGCCATGCTTTGTGTATTCCTTCATGCCATCTCCGCGGTGCTACATTTCATTCTTTTTCTCCACAAATTCATCATTCCTACATTAAACACCTAAAAGCGGAAGTAACGACATTCTAATATAATTGGCATATAAACGATGTAATTTAACACGAAAACCGTATCAAAAGTAACTAAGGGGAGGCATAAATATGTATATAATTATGACTCATCAAGAGATATATATTATCAAGTGGTAACTTAAGTGAGCTGGAATGACTAGTTAGATTTGAATCTGTGTTTATGATGTGTGTAAGTGATTGTGTGAGGTTATGACCTCGTGAGTCGTAGTATGGGATGATATTCATAAAGTTGTTATCTGGTTAATCCGTGTAATATGTCTTGTATTGTGATCTAGTAATGGGGGGTCGGATGAGTCGTGAGATGATCGTTGTGTTAGGACACTGTTTATTAGTAATGTGGTTGTTGTGTTTCGGGTTGCGATACGGGCACGGTGCTCGTTGTTGCGATGCAGGTACTTTCATGCTGCGGTGCGACCGTTAATGGTGGTGTTGCGATGCCGTCATGAGTTGAGGTGGAGTAGGCTGGGTACTTGTGAGATGAATTTTTGAAAGATTATGTCAGTCTAGTATGGGCATATAGATTGTTGTTCTATTTACTGCTATTTCCTGTAATTGTGACTTGTGGGTGGGACTAGAGTATAATATGGAAGAGAGTTGCACATGTGGTCGATGTTGTCATAGTTACAGTGATACCTTTGATGTGACCAATATTTGAGCATATTTAGTCCCCGAATTAGCCTCGTTCCTATGCTTTTTAGTGCATAATTAGGTCATTTACTATCTTTAGTCCTTTGTTTTGCATATTCTTTGAGGTTTTGTTTCCTTGGTAGGAGAGGAGTGCAAACCTTGCCTTTTCATGGCAAAATGAAGCTAAATTGATCGAATCTAATGACCAAGCATCAAAGTGAAGACAAGACTAGAAGGCCTATGTAAATAATGTAGTAGATGGGCAATGTTGAAGAAGATCCTTGCATCTCCGACAAGATCCTTGAGGATTGTTGGAAGAAGAAAAGAAGAAAAGAGGAAGAAGCTTGCTGGACTACAATCCGCCCGTCGCAGCCTCGGGACGCTCGTCGAAGACCTCCACAATCCGAGCGTCCCACCACCCTATCCGCTCGTCCTGCACCACTACAATCCGCTCGTCCCGTCCCCTTGGCCGCTCGGATTCCTGCCCAGTACAACACGTCTCTTCCTTGTTCCACTCGGGATGCGCATTTCTGAAAGACTAGAAAAAAGGAGACTAGCATCTTCCTTCGAGAGGAGCATTTCCTCAACTTTTCTTAAGGGTCTTAATCGTCATTTAAGCCCCTAGTAACCCTAATTTATGTACCTAATCCTCACTATAAATACCCCATTGTACTAATTAGATTATCATCAATCCTTAATATTATTTATGTTCTTCCTAATCTCATTTTAATCTTGTAATCAACTTTTAATTAAGCATTAATACAAATCTCATTTCCTTAATTTCTCTATTGTTCATCATTTATTTTGGGTAATTGAAGATTATTTGGGTATTATTGGGAGATTTACAACCTTCCATCAATCATCAAGTACTTCTATTATTGTTTGCTTATTATTTTGGAATCATCATTAGGTATAATTCTCTTAACCCTTGTTTTAATTATTGTTAATCATTTTCCATTCATTCATCATGTTTTGCTTTGTTAATATGTTTGACAACCTTGGTAGCATGTTAAACTTGATAATGAGTGAGTAGTTTTCTTAGCTAGGGCTAATGGGGAATTAGGGGAAACCAACATGGGGGATGATTCATGCTTAATCTAATATGTTCACATAATTTATTTGCTTGCTTGTTGTGATCTCAACTTATGCACATGTTATGTTTGATGAAATGCGAGCCTATGAATCCTTGCATTTTTTACCCATCACTTACCTTTTCAATGAGACTTTTAAGACATAAACCAACTAGAGTCTCATTAGACCATGTATATAGTTGAGTAGGGAGGATTAAGTCGACTTGTAGGTGTTGTACAATCTAATCGATTCGGCTCCGGGACCCAAACTTTCCTAGGATTGTAAGATATAAACCAACTCAATCCTATCACAACAATAATTGCTTGCTTATAATTTGAGAATATGTTTGTATGATCAATTCCCATGAATCCCCTATGAACCCATGACACCCTAGTGCTTTTAATCAATTGTTTACATCTCATCTTAATCATCTTGCTTGTTTATTTACATTGTTATTTAGTTTAGTGATCTTCTTATCTCAACCCAAATTGTGACACCCTTAGACACCACTACTTGCAATTGAAAATCCTACATCAATACCCGTCCCTTGGGATCCGACCTTTACTTACCTCTTTACTAATAGTAGAGTAGTTTGTGAAGTTATAAATATTGTTTTAGTCTGGGTACTCCTAACGACAAGTAACCGAAAACGATAGTCGGACCAAAAATGGCGCCGTTGCCGGGGACGGTGTTAGCTTGATTTGATTTTTCTTTGATTGTTCTTAGTTGTGTCTTTCTTTGCCTTGGGGAAGTAAAACTCCTCAAGGTTTATTCTAATTGTTTTCAAGTTTTTCGATATTTTGCAAGATGGATATGATAGATTGTTTTGTGAGGACCACTTGAGTATACCTTTCTTCAAAGACCCCATGCAAGTATTGGAAGCCTCAGAAGCAAGTGAGGCCAAAAATAACATTGGGAATTGGAGGTAGTTCTTCTTGAGGCCGCTCTAGCCAACAAAGAACTTACTCATGAGCAATCCGAATTAGTACATAACATCCTTGTGGAAGCATATCAACCCATGGAACGAGAACAAGCAATCGTAGAGGACATCATACAAACCGAAGAGCAAGAGGAATTTGTCATGGAATTTGAGTATGATGAGATTAGTGAGCTTGAAGAACAAGTTGAATATGCCATGAGAATGGAATGTCTAATGGAAATGGAGCAAGTTCTTAATGAACCTTCAATGGAGGAAAGTGAGGTACAAGTTCCAACTTTAAAACCCCTTCCCCTAAATTTGAAATATGCTTATCTTGATAAATCTAAGACCAAACCCGTGATTGTTAATGACAAACTTGATAAGAACCAATTGGGAAAATTGCTTGATGTGTTGAAACAACATGAAAAGGCTATAGGTTATAGTCTAGATGACCTTAAGGGGATAAGTCCCAATTTTTGCATGCATAGAATTCATCTAGAAGAGGACCATAGACCTACCATCCAATCTCAAAGGAGATTAAACCCCCACATGGAAGAAGTTGTTAAAGGAGAGGTTATGAAATTACTTGATGCGGGAATCATATATTCCATATCAGACTCTTTGTGGGTTAGCCCCGTTCAAGTGGTACCTATGAAAGGAGGTACCACGGTGGTGACAAATGAAAAGAATGAGCTAATACCCACAAGGAAGATCACCGGTTGGCGTATGTGTATTGACTATCGAAAATTGAATTCCGCAACAAGAAAGGATCATTTCCCCCTACCATTCATTGACCAAATGCTTGAGAGGCTAGCCTCTAACAAGTTCTTTTGCTACCTTGACGGGTATTCGGGATTCTTTCAAATCCCTATACACCCGGATGACCAACACAAGACCATCTTCACATGCCCTTATGGTACTTTTGCTTATAGGAGAATGCCTTTTGGCTTATGTAATGCCCCCGCTACTTTCCAAAGATGCATGATGAGTGTTTTCTCCGACTACCTAGAGACCATAATGGAAGTTTTCAGGGATGATTTTAGCGTTTATGGAAAAGACTTTGACTCGTGCTTGCATAACCTTTCTCTTGTATTGCAAGAATGTGAAGATGTTAGTCTCGTTTTGAATTGGGAAAAGTGTCACTTTATGGTCAATGAAGGAATTGTTTTGGGACATTTAATCTCGGAAAAGGGCATCGAGGTCGATAAAGCTAAGGTTGAGGTGATAGAGAAACTCCGACCCCCCGTGAATGTTAGAGGGGTGAGAAGTTTTCTCGGTCACGCGGGTTTTTATCGCCGTTTTATAAAAGATTTCTCAAAAATCGCGAAACCCCTCACTCAACTCTTACTTAAAGATGCCCAATTTCATTTCACTAATGAGTATGTTGAAGCCTTCAATAGAATTAAGGAAGCACTAATTTCGGCACCGATCATTCAACGACCAAATTGGGAACTACCGTTCGAGATTATGTGCGATGTTAGTAACTACGCCGTTGGAGCGGTTCTTGGCCAACAGGTAGGAAGGGCTTTACATGCTATCTAATATATAAGCAAGACTCTTGATTCTTCCCAAGTGAACTATGATATCACCGAGAAAGAGCTCCTTGCCATTGTCTATGCTTTAGACAAATTCCGTTCTTATTTGCTTGGATCCAATGTGATTGTTTTTTTGGATCACCGTGCTCTTCGACATCTCTTGATAAATAAAGAGGCAAAACCAAGGTTGTTGAGATGGATTTTGCTTCTTCAAGAATTCGACTTGGAAATAAGAGATAAGAAAGGGGCCGAGAATGTAGTAGCGGATCACTTGTCAAGGATCCGGTTTCATGATGAAGAAGGAGAAACACCGATCAATGACTCTTTCCCCGATGATATCTTAATGGCCATTCAAACACAACTTGAGAGGCATATCACCCCATAGTTTGCCGATTATCCCAACTATATTTTTGGAAGAGTACTCCCTCCAAACTTAAACTACAACCAAAGGAAGAGGTTCTTATTCGAAGTAAAGAGGTACTTTTGGGATGACCCAAATCTTTACAAGGAGTGTAGTGATGGGCTTTACCGAAGGTGCATCCCTCAATGGGAAGTTCAAGGAATTTTGGAAGGATGTCACTCATCCCCTTATGGTGGACACCATGGAGCAAGAAGAACCATCGCAAAAATTCTTCAATCGGGCTTCTTTTGGCCTACGATGTTCCAAGATGCTAGGGAATTCATCCTTCATTGTGATGCTTGTCAAAGAACGGGGAATATCTCTTGGAGGAATGAAATGCCACAAAGGGGCATACCAAGGGGATCGACGTTTGGGGGATCGACTACCAAGGGCCGTTTGTGACATCCAAAGGGAACAAATACGTCCTTGTGGCCGTACACTACGTCTCAAAATGTGTGGAGGCAATTGCCACCCCAACCGATGATGCGAAAACGGTCACTAAACTCTTCAAGAAAATAATATTCCCAAGGTTCGGAGTCCCTAGAGCAATCATAAGTGATGGAGGAACGCATTTTCATGAAAAGAAGCTCACATCCCTTTTGACCAAATATGGTGTTCAACATATAACCGGCTTGGGATACCATCCTCAAACAAGCGGTCAAGTTGAAGTTTCAAATAGAGAGATCAAGTAAATTCTTGAGAAAGTTGTCAACAAGACTCGTAAGGGTTGGAGCATGAAGCTTGATGACGCTCTTTGGGCTTATAGGACGGCCTATAAGACTCCCATAGGAGCTTCCCCTTACAAACTTGTCTATGGGAAGACATACCACTTACCGATTGAGTTAGAGTACAAAGCTTTTTGGGCAATCAAAGCTCTAAACCTTGATCTCAAATTAAATGGTCAAAAGAGGATGATACAAATTCAAGAGTTGGAGGAATTCCGACAACAATCTTATGAGAATGCCAAGATCTACAAAGAGAGGACAAAGATACTTCATGACAAGAGAATCAAGCAAAAAGCCTTGCACAAGGGAGACAAAGTCCTTCTATTTAATTCCCGAATCGACTCTTTCCCGGGAAGTTGAACTCTAGATGGATGGGTCCTTATGTGATCACCGAGGTAGTAAAGTATGGAGACTTTGAGATCAAGTCGGAAGATGGAAGCAAATTCAAGGTTAATGGCCAAAGATTGAAGCCATATTATGAGGGAGCATTCATCGGAGAAGTCGAGGTCACCTACCTTGGGTCTCCTCCTCCTTGAAGAGCTCATCAAAAGGAGAGTTTGGTGGAGTCCTCCCTAAACCACCACTTGTAAATATACTAACCCCTTTAACTTGTACTTTTAACTTTATTGCATTTTTTATCATAAACATGATTCTTGCCACGAGAGTAAGTGAGGGAGGGTCACTAATCATTTTCATGAATGAAGGAACTAGAATTCAAGTGTGGGGAAACGTTTTTACCGGAGTGAAGGAAAAGCAGGATCAATCCGAGCGTCCCGAGAGTGAATCCGCTCGTCCAGGCAAGAAATCCGAGCGTCCCACCAGCAAGCCGCTCGTCCTATGAGAGCTGACAAGCAGCTGTTTTGTTCTGATCCAAGATCCGAGCGTCCTCAGCGACAATCCGCTCGTCTGGGTCTGGACGGTCGTCTCATCAAGGAATCCGCTCGTCCCGATAGTGACAATTTCTGGCATTTCTCCCTGGAAGAGAATCCGAGCGTCCTCTTTGGAATCCGCTCGTCCCGACTAGCATACGTTCGTCATGGCTACTTCAGAATCTGGGATCTGTCCTGGATAACAATCCGAGCGTCCCGCAAGGAATCCGCTCGTCCCAATAGTCAGAAATCCGAGCGTCCCGACGCAGAACCCGCTCGTGTCCCTGCGTCTTATTTTCCAGATTTTCGCCAATTAAAATCTTCCCCACCACACAATTTGTGACACCTCATCCTTCCTTCCACTTATAATATAAAACCCCCCTCTCTTATGACTCCAAATCATATCTCAAGCACTCATTCACCCAACAAAAACAAAAACCCCCAAAATCTAGGGTTTCAAAAAGATTCACAAGGAGATCTAATTCACAAAGAGCATCCCCATACTTCAACAAGTCGAAATTCTAAATCTACATCCAATAATGGGACCAAGAGGATCATTATCTAGAGAAAGAAGAAGACCAAGGGTAAGAGGAAGCTCATCTACTTCTCACATCAACACTTTAAGAAGAGAACATGAGGAGATAGTTGACCTCACCAATCTTGATGAATTTTCCAACATAGAGTTTGTGAATGATGTTCAAAGGCTTGTCTTCCACCGATTACTTGGTAAGAATATTCTTCCTACCAAATTTATGTGCCACAAAACCTTGAGAAAGCTTGGAATATACCACCAAACGGAAGCCCTCTTCGAGTTATTTGGTATTTCTACTGTGTTCCATATGCATGAACGAACCTATCGGTCTCTTGTCCTTGAGTTCTTAAGTTTCTTAAAGATTACCAATATGAAAAAGACAATTTTTGTAGAGTTTAGATTGGAAAATGTAACAAGGATGATGACTCTTGTAGAGTTTGCAAATGTGCTCGGTCTAGATGTTTCGCCTACCGGAACATCAAGACCAAAGAAGTATAGTGTAGCACCATTGTGGAGAGCCATGACCGGTCGAGATTTTCTATATATAAAGGAATGTTTGGCCTTCACATCCAAAACCTCATTCTAAGGCTCACTTACCGATTCTTATCCGGAACTATTCTTGCACGCCGAGATCCGGCGAAAGTGAACGAGCTAGATCTCGTATTTATGGAATCATATCTTGAGATCTAAGGGAGAAGTGGATATCATTTCAATGCACCACTTGTTCTCCTAGAAAAATGAGCAAAATTTCGAAATGGGGATGATGATGGTATGAAGCATATTGTCAATGGAGGACTCATCACAAGACTTTCAAAGCACTTCAATCCAAGGTTTAATGAAAACAATGAGTATACTCCACTTCCGGGAAATATGAGAATCAATGAGGAGCTAATTCTTATTCAACACCATTGGATAACCCATGAGGGTCATGAAAAGAGGATCAAATGGATCACCAAGGGAAGCAACCCTATTTATCTACCAATGAATGGTTTGCCAAGAATTTCACCAAGAAGAGGCCCTCTTTCTCCAATCCCATCTTATCTCGTCCCCACAAAACCAAATCAAGCCAATCAAGCACCACCCCCAACACAACAACAACATGAGCAACCAAGAAATGAAAATGAGAAGATTGTGATACCACCATATCCCTTCCAATATCAACCATACAATCACCCTAATCCCTTCATCCTTCCTCGAGATGATTTCGTGACAGGGATCCTTCAAGATTTACACCTCCGCCAATATGAGGCCAATGTGGATAACTACTATGCTTTATATCCACAATTTCACCGTTTGGCTCAACAAGGGATTATTAGTGAAGAGGGAATGTTTCCCTCTTGGGCTCAAATGAATATTCTCTTCCCAAACTAGGCAAGGGCTAATGAAGGAGCAAATGGTCAAGAGGGTAAAGGGAGTGACAAGTCAAATGGTGGAGACACAGTGGAGCTTGATAGTGAGGGTGATGAATTCATGGATTTCAATGGAAGCGATACATCAAGAGGAGCTTGGGATAGCGACTTGGAAGGGGATGATGGCGATCTTTAAAGAACACCTCATGGCTAGATGGATCAAGCAAGAGGCACCCATCAAGGCTCGAGTGAAGTTTCTTTTATTCCCTTTCTTTTTCTTTTAATTTTTCAAGATAAGAATTTCGTGTTTTGATAACTTGTTGTATAGTATTTGTTTAACGTTTGTGGAGTCCTAGAAACATTGGAGGACTAACACCTTGGCTTCATTGAGGTGTTCATTTTTATTGTTCTCAACTTTCAAAATCCAAAATGACAAATTTTAGTTTCATGCATTGCATTTTATGTGCATGAACTCCCCCAAAATTTTTGACATTAGAAATAGTGTCTATTTTGGTTTGGGGAAGTTTATGCATATGCATTGGGAGCTAATATAAATTATGCTCTCCACCATAACAAAAACACATGCATCATGTAGTGTAGTTTAGTATAGTTTGCATTTAGTTTATAAATCATGCATATTCATAGAAATCATGCATATTCATGTAAATTGCATAATTTCCTATCGTATTGGTCATTGAGGACAATGCCCATACTAGTGTGGGGATGGGAAATTCTAACTTGAATTTTAAAACAAAATCCAAAAAAATTAAAATTTTTCGAAAATCCAAAAAAATTTAAAAATCCAAAAACAAGTTCATTTCCTTTGTAGTGTAGTCTTGTATATATTGTTTGTATATGTTGGAATATGTGTCCTCCGACAATAATGCGATCACAATTGTCGATCATATTGATCACATGTTTAAATCTCATTTTAAGAATACGTAAGGGATGATTCATTTTATAGTCAACTGATCAACATTAATCGGTAACGATTGGCTTGCTAGAGTTTGACGTTACTGTCGTGGGACGGTGGTGGTCAGTTGATCCCTTAAGGTCACACCTAAAGGATGATGCCCTTATCTGTAAAGTTGATTAATTGTATGACGATACAAGTTAATCAATTCCTTAAAATTGAACAATTCAATTTGCGAGAGAGAGAATATTGATATCTTATTGTAATGGGATTAAATAAGATTTATTTTAGTAATTGAAATACTTTATTACTAAAATTGTTTATTGTTTGTGAAACAATAAAAATAAGAATGAATGGTTAATTATAATTACAAGATGTTGTGAATTATAATTATATGACTCATTTTATTTATGTGATCATGTATCACTAGTCAATTTATTGTATGTAATTTAATTAATTTATAAAATGATATTTATGTGATAAATATGCATTAAATTAATTAATAATATGTATCATACTACATGTGACATATTGTGTGACAAATGACAAATTGACAAAATAAAATGGTAGTCCATTTTATGTAAATGGACCAAAATATGGAAGGAGTTAGTGGGTTTTGGTTATTTTATTTTATTTAATAAAATGGCATGATGATGCCTACCTACAACTAGCCTTACACCTACTCTTACACATCTATTTCTTGTAAAGACAAAAGTGAAAAGTAGATGCCCTATTTCTTTACTCCAACCGTGAGCCCTCTATATGTAAGAGAATTAGTTCTCTTATTTTTCATTCTAATATCACATGCAAAAAGTTCATGAACTATTCTCTCTTCTCTCTCTTTAATCTTCATCAAAACATGAGATTTTTTATTTAAATTGTTCATAAAAGATTACTAAAATTATTAGTGTAATATATGAGTGTTAGTAATCAATTTTAAGGTAAACTACTAAACTAATATCTAGCTAATATTATTTAGTGGGGATAAGGGATAATCTTGGGTGCAATCAAGAGGAGAATCTCTACTTTGGGATTTTTGGAGGATCATCTTTATATTAATTGTAGCTAAAGAACTAACAAGAAGGAGATCTTGTTGGTGCCCATAATAGCCGAAATATTCATATGGTGTGAAACGATTTTTCCTTATTCTTTTCTAGTTTTGCATGCATAAGATCTTTAAGTTTTTATGACTAAAACTTTAAACCAAAATATGTGATATTTAAAATATGTTTTCTAACAAGTGGTATCAGAGCATCATGGTTGTTGCATGCAAAATCGGGTTAGTTTTTCCGAGTTAATTTAATTAACATATAAAACTTGTTATTTAGGATTTATGAAGATAAATCATGAAATAATTTTGCATGTTAAAAGTTTCTGGTCTTAAGTGATTTTTAGGACATTTTGGTTAATTTATGGATTTTTATTGTTCATTTTATATAATAATGGCGTTAAAATGTGATTTTTATGATAAAAATGTCATTTTTGGACGAAAATTAGCTAAACTTCGAATTTTCCAGTGGTTTTTGGATATGTTTTCACATATATTATTTTTTAGATGATCTGGAAATTTCAGAATTTTTGGAGTTTTAATGCTCGATATGTGGATTTTTCATGATAAAAATCGAATTTAAATGAAAATAGGTTAATATGAGTAATATTTCGAATCTTGTCATATAAATTTAGTATGTTGTCACATGCAATTTTACAAGATGTTTGTAAAATAATTGGCTATAATGAAGTCTTTATGCATGATTTATGAATTTTTGATGAAAAATCACATAAATAGTGACTTTAATTAGTATAAATTGCTAAAACATACTTCATGACTAAGGAAAAACGTCACATGTTGCATTTTATCACCTATTTCAGATCTAAAATTGAAAAGTTGATAAAAAAAATTTTCTCATATTTTTATGGTAATAATTGATAAATCCGATAAACCGCAACATTGTTTTTCTCGATAAATTTCGAAAATTTTAACCTAAGTTTTTTGAACATTATGAGTGTCATGGTATTTTTACAGAATGTTCATGAGTTTAAAATTTCAAATTTTGAATTCATTTGAAATTTTTTATGATTTATTTGAAGTTTATAGCATTTTATTGTAATTTTGAATCCACTAATGAACAATTTTAAGAAATATAAGTTAATTATAGTCAATATGTTAGTGAAGACTAATTTTGAGTCCTAAGTTTGTTAGGGTAATTAACTTGTACATAAATATGAATTTATGTAATTATTGTGATTTTAAAAGGTTAAATCACGCAAATCCATAAAAAATGATTAATATACGATATTGGCTCCTTAAAGGCGATTTAGCATAAAATTGGTCATGTTCATACATATTATAATGCTGCATTTTATTTATGATTGTCATAATTTTATTTTATGTAATTTTTGAATTATGTAATTTTTACTTAGTATGGCCTTAGTTTTTAATTGGTATTACCCGAAATGTATGGGAATATCGATTCGGTTGTAATTTATTGTGATCTCGTATCACCGTTTTGTAATTTAATAGATTTATTTTATTTTAATTTTAATTACAAATGTATAATAGGAAATTATGTAATTTGTTATGTAATTTAATTTATTTCGGAGTTCCTTGAAGACGGTGTCACTCAAGGAAGACGATACATAAAGACGGTGTTACCTCGAGATGCGTGCCAAAACCGAAGTTCAAGGGACCAATGGAGTTGGTTTCCGAATATGTAATAGTTAATTAGATTTTCTATTTTAGGAAGGCCATACTAGGATTTAATTTATGTTTTGCATTTTATTTATATGTTGCATGCATCGCTAAATCGCCATAACTAAAACATGCATCATCTTTTAATCGAGTTTATCGACCGTGTCAATTACAATTATCGTAGTCACCGCTTTAGTTCACTTAAAACGTGATAGATAATAAATTGACATGACCTCTCGCTAAAACAACTAATTGAGACTTAGCCTTACCAAAAAGTAGAAACCATGAAAACCTATTTCGTGAGGGAGTGCACTCGGCCACACCGGGGTACAAACCTTGTTACGTAGGGGAAGTGGGTGATAAATGTCTATCCACCGAATTCATCTTGATGAGGGTTTCATCGGCTACACCGTGCCCAAGTTAATGTGGGTTTGGATCATGGACACATTTATTGGAAATTTGGATTGAACTTAACAAAAGTTTTTGATAAGGGTTTCATCGGCCACACCGTGCCCTTGTCGGATGTGTTTTGGGCTAAAGATAAATGTTAATGTAATTTTATCGACCAAGAGTTCTAAAAGTCGAATCGATTAAAGCGTTAATCCACCGAGTTATATTGATAAGGGTTTCATCGGCCACACCGTGCCCAAGTTAATATGAATTTGGGTCTTGGAATCATTTATCATAGTTGGGTAGAGGTCACTATGTAAATGCTTTACTTGTTATTTACAAGTATTAATAAAACGATAAATGTTAAGTTTTCCACTATTCCGTTATTATATTGTTCTATTTCTTTACCACAATCATATACGATATCATTTCGATTTTTGATTCAAATCTCCATTAAAACATCGTAACTAAAGACAAATTTGAATTTTCTTCTAAAAAGCTCGAATTATCCATTGGAAAGATCTCATGTAAAGAGTTAGATAAAAGTTATTCATTATCAAACAGGTTTTTGATTCTTGACTAACTCATCTACTTACAATGGATTGTTTTTCATATACTTAATTAAATTAAGTGCCTTGAAGCGATAAATTGTTTTGGTAATTAGATTTGTCAGAATTCGTAATTGACCAAAATAACGCAACCACTTCAATGAAAGTTTTAAGACTAAACAAATGAATTGAAGAGTAGTTTTCATGAAATTCAATTTTGCTTCTCTAAGCAAAGACTCATTGAAATGAGTGGGAGCATTCTCTTAAACCATTAA
Source organism: Silene latifolia (assembly GCF_048544455.1). Classification (NCBI taxonomy): domain Eukaryota; kingdom Viridiplantae; phylum Streptophyta; class Magnoliopsida; order Caryophyllales; family Caryophyllaceae; genus Silene; species Silene latifolia. Next base: position 95,633,173 of record NC_133535.1, on the reverse strand, counting down.
GAAAAGGGTGAGGTTCAAGAAGTAAAATTAGAATGGAATTGATACAAGGTAATGTTAAAAGTAACGTTATTGAGAATAACGATACTAAACCTATCATTCCCGACCGATAAAGTTTTCACTGTCTTAAATGTTGGACACTAGAAAGGAAACTACCCCAAATTGTTAAAGAATAAGCAAGTTAGTTGTGGGACATCTAATAAGACTTAGTTCTTTATTTATTTGATTGACATAAGTTTTGCTAGTACCAATTCGTCAATATTAGAAACCGATGGTGGTTTTCATCATTATATGCGATACATAGGATGATTAGAATATGACGACTAGCATCAAATAATGTCGAGAGATAGAGTCATTGTGTACTCAATCTAGTTTTGGGTCTAAAGTTGTACCTTAATTAGGAATATTAAGTACATGGACCCTAAATAAGAATATAATTTTTGTTAAGATACAAAAGAGGTTTCACTTTTGTGACCCTATACACCATGATTTTATGTATGGCTAGCCCATTATCAAGGTGGTTATATTCTAAACCAAACTAGAATGATATATCATGAAGATGATGCAAGACTCAAATTGGTAATCCAAGATTAAACCTTATATTCTAGAATAATGAACGCAAAGAGTTATCGAGTACTCTTGAAACCATTAGATCTTATGGTATATGCGTATCTTGTATTCAAAGCAAGATGTCTCGTGCCTTTTGGTTGAAAAGGAGATCGAGGTTGTAAATCATTGATCCAAAATAGGTTGATCATTTTCTTTTACCAACGATTTAAGTTGACGCTAATGTGTTCACTTAATAAGGTAAATAGAGAAATTTTTGAAGAAGTTCAAAGAGTTCAAGGAATCAAAATTTAGTCGTGATGGGATTATCAAAGTGAAAACTTTGATATAAGCCAAATGAAATATGATATAGTATCACAAGTTAATCTCTCTTAAACGCACATTATGGGATAATGTGTGGTTGGATAAGAATTCAAACGCTATTCGATATGGTTTGGACTTCGATCAAGTTACTTTGAGTTGCTTGATCCTTTTGGGGTTTTTTATCATTTTGTCTAAATTATTTTTCCACTAAATCTAAAACGAATCATATGAGATATGAAATGGTAGGGTATCATGTTTGTAAGTTTTCAAAAGAAACAAATGCTCATTTTTCCTTATTATAATCACGAGTACACCGGGTTTGTGGCTCGTGAAGCTGTCTTTCTAAAATACAAGTTTATTTCTAGAAGACAGAGTGGGAGAAATTATTCAAGAGCCACAAAGAATGTTATGTCGCAAGAAACTGGTCTTTCTTGGTTACATGAGACGTTTTGTGTAAGACGTTGTTTCTTTAAAACCTAGGAGGTTAAATTCGTCACTTGTTGAAGATGATGAATTCATGTTACTTTTAAAAAAGTAAAGAGCTTACAACTTACAAAGATATTGTTTGATTCAAATTACTTCTGGAAAGTAATGAATATATGACTTACATGAGAGTGTTTAAGTCACAACTCAATACAAGGCTTAGAGCCATGAAAATCCGAAATAAATTCCGAATGGAATTGTTGGATATCTAAGAGAGATATCAAAGCTTGATTAGTTGCAAAGTGTTTTGCACTATTCGGATCTTCTTAGGGATTGTGTTTCATTATGATGGTATGCATATAGCGAGTAAATCTAAAACCCACTTCTTCAATTAGAAGGAATGTATTCAATACATATCTTGAGTTTTGAAGATTCTTGCAATCCTAAGATAATGTGAAACTTAAGAGAGAGTCTTAAGTAGGACATCAATGAGATGGAATCAACATTTTGATCATGTGATAAAAATTTTCCCGATAAGTCGAGAAGTTGTGTTTATACATGAAGTTTAGTGGGAGTTACGGAAATTTTAGTAGTCTTATATGTGGATGACATATTGATCATTGCGAATGATTTAAGACTTGGAGTAATATAATACATCATTAATATCCATATTTATGTAGATAAATCTACGTGATATTAATGTCAAATAAGAAGTCTTATGTTGATAAGATTCATGACTAGTTCAATCAAGTTGAACATATTTGATTGATTCCATTTGCTTCCGCTGCCGAATCAATTAAATAGGAAATGATGTATAACACTTCATGTACTTTGAGTATGATGAATTGTTTCAAATCAAATTTAAGTAATAGTTACCAAGTAAGCCATAAAGATTACCCTTAAGTGCTTGCAGAAGCATTAAGGATGTAATGCAAAGTGTTTTTGATGCAAAATTTTGTGTAACGGTGTTACACAAGTGACAATTGACAATTTAGATTGCGGAAGGTTTCCGACAAAACCATAATCAAAACACATTAGGATGGTTAAGATGCCATTGTGGCTACGTTATTTAAGAAATAGATTTTCTAGAATCGTTCTAGGCAATAAAGAACAATGAGAAATATTTACAACAGAAATTGAGTACACTTGCAATCATGGGATGTGCAAGAGGGATGAGTTCTGCACACTGTGAAAACAGTGGGAGCTATTTTAAGGCAAGAAAGCCTATGTCTAGATTGGATTTAGACACGTACTCAGAAAGTTTTGTAATGCAAATGTATACATTACGAGAGGAAAACAAGTATGTAGCAAGGTTGAGCAGGGAGTTGCTAAAACCTACTTAGCAAGGCCTATTCATAGGCTAAACATAATGAGTCATGTCATTTCAATTGAATTGAAATGAACAACTACATACAAGATACAAATTAGATTATAGAATATGAAATAGTAATCAGGCATTGACTATTCATATGTGATAATCGCATTTGTCGTTCGGGTTTTTACTTTAAAAACTCTTTTCTTGTACTTTGTTACATCCAAACGGGTTGTAGAGACAATATTGAACCCCGTTAAAGTGAACCCGGATTAACATAGTATTCGCCCATAGTCACTTGTATGAGGTGACGTCTCGAAGTGACTGTTGGGAAATGTGTCCTCAACAATAGTGCGATCACATGATTTAAATATCATAATTAAATATCAAATTAAGAATACGTGAGGGATGATTCTTTATACAGTCGACTGACCGTCATTAATCGGTAATGATTGGCTAACTAGAGTTTGACATTACTGTCGTGTGACGGTGATGGTCAGTTGATCCCTTTAGGTCACACCTATAGGATGAGGCCCAAATAGATATTTAATTAATTGTATGCGATACAGATTAATTAATTCCTTAATTATGGGAGTGCAATTTTGCGTCTTATTTTAATGTGATTAAATAAGATTAAATTTAGTAATTAAGTGCTATATTACTAAATTAGTTGAGGTATTAATATAAGTTTTGAGGTAGAGGTAATTAGTTATTTAAAGTTACAAGAAGTTGTAATTTTAACTAACTAGTAATTATGGGACCCATTATATGTTGATATAATGGTAGTATACTACTCAAAAAGTGGAGTGTATATTATATTATTAATTGTAATATTTAAGTGTTAAATGATTACATTAATAATTAAATATGTAAGATTGTTAAACATAAGACTTATAAGCATTTGTGGGACAAATGACAAAAGGCAAAAATGGTCCATAAAAGGACCAATATTTCGGCCAAAATAAGATGAGCAAAGATGCTCTTTTGTCTTATGTTGATGTTGGTTATTGTGTGAAAGAGACATTACATACTAGCCTTTACATACTACATCTTACACAATCGACCTATAATGAACAAAACAAGAAAAGACAAAAGGCAAAAGATTCTTCCTTTGCCTTATGCCAACCGGTTTTGGCACTACAAATGAGCATTTTGGTTGCTCATTTTACACTTACTTGTTTTTGCTAGTTTTGCTTATTTCTCTCTAATAATTCCTCACATGCAAATGCAACAAAGCTCTCCATAAATACTAATACACATCATATATTACTTAAGATAGTAATACAAGATCATTAGTATTATTAAGGTAATATTTCTACTAAATATCTAGTTAATATTAGTAGAGATTTTTGGGATTAATCTTGGGTGCAATTTATTGGAGTGGCTTCTAAACTTGGAGTCTTAGGAGGATCATCCATCATTATAAGCTCAAGAACAAGTGAAGGAAGGTGACCTTACTTGTGCCCTTAATTTCGAACCAACCAACAATGTAAGGAACATTGTTTTTCTTATAAATCTTTCATTTAGTTATGCATGCACTAGATCTAAAGAACAAATAATTAACAAGTTAATTAGTTCACTATTAGAGGAGTCTAATAATAGGTATATGAACCTAACAACTGGTATCAGAGCATAAGGATGTTGCATGCATAATCGGTTATTGTTTTTCCGAGTTAAAAGGTTAACATATAAAACTTAAAAATTTGTGATTTATAAGTATAAGCCACGAAATTACTATGCATGTTATATATTCTGGTCCTAAAATATTTTTAGGTCATTTTTATGATTCATGGAAATTTATTGCTCATTTTAAGGATTTTTGGTCATTTTATTACATTTTTATGACTAAAATGGGAATTAAAATGCTAAAAATAGTTAAATTTCGTTTCTGACCTTGGAAAATTTATACGACCTCACATGCATATTTTACAAGTTGTGTGTAAAAGTTAATTTGATTAATTTTGCATGATTTATGATTTTTATGAGATAAAGATGGATTAAAAGAGGTAAAATGGTTAAAATTAGTTAAATTTCGAATTAAGCCATGATATTTTAATATGATGTCACATGCAAGATTTACAGAGAGTATGTAAATTTCTAGATTTAAATATCTTCTTTAGCATGATTTATGGATTTTTGAGTAAAAATGGCATAAATAGTGACTATTTTAGAAAAAATTAGCTAAAACGTATTGCATGGCTTGAGAAAATTATTTTAAGTTGCATTAATATCCCACTAATCAGATCTAAAGTTGTAAAAATTATTGGTTTAATTTTCGTATACTTTATACATTTTATGAGACAAAACCGATAAAAATGCAACTATATTTTCTCAAAATTAATTCGAAAATTTTAACCATTATTTTGACATTATGAGTGACATGGATTTATTCCAGAATGTTCAAAAATTTAAAATTCAAATTTTTGAAACTTTTATGATTTAATTTAGATTTATTTCATAAATATTGTGTTTTTAAGGTAAAAAATGAGCATAAAATTAAATCAAGTTGAATTATTGTCAAAAATTAAGTGATGACTGATTTTTGAGTCCTAAAATGTGTTAGGATAATTAACTTGAGCTTAGATGAGATTTAAGTGTTAATTAGTGATTTTAAAAGGTTATTATCACGCATTTCCATGAAACCGGGTTATATGTACGACATAAGTTAGATAGGGCGATTTGGCACATGATTTTGCATGATAGGTACATATTATAATGCTGCATATTTCAATTGTTTAATTTCTTTTATTTATATAATTTTGAATTATGTAATTTTATCTTAGTATGACCTTAGTTTTAATTAATATTACCCGTAATGAAAGGGAATATTGATTCGGTTGTAATTTAATGTGATCTCGTATCACTTTTATTTTATTTTTATTAGTTTTTTTTTCCATTTTACAAATGTATAATAGGAATAGCTTTGTATTTTTATTATTATTTGTAATTATGGAGCATCTTGAAGACGGTGCCATTCGGAAAGGTGATCCGACGAAGATGGTGTCTTGGGAGGCGTGCTATTTGAAGATTCAAGGGACCAATGGAGTTGGTTTCCGAATATGTAATAGATTATTTGATTTTCTATTTTAGGAAGGCCATACTAGGAATTTTATTTATTGCTTTGCATTTCTTTTAATATGTTGCATGCATTGCCAAATCGCCATAACAACACATGCATATCATATCGAGTCATCGACCGTGTCAATTATAATTATCGTAGTTCACCGCTTTGGTTCACTTAAAACGTGATAGATAATAAATTGACATGACCTCTCACATATATTAAAAATTGAGAAATAGCCTTACCAAATAGTAGAAACCCACGAAGTACCAATTTCATAAGGGAGTTGAGCCGGCTTTACCGTAATACAAACCTTGTTACGTTGGCGAAGTGGGGTAGTAAAAAGTTATTACATCGAAATTTGGATTGAGCTCAACGGAAGTATTGTTGACCGTAGTCTCATGTGTTAGGGCTAAAGATGAGAATTAGAGTAATTTTTATCGATCGAGAGTTCTAAAAGTAGAATCGATTAAAAGGTTAATCCACCGAGTTATATTAATAAGGGATGACTAAACTTACCACCCGTATTAATATGAATTTGGATCTCGGAATCATTTATGTAGTTGGGCGGAGGTCACTATATAAATGCAATACTTGTAGTTAAATTTACGAGTATTATTAAAACGATAGATGATAATTAATTCCTTCATTTCCTATTTTGTAGTCAAAATTTGTTTTAATCAACCGCAATGGCAACTCCAAACGCGTCCGCCTCCACTAGTTCCACCACGCTTACCAATGTGTCATGGCTCCGATCCTTCATGGATCGATGTAAGTTAGAAAAGAATGGGTCCAATTTCGTCGATTGGGACGCGCAACTTCGCTTGGCCGCGCAAGGTGACGACAAGCTTCGTTACCTTACCGAGGCATCTCCCACCGAAATTACTACTAGGTCCAACCCCGCCGCTAGGCAAACCTATGAGGTTTACCAAAGAGAGTCGGCCGCGATCAAAAATGTGTTGATCTTTGCTATGGAGGCCGAACTCCAACGAAGTGCTATAAAGATTAGCACCGCTCATGAGATCTACATGAAACTTGTGAACATGTTTTCACGAGCTCCTAGGGTCATTCAATATGAGGCGGCTTCCGCATTTTTCGATCTTAACATTAAAGAGGGCCAAAAGGTGAGCCCTCATGTGCTCAAGTTGATGGAGCATGTTGAGACCTTGAAAATGCATAAGGTGGAAATTCCTAATGAACTTGTAATTGATCGAATTCTCCATTCCCTCAGTAAAATCAAAGCATATGTTCAATTCCGGGTGAATTTTAATATGCAAGATAAGAAGGTTTCCCTTGATGAGTTGCACAAAATGCTTGTGCAAGCCGAAAGGGACATGGGGCTAAGTGTTAGCACCACCAAAGATGTGCTCAATGTCAATCATAAGAGCAAAGGAACCTTCAAGAAGAGCGGGAAAAGGGAAAGAAGCGAACTCCCAACAGGAACATAGCTAAGACTTATGAAGCAAGCTCCTCCAAGCCCAAGTACAGTGCCCCCTCCGGGGACAAGTGCCACTATTGTTGTGGTGTTGGGCATTGGAAGAGAAACTGTTCCAAGTATCTTGGCGACATCAAAGCTGGAAAGGTTATTCCAGTAGGTATATAACTATCCCTATCTTTTATGTTTCAATCTCAATTAGTATGTGATACAAGTTGTGATGATTACCCTCTTTATTGTAAATAGGGGCTCCTACCAAGGACAAAGGCAAGGAAAAGCAAACCTAGAGGATCACGAGGGAAGCTCGCGTAGCCGACCATGGTGATGGATCATTGGAAGCTTGGCTTTTATTTGCATTGTCTTTAATTTTATGATGTATTTCATGTTTTAGAACTATTTTGATTTCCTTATGTGACTTGGAAATTGATTGTATCCTTTAAACACGGGTTGTATTTTGGATATTGGTGATTTGGTTTTCAACCCAAATCACTTGTTTTATTATGTTATTTGTTCTAAAATCATCATCATTAATTACTTGCGTAGAGAAACATTAGTTAAACAACTTAAATTGATTGATTAGACGATTATGATGATGGGATCATTATATGTCCATAAGCTATGAATTTGATTCTCCTTATGCCCTTGTTACTTAAAGTAACAACTTACTTATATAAGATCAATTCTAAAGTTGTAATGAGTTTTTGAACTCATCAAGTAGGGAATTCACGATACCAAATGGACATATTATTCTAATTGGATGGTCAACCATGAGATACCTAGAATAGAGAGTCTATTAAACAGATGACATGGATAAGACTCGTATATTATCAAGCTGCCATGTTAGGATGGCCTTTTGAAAGCTAAACTCCGTTAAATATATATGTTTGTGACTCACAAAGCTATCTCTCATGAATATTGATATATTTCTGAGAGATAGAGTGGGAGTAGATTGAATCGTCACAAACATCTCTTATAGTTGAAATGTTACTTTGTGAAAGTAATTGAATTATAGAGTGGGAGTTGGTATTGAACTATTATCTATGAAGATAGTATGAGAGCATAGTTCAGTGGGAGTTTATCGCACATGTCTTATTGTTAAAATATTACTTTGTGAAAGTGATAGTATCATGACCTTGTTACATATGAGCTGAAGCATAACAATCCTAAAATTGTTGCTCATGAGTAGATTTACTTTAAGGCGCGGGTCTCCTCAAAAGTAAAAAGAGCTCAAGAGTACTCAAATGCATAAGATTTACATGAAGATGTTGATCAAGATAAATTGTGTTAGGAATTGCCGCATTTCATTTTAATGATTAAATGGCAAATAGAATTCGCTTTTCTAAAATGGGAATTTAGAGAAGGAAGTGTTTGAAACACAAAACCTTAGATGAAGATCTAAGAATCCTAACATATTATGCGTAGCTATCTTAAGTGACCACAATATGGTCTTAAGCTAGCATTAAAGGATTATACTTTTCGTTCATGTGATTATAGTGAATTGTTTCATTCACATGATTGAAGAATCATGATATACATGAAGTTATGTGGGAGCTAAAATTGTTTCTCCATGTCTTATATGTTGATAACATATTAATTATTGAGAATAATATACCAATGCCCTCTTCTGGTAAGAGTAATTGGAAGACTTGGAAAGGGATGCAAAGTATTCTAGATTTTGAATCTATGTGAGAGTAAATTGGCATAGAGTTGAGAGTCTTATGAAGATAAGTTCTTTCGTATCTGTTTAACATCAACAAAGTTGAATGGCTTATTCATGATTATGAAAGTGGAATTACTATGATGGAATCATAGTCGTTCACTGAACCCATTAAGTTGTTGATTACATGAAATCGATTGCTAATGTTTCCGCCATTAGAACGATTATGTATGCCAACAGACGCCTTTTCTTTGTGATGTACCATTTGCTAGGTACATTATGAGTCAATAATAAGTTAATTCATAAGATGGGCTTGTGAAAGCCTTAAAGTACAATTGATGACTTGTACACATGTTTGGATGATAAACTAAGTTAAGGTGTTGAAGGGTTGCACCAACTTTAGTTTCCAAGCTTAAAAGGATTTTATGAAATCCTAAACTAATGTTATTGACTAAGGAGTAAGAAACTAAGAAAAATATTTTAGTTTCACGCATTGTAAATTCTACAAAAGGAATCTAAGTAAGATTGTGATAAAATGATCAACGTAGGGATTAAGGGTGAATCCCTCTACTAATGACTTTATCACAAGTTATGCGATAACAGTGGGAGCTTCTTTCAAGTTAAAGAGCCCAAGTCTAGCAAAAAGCCTAGACAAGTACTTAGTAAAATTCATGTCATTAGAGATGACATTGAATGGAAGGAAATTGCAATTAATTAAGTTGGAATATATGGATATCGGGTATATCCACTTGCCAAGCTTGTATTGCATTTTATTTCGTGTTATAATACACTAAAGATTATAAAATATGAAGGAGTAATAGTGTATTGACTGTTCATATGTGATAATCACATTTATCGGTTGAGTTTTATTAAACTCACCCGCTACCTTGTCGTATCCGAATGGGTTGTAGAGACAAATTGAACCCCATTAAAGTGAACTGGATTGACATGGTATTCGCCCCTACTTACTTATATGAGGTGACGTCTCCAAGTGACTAGAGTGTGATGCGATTGATGGCAAGTTCAAGTGCCACAGAGTCATAAAGGATGACTAGTCGATCACATAGGCAGATTGTATGGGACAATCTATTGGGCAGTGACCGCTTATAGAGTTCTGGTAATTCATAAAGCCTGGTCGTGGCAAGAGCTACTATAGTATTCTTATGAGTCAATTCTTTTGACTAGAGACTATTCGCCCAAGTTGGCACAACTTCTGATTAGCTTTGATTTATACTCTACGATTTCGTAAATGAGGTCAAACTGGGTATATTTTGGGTCATGATGGACTGTGGCTGAACGAAGGGAATAGGGCGATAGGAATTGTCCACCCCTTGTCAGGGTTGTTTAAAATCTCAAGGCCACTCGAGGAGTAGTTAACTGGAAATGCGTGGCCACGCTCGGAAGGTATCTATGATAGATAATTCCGATTTCGACGTTAATCTCCGGATCGAGAAAACCACTCAAGATATGATCAAATGTAAGTACGACCTGCAAGACACCTTGCATTGAGTGGGAGATTGTAATAGGACAAGAGCATTGGTGACGCACACTTGTTGAGGACAAGTGGGAGATTGTTGGGAAATGTGTCCTCAACAATAGTGCAATCACATGATTTAAATATCATAATTAAATCTCAAATTAAGAATACGTGAGGGATGATTCTTTATACAATGATCGACCGTCATTAATCGGTAATGATTGGCTAACTAGAGTTTGACATTCTTGTCGTGTGACGGTGGTGGTCAATTGATCCCTTTAGGTCACACCTATAGGATGAGGCCCAAATAGATATTTAATTAATTGTATGCGATACAGATTAATTAATTCCTTAATTATGGGAGTGCAATTTTGCGTCTTATTTTAATGTGATTAAATAAGATTAAATTTAGTAATTAAGTGTTATATTACTAAATTAGTTGAGGTATTAATATAAGTTTTGAGGTAGAGGTAATTAGTTATTTAAAGTTACAAGAAGTTGTAATTTTAACTAACTAGTAATTATGGGACCCATTATATGTTGATATAATGGTAGTATACTACTCAAAAAGTGGAGTGTATATTATATTATTAATTGTAATATTTAAGTGTTAAATGATTACATTAATAATTAAATATGTAAGATTGTTAAACATAAGACTTATAAGCATTTGTGGGACAAATGACAAAAGGCAAAAATGGTCCATAAAAGGACCAATATTTCGGCCAAAATAAGATGAGCAAAGATGCTCTTTTGTCTTATGTTGATGTTGGTTATTGTGTGAAAGAGACATTACATACTAGCCTTTACATACTACATCTTACACAATCTACCTATAATGAACAAAACAAGAAAAGACAAAAGGCAAAAGATTCTTCCTTTGCCTTATGCCAACCGGTTTTGGCACTACAAATGAGCATTTTGGTTGCTCATTTTACACTTACTTGTTTTTGCTAGTTTTGCTTATTTCTCTCTAATAATTCCTCACATGCAAATGCAACAAAGCTCTCCATAAATACTAATACACATCATATATTACTTAAGATAGTAATACAAGATCATTAGTATTATTAAGGTAATATTTCTACTAAATATCTAGTTAATATTAGTAGAGATTTTTGGGATTAATCTTGGGTGCAATTTATTGGAGTGGCTTCTAAACTTGGAGTCTTAGGAGGATCAGCCATCATTATAAGCTCAAGAACAAGTGAAGGAAGGTGACCTTACTTGTGCCCTTAATTTCGAACCAACCAACAATGTAAGGAACATTGTTTTTCTTATAAATCTTTCATTTAGTTATGCATGCACTAGATCTAAAGAACAAATAATTAACAAGTTAATTAGTTCACTATTAGAGGAGTCTAATAATAGGTATATGAACCTAACAAGTGGTATCAGAGCATAAGGATGTTGTATGCATAATCGGTTATTGTTTTTCCGAGTTAAAAGGTTAACATATGAAACTTAAAAATTTGTGATTTATAAGTATAAGCCACGAAATCACTATGCATGTTATATATTCTGGTCCTAAAATGTTTTTAGGTCATTTTTATGATTAATGGAAACCACTCTCGATATGATCTTTCATTTAGTTATTCTTATAAATCTTTCATTTAGTTATTCTCCAGATCGAGGAAACCACTCTCGATATGATCACTTGCAAGTACGACCCGAAAGACACCTTGCATTGAGTGGGAGATAGTAATAGGACAAGAGAATTGCTGACGCACACTTGTCGAGGACGAGTGGGAGATTTTTGGAATATGTGTCCTCCGACAATAATGCGATCACAATTGTCGATCATATTGATCACATGTTTAAATCTCATTTTAAGAATACGTAAGGGATGATTCATTTTATAGTCAACTGATCAACATTAATCGGTAATGATTGGCTTGCTAGAGTTTGACGTTACTGTCGTGGGACGGTGGTGGTCAGTTGATCCCTTAAGGTCACACCTAAAGGATGATGCCCTTATCTGTAAAGTTGATTAATTGTATGACGATACAAGTTAATCAATTCCTTAAAATTGAACAATTCAATTTGCGAGAGAGAGAATATTGATATCTTATTGTAATGGGATTAAATAAGATTTATTTTAGTAATTGAAATACTTTATTACTAAAATTGTTTATTGTTTGTGAAACAATAAAAATAAGAATGAATGGTTAATTATAATTACAAGATGTTGTGAATTATAATTATATGACTCATTTTATTTATGTGATCATGTATCACTAGTCAATTTGTTGTATGTAATTTAATTAATTTATAAAATGATATTTATGTGATAAATATGCATTAAATTAATTAATAACATGTATCATACTACATGTGACATATTGTGTGATAAATGACAAATTGACAAAATAAAATGGTAGTCCATTTTATGTAAATGGACCAAAATATGGAAGGAGTTAGTGGGTTTTGGTTGTTTTATTTTATTTAATAAAATGGCATGATGATGCCTACCTACAACTAGCTTTACACCTACTCTTACACATCTATTTCTTGTAAAGACAAAAGTGAAAAGTAGATGCCCTATTTCTTTACTCCAACCGTGAGCCCTCTATATGTAAGAGAATTAGTTCTCTTATTTTTCATTCTAATATCACATGCAAAAAGTTCATGAACTATTCTCTCTTCTCTCTCTTTAATCTTCATCAAAACTTGAGATTTTTGATTTAAATTGTTCATAAAAGATTACTAAAATTATTAGTGTAATATATGAGTGTTAGTAATCAATTTTAAGGTAAACTAATATCTAGCTAATATTATTTAGTGGGGATAAGGGATAATCTTGGGTGCAATCAAGAGGAGAATCTCTACTTTGGGATTTTTGGAGGATCATCTTTATATTCATTGTAGCTCAAGAACTAACAAGAAGGAGATCTTGTTGGTGCCCATAATAGCCGAAATATTCATATGGTATGAAACGATTTTTCCTTATTCTTTTCTAGTTTTGCATGTTTAAGATCTTTAAGTTTTTATGACTAAAACTTTATACCAAAATATGTGATATTTAAAATATGTTTTCTAACAGTATATATTGTGTTTGTTCATCCTTGTTCACATTGATTGACTACGCCACATCCGAGACATGAGGATATTGAAGACCGCATGGTATGATCTTTCCAATCTCCTTTTTCCTCTTTATGTTAATGAATATGTGGCTTTATTTTGATTGATGCGGTAAAAACAATGTGAATTTAGGATTGCATTTAGATTATTTGGCATATTAGTTGGTATAAGCATATGCATTAGGATGTATAAATGTTAGTTGCATCATGGCATGTAGTTTGCATGTTAGAAAAATTTTGTGAAACCGTCAATTTGGGAAACTTGACAAGTGTATATAAGGCCCTTCTAGATACTTTTTCTTCTTAAGACTTTGCTTGTTAGAATGCTTGTAAAACACCCTAGGATCTGCCATGCTAGTATCCTTTGACCCATGGATTAAGGCCTAGTCAAGAGTACCTTGTGGTGTGATAACTCCTTGGCTACCGTTTATTCCAAGGTGACCCTTGAAACCATGCAACCATCCTTCATCCATGTTCTACCACATTTTTGTCATCAAAGGGAATGGGCACAAAAATTGTTCAAAATTTGAGTTCAAGAAATGAAATGAAAAGTCAAAAAGTTTGCAAATTGCATCAAATGAAAAGAGGAGCAAAAATAGACTCCTAATGCTTCAAATATAAGCACCCTCACTACAAATGGGGTAGCTTTGAAAATGTTCAAAAAGAAATGCAAAGAAAAGTTGAAATTGTCAAGTATTGAAATGCCAAACATCAAAAGAAATGGCAAAAAGAAAGTGTTCTCAAATGTCAGATGCCACAAGAAATTGGGGGGAAAAACAACAACAAAAGCAAACTCCCAAATGAAACTCAAATACTATTGATCCCTTTTCCATCGTATCCATTTTGTGCATGGTAGAGAGGGGACGACCCTTCTTCTTGTCTAGGCAAGAAGGGGAATTCCGCGATCCTCCAGTGTTTCTAACACCATAGGGAGTCTACTCTTAACAAAAGCATTTAACGATTGAGGACAAAGGTACCCTAGCTTGACACAACTTGGAGGTGATTTATTGGTATCCTTCTAGGCTTAGTAGTTTAAAGAAACCAGATCTATGAAGGAGTGTGTACCCTTGAATTGCTTCCCCTTTAGATAATTTTCGCCACTTAGATGAGGAAAGTGGCTATTCTTTTATAGATGCATCCATTACTAGATTTTGTGTCCTTTAATGCTTGGATGTGTCGCCATTTTAGCAATCCCCACCTTGCCTTGCAAGAAGGCATCCTACCTCATGGTTGTCTTGTTGTGAGTTGAAGGGGCGGAGTGAGACCCGCTAATTATCTCATATCGGCTATATTAGTAGGTTAGTTTAAATAAGGGTCCTAGTTTTGTCACCTCTTTACTCAGGACGAGCAAAGGTTCGGTTTGGGGATATTTGATGTGACCAATATTTGAGCATATTTAGTCCCCGAATTAGCCTCGTTCCTATGCTTTTTAGTGCATAATTAGGTCATTTACTATCTTTAGTCCTTTGTTTTGCATATTCTTTGAGGTTTTGTTTCCTTGGTAGAAGAGGATTGCAAACCTTATATTTTCATGCCAAAATGGAGCTAAATTGATCAAATCTAATGACCAAGCATCAAAGTGAAGACAAGACTAGAAGGCCTATGTAAATAATGTAGTAGATGGGCAATGTTGAAGAAGATCCTTGCATCTCCGACAAGATCCTTGAGGATTGTTGGAAGAAGAAAAGAAGAAAAGAGGAAGAAGCTTGCTGGACTACAATCCGCCCGTCGCAGTCTCGGGACGCTCGTCCAAGACCTCCACAATCCGAGCGTTCCACCACCCAATCCGCTCGTCCTGCACCACTACAATCCGCTCGTCCCGTCCCCTTGGCCGCTCGGATTCCTGCCCAGTACAACACGTCTCTTCCTTGTTCCACTCGGGATGCGCATATTTCTGAAAGACTAGCAAAAAGGAGACTAGAATCTTCCTTCGAGAGGAGCATTTCCTCAACTTTTCTTAAGGGTCTTAATCGTCATTTAAGCCCTTAGTAACCCTAATTTATATACCTAATCCTCACTATAAATACCCCATTGTACTAATTAGATTATCATCAATGCTTAATATTATTTATGTTCTTCCTAATCTCATTTTAATCTTATAATCAACTTTTAATTAAGCATTAATACAAATCTCATTTCCTTAATTTCTCTATTGTTCATCATTTATTTTGGGTAATTGAAGATTATTTGGGTATTATTGGGAGATTGACAACCTTCCATCAATCATCAAGTACTTATATTATTCTTTGCTTATTATTTTGGAATCATCATTAGGTATAATTCTCTTAACCCTTGTTTTAGTTATTGTTAATCATTTTCCATTCATTCATCATGTTTTGCTTTGTTAATATGTTTGACAACCTTGTTAGCATGTTAAACTTGATAATGAGTGAGTAGTTTCTTAGCTAGGGCTAATGAGGAATTAGGGGAAACAAACATGGGGGGTGATTCATGCTTAATCTAATATGTTCACATAATTTATTTGCTTGCTTGTTGTGATCTCAACTTATGCACATGTTATGTTTGATGAAATGCGAGCCTATGAATCCTTGCATTTTTTACCCATCACTTACCTATTCAATGAGACTTGTAAGACATAAACCAACTCGAGTCTCATTAGACCATGCATATAGTTGAGTAGGGAGGATTAAGTCGACTTGTAGGTGTTGTACAATCTAATCGATTCAGCTCCAGGACCCAAACCTTCCTAGGATTGTAAGATATAAACCAACTCGATCCTATCACAACAATAATTGCTTGCTTATAATTTGAGAGTATGTTTGTATGATCAATTCCCATGAATCCCCTATGAACCCATGACACCCTAGTGCTTTTAATCAATTGTTTACATTTCATTTTAATCATCTTGCTTGTTTATTTACATTGTTATTTAGTTTAGTGACCTACTTATCTCAACCCAAATTGTGACACCCTCACCACTACTTGCAATCGAAAATCCTACATCAATACCCGTCCCTTGGGATCCGACCTTTACTTACCTCTTTACTAATAGTAGAGTAGTTTGTGAAGTTATAAATATTGTTTTGGTTTAGGTACTCCTAACGACAAGTAACCGAAAACGATAGTCCGACCAACCTTGTTGAAGAAACATAGTTGTGGGAGGTGGTTGGAACAATTTCGATCTTATGTTAGATGAGACTTTTGTTGACAGAGTTGTGGCAAGTAATTAGCAGAACATGTGAGTACTGAGCTGGAAGTTGCAGTTGGTTCATAGTCTTTTGTCGGAGCAGTAAGTATGGAGTGTTTGGGAATTAGTATCATGTAAGTTATGGACGAGTTTGACGACAATAGAAAGGAGAATTTCAGGATCAAGTGGGTGTGTAACAATTTTGGGTCGTGAGTTAGGTGGTGGGGATAGGTACGTGAATAGAAAAGAATGTGGTTGTGCGGTAATATGGAAGAGTTGTCGTAGTGGTTATGTTGAGGATTTTATGGTATATGTTAGGTGGTGTGCGGAAAAATTAGAAGTATGGAAACTGTTAGAGAGAGAGAGCCTTGGAATTGGCAATGGTTATCGGTGTTGGGGTTATAATCGGTTATCAATGACATGAGATGGTGATAAGGGGAAGGAATAGCTAAGGATCTAGTACTAGTTGGGTTACGAGGAGGTAACATTTATCTTAAGAGGAGTAGAATGCGACAAAGAGAGCTTGATGGTTATGCGTACTGTGGTATATTTGGAAGTGTAGAGTCTTGATGTGGAATAAAGGATGAACTTGTGGTTGATATTATGAAAGGTAAAGGTTATGGTTATGGTATTATGTATTTTATATGTAAGGTTATGGAGTAAGGTTGTAGGTAAGTATGGTTACGATAGTGTTGACAGTTTTGGGTGGTGACATTTATGAGTGTGAGTAAACTTCGAGGACGAAGTTCATTTTAAGGGTGGTAGAATGTAACAACTCGCTTGGTAGATGGTGGTGATATTGTATTTGTTAGTGAGCGGTATGGAAGTAAGATAAAGTTGGCGGCACTTACGTTGTTGGTATTCGATAAAATTATAGAGTTAGGTGGGCTACTCTATGGCTGATGCTATGTTGTGAGCTGTGTTGTTGGGTAAGTTAGTGTCGAGGATGGAGGACGAGAGTTGAGCGGTGATGGTTGGTGGAGTGGTATGTGTGCTTGCTATGTAGGTATGGGTGTGAAATTCGGGGACGAAGTTCGTTTTTATGGAGGGAAGACTCTAATACCCAGGTTTGTGACCATGGGTTACTCGGTCGAGTAGGGCTTACTCGGCCGAGTAGGGTGTCTGGTGTCCTGAGTTTTGGTTCTGATGCGCTGGAACTCGACCGATCTTGTTGTTACTCGGCTGAGTAGGGCGTAGTCGGTCGAGTACATCAAGTACTCGGCCGAGTAACCAGTCTGACAGGTTATTTCCGCGGTTTGATTAGAATAATAAGGGAGTTGTATATAATTCGATAATCATTTCGTTAATCAGTTTCTAAAACCTAAAACATTTCTCTAAACTCTTCCTAATCACTCTAACCATCAAACAAGCAAGGATCTCGCATTCGGGTTGTCGGATCTTGTATTCCCGTGTCAAAGGGATTGTAAGTATCAGTTCTTATTCCTATTACATTTAGTTTGTAGTAGTTGTAACCCTAATTTGGGTTAATTTTGGGGTAATTGGTTATTAGTGATGGCTTGTGATGTAGTATTGTTATTTATCATTATTGTAGGTGACGATGGGGTACTCGTTATGCATTTGTGTGATTGATTGCAGCGTAGCGGATTGCGAAAAGGTAGGGTTTTCCCTACGTAGTTGCCTGTGTAATTGGTTAAGTTGTTTGTGATTTATTGTTGGAATGTTATCTCTTTGATTGGAATTGATGGAGATTGATTGGGTTATACTGTTGGTTGGTTGTTGTTGTGGGACCATGTCGGGAGATGGTTCCAACCCCATGTGCGCCCTTTGTGACTCCAGTCACAAGGGGGATGTGCACATTAAGGACCCGGGTTCGCTCGTTGCGATGAGCGGGGTTTAGGTGGTACGGCTGCGGTCCCCACTGGCGGTCTGGGTTACCTGTTGCAATGGGTAACCTGGTAAGGCTACACATTTTAGTTTGTAGTTAGTTATTGGTAATTTTTGGAGTTGGATATGGGTTGATTGTGTATTTATATTTGTTTCCACTACGTATACTTGATTTGGTTATACCCTTTTATGCTAAGGTAGTCCTTGGTTAGGCACATTGGTATATGAGGTGTTACAGATAGTTGGTGAGAAAAGTGATGATAACAACAAGGTTGATGGAGCAAGAAAGGTTGATGATGTTCCAAAGAAAGTTGATGAGCCAATAATGGTGGAAGATGTGGAGGAGACTAAATTTGGTAAGTTCAGGGAGGTGGTGAAGAATTTGCAGGTAACCGTTCCTTTTACCGAATTAATCACCCAAATCCCTTCTTATACCAAGTTTATGAAAGACATTTTAACTAAGAAGAGGAATTTTGATATATTGAAACTATAGCATTCACCGCCGAGTGTAGTGCTCTTTTGCAAAACAAGTCACCTCCTAAGTTAAAAGATCCCGGTAGCTTTTCCATCCATGCACCATTGGCACTTACACCGTTGATAAATCTTTATATGATTTAGGTGCCAGTGTGAGTATGATGCCTTACACTATTTGTGAAAAGTTGAACATGGGTGTCTTGAAATGTACTAGTGTCACCTTGCAAATGGCGGACCGTTTTATAAAACACTGGATGTTTTGAAGGATGTGCCCATGAAAGTTGGAAAATTTTTCATTCCGGTTGATTTTATTGTTCTTGACATGGCCGAGGATTCACAAATCACAATTATTTTGGGATGACCATTTTTACACACCGCGGGTGCAGTCATTGATGTCAAGAGTGGTATGCTAACCTTGGAAGTAGGTGATGACAAGGTCACTTTTAATTTGAACAATGTCATGAAAAGTCCAATGTTAGAAGAGTCATGTTATTCCATAGAAGTCATAGATGCTATTGATGTTATAGTTTATGACTCATTGCCTCGATCTTTAAGCAAAGATCCTTTGGAGACACTCTTGTTGTTGGAATCGTTTGCAGGTGATGGTGATATTGAAGGTGATGAAGTTGGTGCTTTAGAGGTAGAGCTAGATGGAGAGGAACTACCTTTGGAAGAAAGCTCTCATTTCATAGGTTTGGTTCCTACTTCTAACAAGGTTGAGGTACAAAAACGCGAACTTAAGCCCCTTCCCTTGAATTTAAAATATGCATTTCTTGATGAGTCGGAAATGTGTCCGGTCATAATTAGTGCCCACTTGAATGAGAGTTAATTGTCTTCGTTTTTGAATGTGTTGAGAATACATAAGAAAGCAATTGGTTATACACTTGATGATTTGAGGGGTTTAAGCCTCGAATTTTTCATGCATAGAATTCATCTTGAAGAGGATCATAAACACTACTACAGATACATGCTATAACAAGGGGTGAAAACCGTTGTTAAAACAAAAAGCGGACGGTTGAATGTGTTGAGAATACATAACAAGGGTTAGGTTATTTACTAAAACCGTTGTGGAAATTATTCACAACGGTTAAAAGCCGTTGTTGTTGCGAGTAAGTCGTTGTGGAAAGTTTGAAAAAAATTTGGTGGGAAGGATATAACAACACGGTTATCATATAAAAAACCGTTGTTGTATCTTTCCACACCAAAATTGTGAGGACTTTTAACAACGGGTATACGTAAAATAACCGTTGTTGAAATTGTTAGTAACAACGGTTCTTCATTTAAAACCTGTTGTTGAATATTATGCGCGGGTATTTGTGAAAGGTATTTACAACGGTTCTTTTTTTAAAACATGTTGTTGAATATTATGCGCGGGTATTTGTGAAAGGTATTTACAACGGTTTTTGTTTTAGTAACCGTTTTTATTACATTTTCGTAATTTTTTTAAAAATTAAATTTGTTTCATGCTATTCAAAATCCTGCATATATCAAGAAAAGATATATCAAGCAAAGATAAATCACAGCTGGGTTCATCAGAACTCAATAGATTCAATACAACCACAACAACGGCATCGTATATACTTACAATTTGATCACTTTACATGAACTAAGATTCCTAAAACTGTGCATCCCCCTAGCTCTATCTACAAAGATCATTCCCTAACTTCTACAAAAAATTTACTAAGCTGATCTAAGCTCTAAGTATCATGCATTTAGTTTTCATTGCAATGTTCTAAGATGTATTTGCCCAACAAGTCCCTTACCTCGTCTATTTGGTGCTTTTTGTACTCAGGTACTACTTGTGGCGCGTTGATTATATACTGCGGAAAAAACAAAGACAAGACATTATTGATTGACAGCAGCATTAGTGTTGTTCATTAGTGTAACAACATACATCATTCAGCATAGCAACATCATGGTATAGCAGCAAGCAAGACAACATCAGCTCTAATTTAAAAAAAGTAATAAACACATTATTAAATTACTAACCTTTTCTGGAATAAGGATATATCTACGCATAATAACCTCCAACATGAACCGACAAACGTAGTATCAACATTGTATGCTATCCGGCTGGAGAGGGACCTATTATTACATAAAAATCGAAGAGACGAGAAGGCCCACCTCAGAATCTTGCACTTTAGGTATTGTATTTGCGCACGTATTATTATTAAAGACAGATTTTTACACTTAAGGTATTGTATTTGAGCACGTACCCCTGTTATCGTAATAAAAGTAGGGCCATCATCAGAATCTTTCGTGGGTTGATCCTCGTTAGCTCTTTTCTTCTCAAAAGCCCTTTTTTTATAAAAAAAAAAGGAGGCAGAAACTCATATTTTTGGGGCAAAAATGAGCTTTTTGCTATAAATAAAAATTGAAACTTAAATGTTATTATAAATAAATCAGTATTATAAACATACTTAATAATCAAGCCCTTAAAGGTCTCGTTTGGTTCTCTATGCAAAGAGTCCAACCAAAAACCTTTCTTCCTGGTCGGCATGATGGCTGCTAGCACCCAATGACTCCTACATGAAGAGACATCATAATTATTAACAAGTACATATATTAGTTATGAAAATGCAATTGTATGTGGAATCGTAATATTAATTTGTTTATTACCCGATTTCATTATAAGGGGTAAATATGAGCTTTTTGTTTGTCGCCAATTCCCGAGCAATATAATCTACCCGATCTTCATACGGAATCAACGCGATATGCATAGATAAAATATAGGGGCACAGGAATCCGTATTGATCACATGGAATCTTGTTCTTGGGGATCACTCTCGATTTCAAGAACCTACATTATTACGGTATTAATTCCGGTATTTAAAACACTATCTAGTCAGAATATTAGAATATGAAATGATTTATTAAGAAACTTACTTCATCCAAACAAATAGGTGTTGGACATCAATCTCGTCAAGGCCAGCCCAAATGGCTAGCAGCTCCCATGATAAAATTGCTTCACGCTCAATCCCTAAAATATCCTCCTCGAGCGGAATAATTATCAATTGCTCGGTTGCTATGCGACGGCTAGCCTCCAAATACAGTTTCCTCATCGTCAGCATTCTTACTTTTAGCATGAATTCGCTCCCAGAAAAATTAGTGGAGTTTATACTCCTAACATCTTTCAGTGCGGGGAAATAATGTTTTTCTCTTTTTGTGCTACTACCACCAGCCTATACATGTAGATAAATAAAATAATAAAAAATTCAAAGGTAACATATCCTAGTTGGAGTAATAAAAATAAAAGAGTACTTAACTAAATACCTCATCAACCTGCTCTTTCAATGATGAGGCAGTAGTAGGTATGTCTGGAGACTTAGGCTTATCCGTCTTTTTTGTCCCCTACACAAAATTTCCATGCCTTTTAGAAATACAGAAAAAATATAAATAAAGGGAGGTTTTTAAAAAAATGGAGAAGTTAATTAAATACCTCATCAAGTTGTTGTTTCGACGAGGTAATTGGCATGTCTGGGGACTTAGGCTTATCCGGCTTATCCGTGTTTTTTGTTCCCTACAAAAAAAAATAACATATAAATTTAACATATAAAAACATTTAACATATAAAAATTTAACATATAAAGGTATTTTTTCTAACCCCAACTGCTTTCGGTTGAGGCGGAGACGAACGAGCCAGGAAGATGTGAGATTCAGGCCATTGGATGAAACTTCCAACCGCATCTGCCAGAATGGTAATGTCGTCACGAACTGGGACGGGCAGTTGAAATTTTTCATGGCCTTCTAAGACTTGAGTTATCTCCACTTTTCTATGATTCGGCAAAAGTTTTTTGCCATGAACCAATAAAGTTTCCGCTGATTTGGTGGGAAAGTCTACGAGACCCCGGCCAACACGAACAGGTTTCACAGATTTAGGGTTAGCAAGAATAACTACCTTCCTGTTTACGGCCTGAAGAATACACATACATTATATATTATATCCCAAAATTTAATAGAATTCATATAAATTTCACTAATTAAAGACTTCATGCATACCTTGCCGAAAACTGTGAACTGATTTGAAGGGGATGTATGCTGCTGTTTTCCATCAGTCGTCTTCTCAAGTTGCATCCCCTGATTATTGTCAGCTGTGGCGGATAACTCAAGCTGCATCTCCTTTTCAGACTCATTTACCTAATAAAATTAACCAATGGCACGATGTCAGAAGTTATAGCATTAGAGAGTGGGGGAACACACCCCCGATCTTACCCAAAAAAAAAAAAAAAAGAAAAGAAAAATAAGGAAGTCATATATTTACCTTATCAGGTTTAGTTGTTACAACTTCAGAAGCAGTAGGTACCTGATCTTTCTGAATCTCGTTGACCGATACTTCCTTCTTATGTATTGCCAAGGTAGTAGTGTTCTCGGCCTCTTGACCAATAATTTGTTGTACCTTACCCCCTTTAATGACATCCTCCATCATCTTCAATTCTTCTTTGGAAGGCTTGCCTCCAGAATTCATCTTTAGTATCACGGATGCCAATAACTGAACCTGCGTGCCAAGAATGTAATGTTTCAGCAATTTGTTTAAAACAATAACATGTGAACTTAAATGAAAATAATAGAATAAATGGTACCATGTCAGCCTTCTCAGCCTTAGCCTTCCTTTTCTTCTTTTTCGGGGCAGTTGTCCCATAATATTTTGTGACTCCAACCTGTAACGGGACGCCCCTCAATCGACCTGGATGTTCGGGTCGGCCGATCGCTCTAGCAAGAACGTCATCACGACCATTGGGAGTTAATTTCCCTTCTTCTACCTCCTTCAATACCTTCTCCTATAATATATTAAATAAACTTCAAATTATATTTCTGACTAAAATAATAAATTTAGTAATGAACTTGTCTTAATAAAATAATGCTTACTATGTTGGCCAACACTTCCTGATCATATTTGTCACACGGCCAGAATCTTTTAGGCGTGTGCCCTTCTTTATAAGTTACATGCCGATTCAAGTCGGTCACTCCCTTTGCCACCTACACATTAACATGGTAACAGTTATATATATAAATGTGTATCAAGTCCAAGTATGATTAAAAAAATCAAATAAACAGGGGGATGCATGCTACTTACGAGTTGGTCTTCTATCAATCTGTAACCGCCTCGAGAACCATAACATTTCCCCTTCTTGCATGAAATGTTAGCACGATTTCTTTTGCTAACGGGCTTTAAATTATATAAAAGCGCAAGTAGATGAGATAATAAAAAGATTATAGAGAACTCATTAATTAAAAAAATGATAGGTAAATCATTAAAAGGCGAGGATATTTAACCTCAAACTTCTCACTAGTTCGAATCACTTTGAAAAGATCCCATTGTTCCTGAGTGATGGTGGGACACTTGTTTGACGGTGGGCTCTTACGCATCTCCCCCGTCTCCTTGTCCACATACAACCAATACTTACCAACGTCACACTTCCACTGCCTGAAGACACTCCCTGCCTTCTGTATTAAATACTTATCATTGCATTCGGCAATATCAAAGGCTTCCTTTATACGATCCAAGAATAATTGCGCCAATTTTGGATTCAAATTCCTAATTTCATCTAAATGGATAGGCACAAACTGTCTTGTGCAACATCCAATCCAAGTGGATAAATCCTTCGCATTTGGACCAGTAGGGAAACCCATCGCGTTCCATGTTATTTTAAGCGGCTGTTTAGCCGTTATAGCTGCAAGGGTTGCAGGGCACTTCGTAGCACCCCTCTCACCAGGCTTATTATCCCCAGGCTTATTATTCTTTTGACTTCTTTTCCGTTTTTCACCCATGATAATCCTAAAACCCTAAATATGAATGAAATAGGAAATGAACAACGACATGCAGAGTATCTAAAACCCTAAAGAGGAATGAAATTTTAAAACAGCAGTTTGAGCTTCTAAAATCCTAAAACCCTAATGACGAAACACAAAAGTGAACATACCTGATGATGATGATGATAAAGAGAACGAGCAAGAAGATAAGGGAAGGCAACGGAATCTGGGCGTCGGAAACTGGGGGACGGCCGGCAACGAGAATGTAGAAAGCGGGGGAGAGAGAATAAACTCAGGATACCAACGGTTGAACTGATGTTGTGTGTGTTTGTGTTTGTGTTGTGTTTGTGTGGTATGTTCTATACCTGTATGTGTTTGTAAATTAGTTTTTTATTAAGACAAACTATTAACAACGGGTCCTTAAAACAAAACCGTTGTGATATGTTAATAACAACGGGTCAATAAAAGTCTACCCTTGTCATAACTTTATTACAACGGTTAAAATATACCTGTTGTAATATATTTTCACCCAATTTGCGCCAAAATGAAATATGTCTAAAAAAAGCAATGACAACGGGCAGAAGTACTACAGCCGTTGTTGAAAGTAATAACAACGGGTAATGTCAATATAACCGTTGTTGAAAGTAATAACAACGGGTAATGTCAATATAACCGTTGTTGAAAGTAATTACAACGGGTAATGTCAATATAACCGTTGTTATTGTTTAACACTTTTTTTTAAAAAAAGTTACTGTAATTGCATTACAATCCAAACCTGTAACAATACAGCAGCATAACAACTTTAATCACCAATTTCAACAACAGCATCCACATCTAATAATAAGATCAAGAAAATAAGACAACACCACCAGCATGCATATACTGCATATCTACAGGATTTACCATGCCATACAAATTTGGGAATCTTTAACAATGACCATTGCTTCTATTGGCTTTTTAAAGCTACCAAAAGCTAAAGACAACATACATACACTCCAGCAACACATCTCAAACTTGCTATAAATTCAGAAGCTCAGATCCCATTAGCTCAGTATCCATTAGCTCCCCACAACTCACAAATAAATTAAACCATCAAATTACTGGTCTGAAAATGACTCAAAATATTGGTCGTCCATATCACTGTGTCCTGATGAATGCCCCAGGCCACATAGATATAGACAGTGGAAAATTTGCTGCCAAAAGCTTTAATCCTTTGAGGAATAAGCTTATTGAGCTGGAATACTCGGTCAACAAAATTAAGCCACAATGGAGGCCATGGGGATTCAAAGGGAGTCTACTCATTCAGTTTGGAACATCACCTGCACATGCAGAATCAGCATTTAAGCTTGACATTATGTTTCAACTCAAAGGCCATGGCAGGAACGACTGGAATGCTCCGAATAGATCAACACTCGAACCATACCTCTGGGTAGACACAGACGAGGATGTCGAGCTTCTGAAGAATACCGTGGACTATTTCCAAGTGCCGTATACGACCACCTTTGATGGGCAGCAGTCGGCCAGGTCAGAAAGCGTCGATGCCTACAACCAAGTTGTCGCTGTTTTCCAAGCAATGTACCCTAAAACCCTTACAAAATGTGTCCGTGTCTGTGTCTGAAACTTCCAACCAACGTCGTGTGTTATTTGTGGAGTGTCAAACTGTGTGTGTCTGTATCCGCCTATCATAAGCAGTGTCGTGGGCCTGTATGAAAAGGCAACTTAAATAAAGGTAATGTGTAACCCTGTGGTCTCTTAAGATTTCCAGTACTGTTGTATAAGTCGCGTCGAGAGTATCAGTGCTGTACGTTTGTATTAAATATGCAGTTTCTAAATGCAAGTCTGTTCAGTGGAGATAGTTATTTAAAAAAAAACAAAAGAAAAAAATTAAAAGGAAGATATATATATTTAAAAAATAAAAATAAAAATAAAAGCTAATAACTTACATTACAGACCATCTCAGGATCGGGGACGTTTCTTGGATGTCATAGTTTCTTCGTTAACACAAATACCTTCACCATGGTCATCACCCATATAGATGCTTTCAGTGTCCTCATGATCAGTGTCAACATCGTCGAAATAAGATACAGTGGTAGAGTGATCCATTCCCTCAAAAACGACATCTTGATCATCATCACCATTATCGGATGGACTACTCCTTCTACTCCTTATAGACAGTATAACAGACCACTTCTTTATCCATAGGATCGGTGACATAGAACACTTATTTAGCTTGGGATGCCATTATGAAAGGATCATCCTTATTATTGCCAACCTTAGCCAGATTGACCAACGTAAATCCCATCTTATCCTTTCGGGCACAGTGGATGTTGTTATCAACCCAGTTACATCGAAACAAAGACATTGTGAAATCAATGTAATCTAATACCAATATTTCTTGAATAACATCATAATAAAGGCATTTTCCCCAAATAGGCTTTTTATCTTTGGAAGTAGCAAAGTGCATGCATTGCCTCAAATTCAAAACTCACACCACTATTTTGCATTGTGCTCAACTCATCTTGCTCGCGGGTGTAAAAAATATATCCATTAATGGCAAAACTGCTGTAAAAGGTGACCCATGGCATTTGGACCTAAACCAAGACGTAGTAACCTATGAGAGATGTCATCACCAGTTTGATTCGTACACTCTAAGACAATATTCCGAAACCACTCTCCAAACGTCTTCGTATGCTCGTTTGCAATCCACTTCTCGGTCTTGTTTGGGTGATCGTATTTGAGCTCATCTTTGTGTTGTTGAATATAAGGTTGCACCTCATCTTCGTTGTTTAGCACATACGTATGTGCTAAATGCAACATTTCACGTGTCTCAATTTTTTTAACCCGGCCCCTAATACCTTTTCCGGTCATCCAGTCACTATGACGATTCTTAGGAACGCCAATCAACTCCTCAGGGGAGAGATGAGCGTAACAATATGAAAGAGCTTCGTCTAAAATAGCGCGTTCAGCAATACAACCTTCCGGACGATACCGATTAGATGTATAGTCCTTGTAGACTTTCTTCAATCTTTCGAAAGGATACTGGTATCTCAAGTACACGGGCCCAAGGTACAAAATCTCCCTAACCAAGTGAATGGTCAGATGAATCATGATAGTGAAGAAAGAGGGTGTGATGCGTGTCTTTTATATGATGTTTTACATCCCATTTTACACGCATTTCAGAGCTCATTCATGTAGTTTATACTACATTTCTCCCTATTTCCGTCTACTTCCGTATTTTTGTACATTATTGCAGAAATGTGAAGAATCCAGCGGAAATCAAGCTAAATCCGTCCCCGAGTATCCTGCATTGCATGTGACGAGAAGTATTTGCTTAAGGAACGAGCTTGGTGCGCATTTCAAGACCCAAAAGACAAGTCCATGAGTTTATAGAAGTCAAGTAGCAGCTAAAGCAGTCGATCGACCACCACTCTCAGTCGATCGACCAACCCTCGGGTTACAGAAGCTACTGTTCACTGCCAAGCAGTCGATCGACCACCTACCTTAGTCGATCGACCACACTGCTGTTCCAGACGTGAATTAAAAGACCGAAGAACTTGAAGCCCATTAAGTTTAGTTTTTGGAATAATTGTTACGTATACTTTCTATATAACGTAACTGAGGACACCTAGTTTAGGATCAAGCTTTATTATCAGAAATTTTACATTGAGTTTTAGTTTATTAATTAGGGTTTGGGGATATTATTTTGCATTGGATTTTCATTGTGCTTTCAATCACTCCGTTACATTCCTTCTGCGAAATTCGGTATTCCTTCTGTTCTAATTTCCAGATTATTACTTATTTCGTCATTAGTATAGAATTGCTAGTTAATTCCCGCAGCCAATTTATTGTTTATATTAATTGTTTTCTTTGTCGTTTCAAGCATGAATCCATTAGTTAATTTCATTATTAAAGTTATTGTTTTTACCCTTAGCATGAGTAGCTAAATAGTTTGTGCTAGGATGTTGGCGAATTTTAGCGTAGGCGGCAAAGTATTGAACATGGCCTGATTCGCGTGTCAGTCGATCGACTGACATTATTGGTCGATCGACTGACCTCGTGAGGTTACCCTTCGTTTTAATTGATTTTAATGTTGTATTTAATGAATCGAATGCATGCGACCAGTTAGATACCTAATTTGTGACTGACCCATTAGATCGAAAGATAGGGGAAGTTGTTAGACCGCCAATTAAATCGACTAAACTGTGCTGAGATCGAAAGATAGGTATAGTTTAGACCGTTAGTCACTTTTCAGGACGAGAGTCAGTATTAGTGATATTAGGGACTTATAGCGAGATCGAAAGATGCTATCTGTTAAGAGTGGACCGAGAGGACCTCTTTTTTCCCGCCTCACTTGTGTTCGATTTAGACCTGTTTAATATGTTGCCGCCGAAGCTTTAATGAACCGATCATCCTAGTACCCCTTCTTTACCTGGTTAAACCGTCTTTTTAGCTAATTGTCTTTATTTATTCTTAGCTACAGACCATCTCAACTCAACCCCCACTATTGTTACCTTAGACTGAATTTAGACAACTAGAATTTACATATGCCTCCTTGTGGTTCGACCCTGTTACCACTAGCCTAGGTTAGTCTTAATAGGAAATTATAAATCTTATTTTTGGTACTCACAACGACGGGTATCAAATTTTGGCGCCGTTGTCGGGGAGGCAATAGTCATAATTTTAGTTGTTTTAATTTTAGTCTTCCTTAGTTTAAGGGACTTCTGTTCCTTAAACTTTTCTTATATTCTTTTTGTAGTTCCTTCTTATGCGCAGGTCACAGGGTGGTGAACTAGTACCATTTGACCCTGAGTTAGAGAAATCTTTGCGCGAGTTGAGACGAACACAAAGGGTATTATCGACAGAGGAAGAGCTGAGTACTCTGTCAAGCTATTACGAGAACGACCTGTTCGAAGAAGACCCACAGTCTTCACCCGTTTCCACTTCTTCAGCCGAGACAATTACTTCTCCATAAATTCCAGTCATGGCCGAGGAAGCGAGTATAGCTAGTCATTCTGAGCCGACAGCTGAAAACTTATATAAGGGGTTCGAATTACCAGGAGATGCCAGGAAGTTCGAACCAAAGCCTTCGTACATCAACATGGTTGAGAGAAACCGATTCGGGGAGCTGCAAATGAAGATGCGGCTAAGCATATGGAGACCGTTATTGATCGTCGCTCCATACCCCCACCCACCGGTGTGACCCAGGACCAGATCAAGGAGACCATGTTCATCTTCTCCCTTCGTGATGCTGCAAGGGAGTGGTATAGAGATTAGGACCGAGCCGTTCATGGGATTACTGACTGGAATTCCTTGGCATTGGCATTCTACAAGAAGTACTTTTCTGCTTCTAAGACGATTGCTATTAGAGCCCAAATCACAAGTTTCAAACAAGGGCCGGATGAGAACTTCCACGAGGCATGGGTCCGATTTAAGAAGCTGGTGCGAACCATACCGCACCATGGGTTCGAAAAGTGGAGCTTGTGCAATCATTTCTACAATGGGTTGTACGACGATCAGAGGGCCATTTTGGATGCTGCAGCCAATTGCCGATTTGCTGAGAATTTGGGAGCAACCAAGGGGTGGAAGATCATTGACGATCTAGCCACCCACAAGGCTGAGTATGGTAATTCCAGAGGGAACCAGAGGAGAGCCTTTGAATCTTCCTCTGTTCTTTGCGCTTGAGGCTCTTCTTGCAAGATTTGACAAGTATGAACTGGGAGGAGTTTCTAAAGGTGGGATGTACCAAGTAAATGCTGTGTCAGACGGTCCTTTCGTCTGCGAAAGGTGTGGAGCTGAGGGGCACGTCTCGAAGAACTGCCCTAGTCCCTTTGAGTCTTGTGCTGCCTTTCAACACTATAGGCAAACAAACACCTACTATGAGCCGAATGCCCACCCAAACTTGAATTGGAGGAGTCAAAATGTCCTGAACCCAACTCAACCTCCGCCGCAGCAACAACATTATGTGCCTCCTCATCAAAAGCAACAACAATATCAGAAACCTCCCTATGTGCCGCAGCAGCAACAATCGCAAAATTCTGAATTTTTCGAGCTTAAAAACTTGTTGCTAAAGGAGTCCCAAGCAAGAGAGGCCGGGATGAAGCTACTAGAAAGCCAAATTGCTCAATTGGCTAGCAAAAGTAACACTCGAGCTCCCGGACACTTGCCGACCCAAACTGACCAAAAGGAGACCTTAAATGCCATCACTTTGAGGAGTGGGTCCACCCTTGATGGTCCTGCCATGGTCGAGAACGCTGTTGAAAAAGATGAGCCGGAAACAAGTCAAAAGAAAGCTTCAACGAATAAATCAAAGAAACAGCCGTCTACCAGGTATATCAGTCGATCGACCGATACACCCGGTCGATCGACTGACATACGGGTTACTGAGGAGCTCGAATCGTGCACAACGGTCGATCGATCGGCGAGGAGAGTGGTCGATCGACCGAGGTTACTGCTGATAGCGAGGAATTTCGTCCTCCGATGCCCGATAACTTGAGAGACCATTTCGGGGCACGACAACTCCGAAGATGTTAGGATCAGACCCGAGTGCTGATGGGTCCGTCCCGGTTCTGAAGTTTGACCCAATGACGGTTAATGGCTCACATTTGAGACGGTCTGAGGAGGGTTCAAGTTTCAACAAGGAGAAAGCAGTGGACTTCCAGCCTAAGTCCACGGATGCCGGCATGCGCAACCTAGAGGAGAGGGCTAAGGTACTTCTTACAGCCCCATATCCGGAGAGACTAGTACCGACAAAGGAACAGGTATCTTTCAGTAAGTTTGAGAAAGTTATTCGTAGCTTGAATGTTCAGGTACCCTTCCTTGAGTTAGTTAACCAAGTGCCAGCATACACTAAATTTATGAAACAGTTATTGTCAAAGAAAACATCTCTTGAACATGTTCACACTGTTGCGTTAACTAAAGAGTCCTTCTCCTACTTGTCTCACACTGCACCCCATAAGCTAGAGGACCCGGGTAGCTTTTCTGTTCCTTGCAAAATAGGTACCTTCTCTATTGAGAAGGCATTATGTGACTTAGGAGCTAGTATAAGCGTCATGCCCTTGAGTCTAGCTAGGAAGCTTAAATTGACTAGGTTCGCCGTGACAGACATGACAGTACAGATGGCTGACCGATCTGCGGTCCAGCCAATAGGGGTCTTAGAGGACATTCCAGTCCAAATAGGGAAGTTTTTCTTCCCCATTGACTTCGTTGTACTTGACATGCCTGAGGATGCTCATATACCTATTATTTTGGGTAGGCCACTCCTGCACACTGCTGGTGCAGTCATAGATGTCGGTCTAGGCACCTTGACTTTCAAAGTGGGAAAGCATTCTATTGTCTTTGCCCAACCGACTAAGAAAAAGGACCCCATGTGGCCGGTGACTTGTAACACGGTTTCTGAAAGGAAATCGTACTTTGTGCTTCCTGACTTACCTATCTCTATTACTACTCCTGTGCTAACCCCTCCGCCCCAGATTGGGAGCAAAAAGGAGGACGAATCTGTTGTTTTAGATAATGCAGAGCCTGGTTTGGGAAGGAAGTCTTTTGCAAGTTGTGCCAGCTGTAAAGAAGCCGATCATTCAAAGAGGAGGTCTTGGTTGCCTGAGCTATGGAATTGATGAGATAGTTGATGATGAGCCAGTTAAAGCCAGAAAGTCTGATCTGGATTCTGATAAGCCCGAAGAGATCCTTGACCGGGGAGATGATGAGAGTGTTGATCCATTGAGCCATACGGATGTGGAAGCTAAGAAGGGTGCAGCCGCTCAGATAAGCACCATTGAGGCTACCTCTAGTAGCCAGAAGCCGACGAAGTGGGCCATACCGTGGTCCTTCTTGATCAACTATTAGTTGATCGAGCTCGTTATAAACTTCATTTTATTTGCTTTTGTTAAGACAATTTTTATTGCTTTTGTGTGCGCGAAACTTCGCATTTTATTTCGCTTGCTTAGGATTTTTAAGTACTTTAGACTTTATTCTGGGTTTTGCGCAATTTTGGGCGCGTATTATTGTGTGTTTGCAGGTTTTTAGACCTCATTTGCTCAAGTTATTGAGCAAATACGAAGAAGTAAGGAGTACAGCAGTACTTTCAGTCGATCGACTGGCTTCATTGGTCGATCGACTGAGTTGCGCTTTCCAGGAGCTTCTGTTCCTATTCATCTGGTCGATCGACTACCCCTTTTGGTCGATCGACTGAAGACACTGCTGTACCTATTCACGACCTCTCCCCTGCTGTGTTTGGTCGATTTGCGGACTTAAGGGATTTTTCTACTCTACTTTATTTTCCGTCTAACTAATTATTTCTTCTATAGTCTCATTTGTGCACAATTTTACCGCTTCGAAATTGTTTTTCTCAGTCTTATGCGTGGTATTTTCTGTCTTTCAGGCACTTATTGGTAGCACTGCTGGCTACTGAAACCTCCTAGCTCACGCTGGTTTGGGGAGGTTTCCTTTGCTGCGCCTAAAGTCTTGTGAGTTCCTGATTTCTTTACTTCATGTCATTATATTTTATTCTCGCAAATTCCCATTTCTCTTTTCGTTATTATATGATTTTGCACAATGGGGACATTGTGCGATTTGGTTTGGGGAAGGGTTTTGCGTCGCATATCATTTGTTTGCATTCACGTTTAATTTTGTTTTGCATTGTTTTATTTCATTTCTCTTATATATACAAAAATTCAAAAAAATTGAAAAATTTCAAAAATTTCCGTAAAATGCACGTTTATTTTAGCATGTAGGTCGAGTCGGAATGGTAGTATTTCCATGATGATTTTGCATTTGCACTTGTTTTGCCTGAGCCTTGCTTGATTAACATGTTATTAGTAGAATCACATAAGTGCATACCTACGAGTTTTCGTTAAATTATCGGCTGAACTTGAGACATGACTTAGAAAATTGGCAAGCTACATCATATTTCTGAGATTTAGAGCCTATAACTGGTGACATTCATGACCGGTTTATTTAGGAATGTGAGTAGTACTCCTTATGAGACATGTTTCCTTAATTTGCATAAATATGAACTTGATCTGCTTAATACCTGTATGCATTCGGTCCGTGGTTTGTCGACACATGTGGTAGAGGTTCCCTTTTCTTATTTTGCCCATAAGCTCCACACTGCCAAAAATAGCCTTTTGTCCCGTTGACTACATCCTACATCTAGCCTATCCTTTGTCAAGCTAGTAGTTTAGTTGTTGGGATTGTCACTACGTTTTTGGTGGCATACGCTCATGTTGAGATGATGATTGGAAAATGAAAGAAAGGAAATAGAGAAAAGAAAGAAACAAAAGAAGAAAAAAAATGATTCGAAAAAGAAGAGAAAAATAATAAAAAGAGTTATGTACTGTAGAAGCAGTCGATCGAATGCCATTTATAGTCGATCGACTGGAGTTCGAAAGAAAGAAAAAGGAAAAATCAATTCGCATGATTCAGTCTTTATTATTTGGCGATTTTTGCTCCCATGATTCATTTATATTTTATGGGGAGCTTATTGATTTATTAGCTTGGAGATTTGTGAGTTTTGTGCTTGCTATAGCACCGTTTCGTTTGATTATGAGCAAGAAGTTGGATGTTGCCATATGGTTCCGTTTTGGTACTAGCTTGATCACTTGTTCCTCCACTTTTCCATAATTATCTTTGCCTCTTCTTACCCACACCTCACATATTCCATATATACCTCGGCATGTGTCATTGGTCATCTGTTGGTTGGAATGCATATGTACGGTCATAGAGGTCATTTTCATATTTTATTGCTGGCATGTCTTCATAGGTCGCAGTTAGGTGAGAGTCTTTACAAAATGAATTCTTCCTATTCTCCTATATATTCACCTGTGCTTATGTGTGATATGAGCGACCCGTGAGAGTCCGAATTGATAAGTCTCTATAGTTGATGGTTTGACGGCTTTTTTAACGACTCCATAACTCGTTTGCATGATTCACATTACTATTTGATTGTTGGTTAATGCATTAAAATGGTTTAGGCTTTGCAGTTTGTAATTCGCTCTGAGATTGAGCTCGTTCCATTAGGTAATTAGATCGAGTCTAGTTCTTGCTTGGGGACAAGCAAGGGTTTGGTTTGGGGAAGTTTGATGCGTGTCTTTTATATGATGTTTTACATCCCATTTAACACGCATTTCAGAGATCATTCATGTAGTTTATACTACATTTCTCCCTATTTCCGTCTACTTCCGTATTTTTGTACATTATTGCAGAAATGTGAAGAATCCAGCGGAAATCAAGCTAAATCCGTCCCCGAGTATCCTGCATTGCATGTGACGAGAAGTATTTGCTTAAGGAACGAGCTTGGTGCGCATTTCAAGACCCAAAAGACAAGTCCACCAGTTTATAGAAGTCAAGTAGCAGCTAAAGCAGTCGATCGACCACCACTCTCAGTCGATCGACCAACCCTCGGGTTACAGAAGCTACTGTTCACTGCCAAGCAGTCGATCGACCACCTACCTTAGTCGATCGACCACACTGCTGTTCTAGACGTGAATTAAAAGACCGAGGAACTTGAAGCCCATTAAGTTTAGGTTTTGGAATAATAGTTACGTATACTTTCTATATAACGTAACTGAGGACACCTAGTTTAGGATCAAGCTTTATTATCAGAAATTTTACATTGAGTTTTAGTTTATTAATTAGGGTTTGGGGATATTATTTTGCATTGGATTTTCATTGTGCTTTCAATCACTCCGTTACATTCCTTCTGCGAAATTCGGTATTCCTTCTGTTCTAATTTCCAGATTATTACTTATTTCGTCATTAGTATAGAATTGCTAGTTAATTCCCGCAGCCAATTTATTGTTTATATTAATTGTTTTCTTTGTCGTTTCAAGCATGAATCCATTCGTTAATTTCATTATTAAAGTTATTGTTTTTACCCTTAGCATGAGTAGCTAAATAGTTTGTGCTAGGATGTTGGCGAATTTTAGCGTAGGCGGCAAAGTATTGAACATGGCCTGATTCGCGTGTCAGTCGATCGACTGACATTATTGGTCGATCGACTGACCTCGTGAGGTTACCCTTCGTTTTAATTGATTTTAATGTTGTATTTAATGAATCGAATGCATGCGACCAGTTAGATACCTAATTTGTGACTGACCCATTAGATCGAAAGATAGGGGAAGTTGTTAGACCACCAATTAAATCGACTAAATGTCTTTGAGATCGAAAGATAGGTATAGTTTAGACCGTTAGTCACTTTTCAGGACGAGTGTCAGTATTAGTGATATTAGGGACTTATAGCGAGATCGAAAGATGCTATCTGTTAAGAGTGGACCGAGAGGACCTCTTTTTTCCCGCCTCACTTGTGTTCGATTTAGACCTGTTTAATATGTTGCCGCCGAAGCTTTAATGAACCGATCATCCTAGTACCCCTTCTTTACCTGGTTAAACCGTCTTTTTAGCTAATTGTCTTTATTTATTCTTAGCTACAGACCATCTCAACTCAACCCCCACTATTGTTACCTTAGACTGAATTTAGACAACTAGAATTTACATATGCCTCCTTGTGGTTCGACCCTGTTACCACTAGCCTAGGTTAGTCTTAATAGGAAATTATAAATCTTATTTTTGGTACTCACAACGACGGGTATCAGGGTGGAAAATACATTTCCAACTGACAAAGAGAGGTTACAATGAGGTCCTGCAATGAATCTGCGTCATCGGGATCGATGACTTTCTCGCATATGGACTGCAAGAAGAGACAGAATCTAGTTATAGCATATCTTACCTTTTCAGGTAAAATGGAACGAATAGCCACAGGTAGTAATTGTTGCATCAAAGTGTGACAATCATGTGACTTTAACCCGGTGAGTTTTAGGTCTTGCATCGACACTAGGCTTCGATGTTCGACGAATAACCATGTGGCACTGTAATTCTATTCAAGCATGCACATAACTCTTTTTTCTCATTCCGTGAAAGGGTATAAGCTGCTGGGGGTAAAAATGTACGATTACCTCTCTTCTGTGGTGCCAACTCTAGCCTAATACCCATCATTTTCATATCTTCCCTAGCTTCGACGTTATCCTTTGTTTTACCGGGAACATTCAGAAGCGTATTGATAATATTATCACAGACATTTTTCTCAATGTGCATGAAATCGAGGCAATGCCTGACCTCCAGGTCAGGCCAATATGGAAGTTTATCAAAAAATATAGATCTTTTCTTATACCCACGAGTAGAAAATTTAGAGCCGCTCTTCTTCCCATAATCTATCTCAATATGCTTTGCTTTCTAATAAACTTCATGCCCACACAAAATTCTAGGAGGTTGACGAAGTTCTTGTCTTCCATTGAATGCGTTCTGCATCTTGCGATAACTATGGTCATGATACAAGAACCTCCTATTTCCCATATACACATACTTACGAGAAGACTTCAAGTATTTAGACTCGATATCCTCCCCACACAATGGACAAGCCTCTTTCCCATGAACTGTGTGCCCAGAAAGGTCGCCATAAGCCGGATAGTCAGATATTGTACACAATAACATCGCTCTCAAATTGAAAGTTTCGTTCATATATGCATCAAATACTTCTATCCCACTATCCCACAACATTCGCAAATCATCTAGAAGAGGTTCCAAATAAACATCTATATCATTTCCAGGTTGTTTAGGGCCGGAAATTAACAACGACAGCATCAAATACTTTCTTTTCATGCACACATATGGAGGTAAGTTATAAATAGCCAACACTACTGGCCAAGTACTATGTTGGCTACTCATGTTTCCGTGTGGGTTCATTCCATCAGTGGACAACGCTAGACGTAAGTTTCTAGGTTCATTGCCGAACTCGGGATACTTAGCGTCGAACGATTTCCATTGCATACCATCTGCCGGGTGTCTTAGCTTTCCATCATTTATTCTTCCAGTTTCATGCCAAGTTAATATTTTTGAATCATCGGGATTCACATAAATCCTTATGAATCTTGGTATCACTGGAAAATACCACAACATCTTAGTCGGGATCCCTTCCTTATCCTTATAACGCCACTCCAAACATTTAGGGCAATTGGTTATGTTTTGATATAATTTCCGATACAATATGCAATTATTTGGACATGCATGTATTTTCTCATATTTCATACCCACTCCTTTTATTAGTTTTTTAGCCTCATATGTCTTAACAGGTAGAACATTACCATCTGGAAGCAACTCCTTTATCAAGGCTAAAAAACTAGTGAAACATGTGTCACTCACCCCATTTGCCCCTTGATATTATACAACTTCACCACAGCCGACATTTTTGTGAACTTACAACCAGGATACAGAGGTACTTCAGACTCACACAACTTCTCATACATGTTAAGGTCATCCCAATTAATAATGTCATCACCTACATCTTCAGAAGCATTCGACTCATCATCATTCTCTTCATTATCTATAGACCCAACATTCAACTGGTCTGCTTCCACCTCTTCCAACTCAAAAAAAATCGGCAAACTCAGGATCATCAGTTAGCCTTTCGTATACCTCAACATCATCTTCTTCAACGCTATTCTCGTCCTCTAATGGTTCCCCATGAAAAATTCAACGTGTATAGGATCGACTAAATCTCCACTTTTCTAGGTGTATTTTAACGTCCGAAAAAGCCATATACCTAATATTACCACATCTTTCACAAGGACATGGAATACTAGAAGAACCTTTCAAATTGTTCGCAACGACTTCATAAAATTCAGCTAAACCATCCTTATAGTTGGGGTCACTCATATTTGCAGCAATCATCCAAGTTCGAGTCATTTTTCTACATTCGTAATATATAGGCAACTAATTCATAAAATCCAATAATAGGCAAACAAATAAACGAAATTCAGGAAATCAATTAAGCTAAATTATCAACAAATTAGATAATAACCCAACAAATTCACAAATTCAAAAATAATCGACATTCATAGGCCAGGAAATTGAACAATCCTATATCTATATATATCTTGAAAATCTTAATAAGAAATAGTTAATAAGCTAAGAAACATATATACCTGATTGATAAACACGATGAGGGAGAGAAGATGGTAACAACAGTG
Organism: Silene latifolia; assembly: GCF_048544455.1. Lineage (NCBI taxonomy): Eukaryota > Viridiplantae > Streptophyta > Magnoliopsida > Caryophyllales > Caryophyllaceae > Silene > Silene latifolia. Next base: position 95,594,626 of record NC_133535.1, on the reverse strand, counting down.
ATGGAGATGAAGACAGAGAGAGACGATCAGGGAGGAATGGAGGATGATATTTGTGTAGCAGTATTAATTAGCTTGTGTTTGTGTTTTGTAGCATATAGCAGAATAAAGCGATCTGTTGTTCTTTAGAACTAACTTCAATAACAATGGTTATTGCATCTACAACCGTTGTTAAAACATAATAACAACGGGTACTAATATAACCGTTGTAATTACTTTTCACTAATTTTGCGCCAAATTATTAACAACAGTTATAATGTATTACAGAGTAAACTGTTGTTATTAGTTTTTATATTAACAACGGTTTTGCAAGTTTGACCCGTTGTTAAAACCAATAACAATGGTTTACAACACATAACCGTTGTAATTAAGTTTAGTAAAATTATGCGCAAAGATAATTATCCATTCTACAACGTCTTTTGGTGATTCGTGAATAAGCGTTGTTAAAGGGCCGTTGTGGTTTCCTGGATTTGTCGTAGTGAAACCATGTCTCCAAGATTAACGTCGATTAAATCTTAACATGCAAGAAGTGGTAAAAAAGGAAGTCATGAAACTTTTAGATGCGGGAATCATTTATGTTATTTTCGATTCAAAGTGGGTAAGTCCAGTCCAAGTCGTCCCTAAGAAATGAGCGACCACGGTAGTTAAAAATTATAAAAATCAACTCATCCCCACTCGGATTGTGATGAGATGGCTCATGTGCATTGACTATAGGAGGTTGAATTTGGCCACCAAGAAAGACCACTACCCATTGCCCTTTATTGACCAAATGTTAGAGAGGTTGGCATGTCATAAGTACTTTTGCTACTAGATGGTTATTCGGGTTTCTTCCAAATACTCATTCACCCCGCTGACCAAGAAAAGACCACTTTCACTTGCTCTTATGGTACCTTTGCTTACCGTAGGATGCCCTTTGGTCCATATAATGCCCTCGCTACCTTCCAACGTTGCATGATTAGTATTTTATCGGATTTTATTGAGTCAATCATGGAAGTTTTTATGGATGATTTTAGGGTCTATGGCACTACATTTGATGCATGTTTGGCTAACTTGACCAAGGTTTTGAAAAGATGTGAAGAAGTGAAATTAGTGTTGAATTGGGAAAAGTGCCACTTCATAGTGAATGAGGTAGTGGTGCTTGGTTATCTTGTTTCCTAAAGAGGTATTGAAGTGGACCGTGTTAAGGTTCAAGTCATTGAACAACTTCCCCCTCCCGTGAATCTCAAAGGTGCAAGGAGCTTTTTAGGCCATGCATGGTTTTACCGCCGCTTCATTAAGGATTTTTCAAAAATTGCTAAGCCCCTTATCGAGCTCCTTCTAAAGGATGCTCCACTTGTATTTACTAATGCTTGTCTTGAGTCTTTCAACAGGATCAAGAAAGTTTTAATCTCTGTAACTATCCTCCAATCAATGGATTGGAACTTGCCCTTTGAATTGATGTGCAATGCAAGTGACTATGCGGTAGGTGCCATTCTTGGACAACAGAAGGACAAAGTGCTCTATGCAATCTACTATGCAAGCAAAACTTTGGATGAAGCTCAAATCAACTATGCCACCACTAGGAAGAAGCTTGTTGCTATTGTCTATGCCTTAGACAAATTCCGCTCCTATTTAATTGGATCCAAAGTCATTGTTCATTCCGATCATGCTGCTTTAAAGCCCCAAGGCTTATTAGGGGGATCTTGCTCTTGTAAGAATTTGATCTTGAGATTCGTGACAAGAAAGGGGCTGAAAATGTTGTTGTCGATCACCTCTCTCGTTTGAGGTTTGATGATGGAAGTATTCATATTCCAATTAATGACTCTTTTGCTGATGATACGTTGATGATGGTGGATAACAATTCTCCATGGTATGCCGATATTGCCAACTATCTTGTTGGTTATGAATTACCACCAAATGTTTCATATTAACAAAAGAAGAAGTTCATTCATAATGCCAAGTTCTATATATGGGTAGATCCTAATTTGTTCAAGCATTGCTCTGATGGGTTGTACCGGATATGTATCCCACAATGGGATGTGAAAGGTGTCCTAAAAGATTGTCATTGTTCTTCTTCTTATGGTGGTCACCATGGACCATTTAAGACCGTTGCTAAGATTCTTCAATCCAGGTTTTATTGGCCCACTATGTTCCAAGATGCCAAGAATTTCGTGATGGCATGTGATGCTTGCCAAAGAACCGAATCTTTTTCAAGGAGGCATGAGATGCCTCAAACCGGAATTCTTGAATTGGGAATTTTTTATGTATGGGGTATCGATTACCAAGCCCTTTTTCCTTCATCAGAGGGTAATCGTTACATCTTGGTCGCCGTTGACTACGTCTCTAAATGGGTAGAGGTTATTGCTACACCAACAAATGATGCTCGCCATGTTATAAACTTGTTTAAGAATATCGAATTTCTGCGCTTTGGTGTTCTTAAAGAGGTGATTAGTGATCGTGGCACACATTTTGATGAGAAACAACTTGATGCATTACTTGCAAAGTATGGGGTTTCCCATATAAGAGGCTTGGCCCATCATCCACAAACAAGTGGCCAAGTTGAAGTTTCAAATCGTGAGCTCAAGTCCATACTTGAGAAAGTGGTTTCCAAGACAAGAAAAGACTGGAGCATGAAGCTAGATGCCACCTTGTGGGCATATAGGACCACTTTTAAGACACTTATTGGCACCTCGCCATATAGGTTCGTCTACGGGAAAGCTTGTCATTTCCTAGTGGAAATGGAGCAAAACGCATTTTAGGCAATCAATGAGCTTAATTTTGATTCTACTCTATGTGGTGAGAAAAGGTTATTGCAACTTAATGAACTTGATGAATTTCGTTTGCAGGCCTATGAAAGTTCCCGTCTCTACAAGGAGAAGCGGTGGCATGACAAGAAGATACTCACAAAGGACTTTTCAATAGGTGATAAAATGCTATTGTTCAATTCCCAATTGAAGATTTGTCCGGGTAAGCTACGATCAAGGTGGTCCGGTCCATACACCGTTACTAATGTCAACAAGCTTGGCTCTATTGAAGTGATGACCACAAGTGGAGAGAAATTCAAAGTCAATGGCTACCGTTTAAAGATTTATCATGAGAATACTATCATTGGAGTTGTGGAGGAAATTTTCTTGAAACTTCCATCTTTGGAGAATTAATTTCTCAAGCTACATTACGTCGCACGGGACGTAAAATCAATGCTGCTCGGGAGGTAACCAGTGTGTTTTGTTGTAATTTTGAACAATTTATTGCTTTCGTAAAATTAGAGACAATTTTAGTGTAGTTGGTTTTTGAATTGCAATTTGTAGGTGAGAGAAGAAGAGAAATAATCATAAATCATCATTTTCTCATCTAAGAAGATCATTAAAGTAAGTTTTCATGCTTAATCTCTTACTTTTACTCATTTCTAGTCACTAATTCCAATTGTTCAAACCCTAGATCCTAATTTGGGGTTTTTTTGAAAATTCATTTATGTGGATTAAAATTGGTTTTATAGTGTGTATTGATTGTTTATAAGGTGATATTGACACTAATTTCATCCTATTGCTTGAGATTTGAGTACAAATTGCTTGTCTTAAAGTAATTTCAGGATTTTTTTTTCCAAAAATTATGGTTCAAGCTCTAGGCCACCAACCAAGAGAGAAAAGAGATTTCAAAATGAGCTTAGTAAAGAAGAAGAAGTCGAATAAATGCAAGATGGTCCCGAAAAACCCATTACTAGTGGTCCTCCGGATCCCGACATTCCGGATGTTGAATTCGCTTCCGAAAAGCAATGAAAAAATTGGGTCCTCCTTAAGAGCAAATGTATGAAAGCCGGAGGGTTTATTAATCGTGAGTCTTTGCGTAATATTGGTATTGAGAAATATGTGAAGAAATTATTCAAGGATATGGGAATGAGTTATGCATATACCATGAGTTATAAGACCTTCCCTCAACTCACACTTGAATTCATTAGGTCATTTGAATTTAATAAATCTAGGAAGAAGGAATTTGTCTTTGGTGTGAGTTTTTGGTTATTTAATCGCGATTATCGCTTGTTTTTGGGTGCTTTTGCGGAGATTTTTGGCCTAAATCATGAGAATTTACATGTTGACTCACCCGAATTCTACAACCCCTTGTCCACTTGGAATTCAATTTCCCAACACACAATTGCCAGTTGGAACCACGTGCCACACTATTACATTGAGAACCCCGCTTTTCGAATTTGGCAACTCATCATGGGTTGGACATTCTTGGGTAAAATGAACCACATTCGATGAGAAAGACCGAGGTTGATATTTTGGGTTCCTTCTTGAATGATGATGGTGATTAATCTTGGGGAATTAATGTCCCATATTATTTTGCCGTCCAATTGACCAAAGAAAGGAATGAGAAGACAAGTGTCATTGTTTTAGGGGGGTTGGTGACCCGAATTGCTCAATCCGTTTATCAGTTTAACCAAGAGACCACCCATCTTAGACCATTGCTTCCCCCTATCGATGCGCGGGGGGGGGGGGGTGGTTGGACTGTGTTATGATTATTTTGCTTTGTTACAATGGTTTAGGAGCTCCCCCCCCCCACATGATTTGGAGAATTGACATCCGTGACTCCATCCGATTTCCTGATGATATCTTCACTCTCCCCGTGATTAAGAAATACCCCCAATACATGGGTGGGAAGAAGCCTTTTGAGAAACCCACTTACTTCTTGCGTCTAGGAGAAGAGACCCCTCCCCCATTGTGCCAACTAACGTTATTACCTACACTCGTCGTGGTAAGACGGGTCAATCCTCTAGGGCGGCAAAAAATTCTGCCAATGAAGATATGCTAGAGATGATGAGGGGTATGGGCATCAATATCAATACCATTCAAACTGACCAAAGACTTGCTTTGCACCCCATTTATGATCACTTTGCTAGAAAAGGTGTTATTCGACCCGCAGGGCCTCACCCATCATTCTATAATTGGCCCCTGGGTGGTTTTGGGATTTCTTCTGGTTATGATGCAGGTACATATGAGCCTGGTCCGGATTATTGTGGTTCGGACTATGGAGTGGAGGGTTTTGGAGGTTATGGTGGCTATGATAGCTGTGGTGGAGGTCGGAGCATTTATGGGTATCCCCTAACTACCAAGATGGCGGTAGTTCTTATGATGCTGCATCGGGATCCGGAGATCAAGTGCCTAGAGATGAGCCGTGCTACGATTGGTGACCCTTTTCTTGAAGATGATGATTTGGATGAACTCCCCTATGTACATACTAGCTTGGGGGAGACTAGTAAGTTTCCTTACTTTGCATTTAGTTGATAACTCCCTTTCTCCATTAAACATATTGTTGCCTTGCTGGATTATGTGCTGAGAATCGTTTCTACGGTTTGATGGTTGTTTTTTGTGTGCACATTAGGGACAATGTGGTGTTTAGCTTGGGGGAGGGATTTGCATTTAGTTAAAGCATGTACTTTAGCTTTGCATGTAGTTTAGTTAAGAAAAAATTGAAAAATTTGAAAATATGTGCTTTTCATGAGACCTTGTGATGCTTACCCACTTGAACTTACTATTTTCTCGTCTTGCTTATCCCAATTGTAGCTTTATAGATATTGAATCACACTTATCGACGCGATTTTGCATACATGGGGATGTCTTGACATAATCTCCTTTGATGGAATTTGGACTTAGTAGGCTTATTCTTGGCATTGGCAGTAACACCCCCATCTACCAAGAAGCCTTAACAAGACCTTCCCTAGCAGATAAGGGCATTACCATCTCGGTTGCCCGAGGAATAGTAAATATCATAACGTCAGTAAAAGAACAATTACGTTTATTACAAATTTAACTCAACAAAAGAAAAAAGGTACAACTGATAACAACAACTAACAACTACGGTGATACTATCCATGCCACGACTCGGTGATAGACTCGTCCCTTAAAAGCACCCAGCTAAGCTCCATATATCAACACCAACTAAGACTGACTGCTCACCACAATGGATCACGGCAGACACTGTAATACCACAGTTTTCTAAGTCTGTTACTCGGTCGAATATGGCTTACTCGGCCGAGTAAAGGTGTCGTGAGTTTCTGGACAGCTTACTGCCCAAGAATACTCGGCCGAGTATGCGAATACTCGATCGAGTAGAGGATACTCGGTCGAGTATACTTTATACTCGACCGAGTATCCGGTCTGACGAATATTATTTCCGCGGTTTGATTTAGAGATGATTAGAGTTATATAAGATGCGTTTAACAGTTTCTAATCACTTTTACAAAACCTAAACATTTCAACGTAACTCTAATCCTTTCCTAATCTCTCTCAAGTGCGTGGATCGTTAGCGAGTTTTCTTCATCATTCATTACATTGTTGGTGTCGGTAAGCCATAGATTTCATTAATTCTAGTGTTTTACCTTTTAAGGTCTTGCCCTAATTTGTGATTTGGGGAAAAAGGGTTTTGCATGTGGTAATTGGAATTATGTGATTGTTGTTAGGTGAGGACTTCGTAGAGGAGCCGTTCTAGATTTCTTTGCTTGTCTATCTCATTGCAGTTGTGCTAAGGTAGGGTTTCCCTACTCGTTTTACTGTTTAATTGCTATAAGATTGTGTGGTAATTGTTGTACGATGGATTATCTGTTGATTGTTGTTGGTCTATTAGAGTTGGTGTTGGTGTTGTGATGGTTCATGATGATGTTCGCGAGGTGCGTCCTCAGCTGAGTGGAGTCACTTGCGGGAGTGGCTTCACGCCCTAGTTTTGCCCTCTGTGGAACCCGCCACAGGAGGGGATCTGCACATTAATGAACAGGTTTATCGCTCATTGATGAGCGGGGCTTAGGTGGGCAAGGCTGCGGTCCCCCACTGGCGGTAAGGATTATCTGTTACGATGGGTAATCTGGCAGGGCTACACACTTTAGTGTGCAGTCAGTTACGATATGTGATTGGGAGTTGGAGGTGGATGATGATCAGCAGTTTGTCTTTTGTATTTGTCTTATTTTGATTATACAGTAACTGACCCCGTTGTTGTTTTATAAAATCTGTGGTGATCCATTCGAGGTTGGTGAGCAGATTGTGACAGGTGATAATGTTCACTAGCTATGGGGCCATTATGGGGAGTTATCACTCGAGTCTAGCTTCCGCTATCAAGAGATTTAGCATTCAGTTTTAGTTGTTGAACATTAGTAACAGTTACTTTGGTTTTTGGATTTTGGAACATGTAACCATTAAATATTTATACTTTAATAAGTGTGTTTTGGATTGGTAACTTTGATATACTAACCTCGGGCAACCGAGATGGTGACGGTCTCTCATGCTAGGGTGGTCCTGGTAAGGCACCTTGGTATGTGGGGGTGTCACAAAGTGGTATCAGAGCGACGATTCTGGAACCTAAAACCAATGAACCCAATGAATGTAGGGAGTCTAAATAAAATGAACCCGGGGAGAGTTGTTTGGAGCTACCGCAACGACTTGGGAGACGTTCCGAAGTCGCATTGAGGCCCTTACGATCTCAAGCCGGTCACATGGGGAAGTCTTAGGAACTGTTGTATGTTTGAGTCATGTGTGTGTGATACCTATAACTTGAATCTTGTGGAGTTGTTGGTTGAATGGTGAAAGTGTTGGAACATGGTAATATATGAAAGGTGAATTGTGAATTCGTATATGAAAGATCTTGAGCATGAAATATGTTGAGCATCCTACCTATTTAATACGTGGCTTTCAAAAGGGTAGTGGTACATATGTATATATATCTTGATAGAAAAGTATGTTTAAGTATGTTTACGATAGTTGCATCTTATTTTTGGCATGACTCGGCCGAGCAGGGCGGGTACTCGACCGAGTAACCAGGCACTCGACCGAGTGTTGTTTGGGGTGTACGTCGCAGTAGCTACTGGTTGTGATTACTAGACCGAGTAATAGAGCATACTCGACCGAGTGAGGCATACTCGACCGAGTATCATCTATACTCGACCGAGTATGTTTCTTGTGTTTTTGACGTTGGCTACTGGAGTGGAACACACGACCGAGTATTAGTAATACTCGACCGAGTAGTCCATACTCGACCACTTATCTCACCATACTCGGCCGAGTACTTCTTTGGCGGAGGGTCATGTTTATTTTGAGCCATAGGCTGTGTTGGAGCTTGTGTCCTCCACAGTTAGTGTGATAACATATATAAATCTCTTATAGGTTCACAAGGGTATACTTAGTATTTTATCAGTTGATTAACGTTTACTTAATAACGGTTGGGTTGCTAGAAGTTTGACGTTATTATCATACTGATGGCGGTGATCAACTGGTCCCTAAAAGTCACACCTAAAGGATGTGTTTGAGAGATGTGATTGTATGAAAATATAATCACATTGATGCCTGACTAAAAGGTTAGTCTATGTATTTGACTAAACAGTTAGTCAATGTGATGATGAGACGATTATTTAATATAATTAAATAATATTAGCTGAGACGGATTAACTGTTAATTCGTAAATTGAATATAAAATGTTATATTTAATTAATGTATATAATGTTAGCTTAAACGAATTAAGATTATAATTCGTAATTAAACGTAATCGGTCATATTTAATTAGCAAATTATAAATATGCGATATTTATAGTTAATGTATATTGTTAGGCCCAGTTTAGCCTGGTCTGACTCTTACTTAGCCTGACCTCACAAGGGTGATTGGGGCAGACAGAGACCGGACAATTCTAACCACTGTCAGATAGATGAAAAATATTACAGGATGAATAAACTATCTAATCCCAAAAGGGTGGCCCGATGGTAAGCACAGAATAGCCTGGTAATACTCCTAGACAGGCTGGATTGAGTTGAAAAGCAGGCTAACGATTACAACAAGATTAATGTTCATGTCCTATTATCAAGGAAGACCAAGTCTAATCACGAAGCTATATTACCAATGAACCTGGACATACAAGAGGAAATATTCAAAGGAGAACGAGTCAACCGAGTTAATAGGGAGTGTAACAGCTCCAACAAAAGAGGGGAACGTTGAAGATCAATCCAACGTTATCATTTGAGAAGTATAAATAGAATGGAAACACAATTGTAAAGGAGAGACACATTTTTGCTTATTAATCAATATATATCACAAATTATCCTCTATTTTCTCTCTGGTGTTTGAGTTTATGCGCCTGTTTGTATTTAGCCTACATTAAAAACGTAATAACACAATTTATATTATATTCTCTTCTGTCATCCGTTCATACTTATATCTCTAATTTATAGAACTAGATACCCTGACTACTCTATAATTAAGCCGGATCCTTTCAGGAAAATCCTGCTAAAACAATTGGCGCCCACCGTGGGGCATCTAGTTCTTCAACCAATAAAATTCCCTTCATCATTTAATATTCACACACAAAAATGGTGGAACTCACCGCAGAACAACAATTAGCGGCTGCCCTGGCCAAGATCAAAGAATTGGAAACAATCCAAGAGAAGGCAGCTCAGGCTGAAGCAGAAATCAATAGGCTGAAGGAATCTGAGTCTAGCCTGAAGAAGAAATTGGAAAATCAGGCTTCGGGTTCCAAGACCAGATTCGAACCAGGAACCCCATTCTCATCCATTATCAAAAACATTGACTTCTCTAATTTTGGAACCCCGGAGAAGGATACATTATCCGGCACCCCAACCATTCCCAATGATGAGACAAACAAAACTGAAGCAGCAATAATGATGGCTATGCTTCAGGAAATCCAAAAACTCCACAACAAAATAGAAAATATATCCGGAGTGCGGACCACTCGTGGTCAAGTAGAAGTTGATGACTTTGCAGATTCACCCTTTTGCAGATGAAATTGCAAAGATTGATCTCCCAAGAAATTTTGTTCCATCCATGAGAACTTATGATGGAACCTCGATTCACAAAATCATGTTGCCATATTCAAACAAAAAATGTTGGTTGCCTCAATACCCGGTGAACTCGGGCAAGTCCGCATGTGCAAAGGCTTTGGTACAACCCCGACCGGAGCAAAGATTACAATGGTTCATCAATCTCCCAAATGGAGGTATCAAGAATTTTGCAGAATTAATCAATGCCTTCAATCAACAATTCGCGAGAAAGCAGAGATATGGCCAAGAGACCCGAAGAACTGTTCGGGGTAAAGCAACTTCTGAAGAATCTCTCAAAGAATTTTTGGCCGATTTGTCAAAGAAAAGGTGGCCATTCCTAAGTGTGATGAGGAAACAGCGGTGGAAGCCTTGATCAAGGAGTCGCTTGACAAAGTGACATCTATGCGGACGACCAAGAGAGCATGCCCAACCTTTGCCACCGCTCGGTCCATCGTCTTAGAGCATGTCGATTAGAAGAAGACCTCAACTTCGGGGACGAACTCATCCGGAGGAAAGCAAGGCTATGGACACACTAACAGGAAAAGCTCCTACCAAAAAGGAGGCAATCCCAGATCAGCACCCTATTCCAGGCCTGAACGATCTAAAGTCAATATGGCACAAGAACATAAAGATAACCTTTCTAGCCTTCCAACCATTCCTGAATATAACTTCTCTATTAATACTGCAGGATTAATCAAACGCCTGGAAAACCTGGGAGATACAGTCAGATGGCCAAAGAAATCCGACAACCCCAGGAAAGATCCAACAAGATGGTGTGACTTCCATCAGGACATCGGACACACCACAGAAGAATGCATCCAGCTCAGGAAACAGGTGGCATATCTTCTAAAGAAAGGCTACTTGCAAGACTTAATCCAGCAGCCAAAGAACAAAAATGAAGAACAAAACAAGAGAGATCCAGGAAACAGCAGAGACCCTCCTCCTCCTCCCCTCATATATGAAGTCAAATTCATAAATGGAGGATCGAAATCGTGGTCCGACCGGCTCATTTGCCAAAAGAATATCCAGGGAATCCGGACTTCAACCTCCTTCCAGGCCCAAGTCATTGCCTCGCTATTACCTTTGATGACTCGGACTGCAAGGAATATTAGATCTACATCATGACGACTGGTAATCACCATGCAAATCAAGACAAAGAAAGGTATCAAGAATCCTGATAGACGGAGGCAGTTCAATCAACCTGGTGATGCTTGACGTCCTTAAAGCTATGAAGATAGACGAAGGGAAGATCATCAAGAAATCCAGCGTCCTGGTGGGATTCAGTGGAGAAACAAAGAACACCCTGGGAGAAATCAGCCTGCCTACCTATGTAGAAGGCGTGGCTTCATATGAAAGATTTGGAGTAATGGATTGCCTATCCTCGTATAATGTAATCCTGGGCAGACCATGGATCCACAATGTCAAAGCAATCCCATCAACATACCATCAATGCGTGAAAATTCCAACAGAATGGGGGATAACCACCATCAGAGGAGAACAAAGGACGGCTCAGGAATGTTACACTCAGGCTTTGAAACCCTCAAAGTCAGGTAAGTCCCTTGCATAGCAATTAAAGTCACCTGTCAGGGAAGAATATATAGCACAATCACAGATGGAAACAGGAGAAGTCACATTAAACCCAGAATTCCCTGACAGGAAAGTACTTGTAGGGTCAGATGCACCCGACTCAATCAGACCAAATCTGGTCAGCTTTCTCAAAACTAAAATGTCTTGTTTTGCTTGGTCACATTTTGATATGACTGGTATAGATCTTTGATGTTATTACTCATAAGTTAAATATTGACAAATCCTTTAAGCCCGTACAAAGAAAAGAGAAGAAAATTCGCTGCAGAGAGGCATGAAATCATCAACCAAGAAGTTGACAAGCTACTAGACATGGGAATGATCAGGGAAGTAATGTACCCTGACTGGCTTGCAAACGTAGTAGTCGTCCAAAAGAAAAATGGCAAATGGAGAGTCTGTGTAGACTACACCGACTTGAACAAAGCCTGCCCAAAAGATCCATTTCCCCTGCCACACATCGATGCAATGGTAGATGCCCGCTGCAGCCACGAAATGTTAACATTCATGGATGCCTCCGGAGATTTAATCGAGATAAAAATGCATCCAGCAGACCAGGAAAGCACGACTTTCATCACCGAAAGAGGTATATATTGTTATCTTTGCTATGCCCTTTGGATTAAAAAATGCAGGTGCAACCTACCAAAGGCTAGTCAACATGATGTTCAAAGACCAGATAGGAGACACCATGGAAGTCTATATAGATGACATGGTAGTCAAGTCAAAAAAGGCAGAAGACCACGTCAAAGACCTGGAAGTAGCCTTTCAAATATTGGAGAAATTCAATATGAAGCTCAACCCACAAAAATGCCACTTGAGTCTCGGCGAGGCAAGTTCTGGGCTACATGGTGACAAAAAGAGGAATAGAAGCCAGCCCTGAACAGATCAAAGCTATTCTGGAGCTAGAACCACCAAAGACAGTCAAAGACATACAAAAACTGACTGGAAGAATAGCGGCCCTGAACAGGTTCATTTCAAGATCATCAGAGAGGTGCAAATCATTCTATAACCTACTAAGGAAAAAACAGGACTTTCAATGGACCCCGATCATCGACCGCCTTTGAAGACCTAAAGATATATCTATCCTCTCCTCCCTTGCTGGCAAAACCAATCAAAGATGAACCCCGACAAAGATAATCGATCCAGATCCTAAAACTTCTTTGTCGGTGCAGTCTTGGTCAAAGAAGCAGACGGACAACAAGACCCGTCTATTATGTAAGTAAAAGTCTCTGGATGCGAGAGATCGGGTATGGCCTGCTTGAAAAATATGTTTTAGCTTTAATCATGAGTTGCACAAAATTAAGACCATACTTTGAAAGCCACCCTATAATAGTCAGAACCAATCTTCCTATCAAATCAGACTTAGAAAGCCGTAATTATCCAGGACGAATGTGTAAATGGTCGTCTGACTAAGCACATACAACATAACATTTGAACCAAGGACAAAGCAATTAAGTCACAAGCACTAGCAGACTTTGTGGCTGATTTTAGTCCGACCCTAGAACCCGACCTAATAAAAGAAGTAAATAAACCGACCGGCGACCAAACAGGACCTAGAATGGACCCTATTTGTCGATGGTGCGGCCAACACGAGGGCACGGGCCTGGGAGTAGTACTAAAATCGCCACGGGGGATAAGATAGTACAGGCTATAAGTTGTGCATTTGAAGCCACCAACAATGAAGCATAATACGAAGCCCTAATAGCCGGACTAAAGGTATGTATTGACCTTGGTGTACAAAACCTAAAGGTACGTACTGATTCCCTCCTTATTTCAAATCAAGTAAATGGGATATACACAGCTAAAGACCCAAAGATGATGCTTTATTTGGATGTTGTTCAAATGTTAAAATCAAAATTTCGCAATTTTAATATTGACCAAATTCCCAGGGATTTGAATACCTAGGCCGATGCTCTAGCCGACCTAGGATCCAACTTGATCCCCTAGACTTCGACAAAATACCCATTGTACATTTACTAGAACATGCAATAAATAAACAAAATGAAAGCTTCCCAATTTATATTGCCAATTCTTGGACAAAACCCTACTATGACTGGCTACAACAGGGAATCCTTCCCCTAAATAAGCAAGATGCCAAAGCACTAAAAATAAAAGCTGCTTCATATACTATTATTGACAACGTCCTTTTTAAGAAATCGCAGGCCGGGCCGTACCTCAGATGCCTGGAACCACAAGAAGTCGAGCGGATACTATAGGAAATCCATGAAGGATCTTGTGGAAATCATAAAGGTGGAAGAAGCCTGGCAAGCAAAGTACTCGGAACAGGTTATTATTGGCCTACCCCGAGAGCCGATGCCTGGATTTTAGCTCTAAATGCAAAGCTTGTCGATTCACGGACCATACATCCATCACCATCCGAGGAGCTACATTCCATATCCGCACCCTGGCCATTTATGAAGTGGGGCATGGATATAGTAGGAAAACTACCTCAAGCACCCGGACAGAAAGTTTTCATGCTAGCAATGACCGATTACTTCTCCAAGTGGATAGAAGTGAATCATACAGTGCAAGTCAAGGAGAAGGATGTCATAGCATTCATCAAACACAACATCATATGTAGATATGGCATCCCCTCCGAAATAGTATGCGACAATGGCACACAATTTGTGGGAAAAAAAAGAAGCAATGACCTTCCGTGCTCAATGGAACATCAACTGGTAACATCCACACCAGGATATCCAAAAGCCAACGGTCAGGCAGAATCCAGTAATAAAGTGGTAATCAATTTGCATAAAGAAAAAGCTGGAAAGAAGAAAAGGTAGATGGGTCAAGAGCTCCCCCCTGGTCCTTTGGGTGACAAAACCACGCCTAAAACATCCCTTTGGCCAAACCCCCTACTCCTTGGTCTATGGATGTGAAGCGATAATTCGGTGAGGTAGACATTCCATCACCCGGATGTAGCCTCGAACACAACAACAAACAATATACCTCTAATGGAGGATAGCCTGGACTTAACAGAAGAGCTAAGAGATGCAGGAAGCATCAGATTAGTAGCATATCAGCAAAGAGTTGCGAGAAGCTACAACAAGACTATCAAAGCCAGGGTATTCGGGGTAGGTGATCTTGTCCTCGGAAAGTATTCCAAAACACAAAAGAAAAGAATCTTTGGCAAATTGGCCCCAACCTGGGAAGGTCCCTATCGATTGATTCAATAGTCGGCCGGGGAGCCTATAGATTACAAACCACGGACGGCGAAATGATCCCAAGAGCTTGGAATATTGCACATTTAAAACTATTTCACATATAAAATACATCTCTCAATCCAGGTATAATTCTTCACCTTGACATTTCTTGCCTAGAAACTACATGTATGATACTTGCAATTATATGAATAAATGCCGTATATGACTTCTTCAAATTATGTGCCCAAGTACTTATCTATATTCTCATATTTACTTAGTGAAATCTTCAATACTTGTTTTGCATATTGCATTTTTAAAACAAATCTTAAAGATTGGGGGCCACCCCCATCAAATATCCAACTGATATCCAAATTTCAGTTGCAAAACAGGCCTTAAATATTGAGCTCCACTTAAACATACAAACGGAAAACTCCTTCCGACTTGTATAAACATAGATGGGTCATAACCCCTCCAGACAGGCGAGGGACGTAAGCCCTCCGGATGAGCAACAACCCCACCCATAATATATAATAAAGACTGGCAGATCAAAGCACAAACACTGGCCCGATCCAGTCAAAAATAAAAACGCAAACGGTCGATCCGGTAAAAATCCAACATCACAAAAAAGTACCTTGTCGAACACAAAAAGAAACAAAGACCAAATATTTATTCATCCAAAATAATTGGCCTTACCACACACCTAATAACCATCCATTCCAGGGACATCCCCCTGGATGGGCCAAAAAATGTTTCTAAATATTCATTCCGGGGACATTCCCCCTGGATAGACCAAAACCAAAAAGAAACACAAAACTAAGTTATTTTTGAGAGAATCGACTCACAACCATCCGCCATTTCCTGGTCACGGACTTTGCCTTGGAAGGAGGAGAATCCACTTCTTCTTCTTGACCCATACTGGCCAAATCAGGATATTGAGCGTCCAAAGCTATCTCATCCCGGTCCGGATTCCATTAGCCGGTCGGATTCTGGATCCCTCATAGCATCAACCCGGCCTTTCCCGAAGAAGTATTGAGCAAAGATCACCAACCATGCGTCCACCAATTCTTTTTTCAAGCAGCAAGCTCCTCATTCTTTCTCAATCGATCGCATTGCCCGCTTCTCACCTCCAACTCCACTGACGACCTTCTCGGCATTTTTCGCACCACCTCACAAACTATAGCAGCCCTGGTTGACTCCTAGCTGTCCCCAACCGAGATTGAAGTACTACTTCATTACCCCTGGATGTGTGCAGGTCACGATTAACTTTATTCAGTTTTTCCTCCAAACTAGAAACCCTGGCCTGGGCGTCCCTAAGCTAACAAGCAGTAGCCAACCCGGCATCCAACCCCTACATATATACAAAATCAATCAGCCAAATACAAGGCAAAACAAAAAGCACATGAACAATTAAAAATATCCCTTTACAACTAACCTCCCTAGCATGGGAAGCAAGTTCAATGACCCTTGTTACAAGAGAAGTCGAATAGAAACCACTCGGTAGACGACTCAAGGGTACTAGCAGACAATAGCTGGTCGCTCATCTTTGCAGAAAACTCATCTATCCGTGCCCGGGCATCATCCATGTCATCAATCCTAGCAGGCACTTGCCTTATACTCCTGATTGGCTGAGCCGGGATAGGCTGTTTCTCTCCTTCCTCCTCTTCCAGGATAACATCTTCCCTCTTTCTTTTTTGAGCCTGGACGATCTCCGGTGACATTACCCTGGGTGGATCTTGAGGAGGTCGAACATCGAAACCAGGATATCGAGCGTTTTGTCACTCCCACTAGCCTCCGGCTCTTGGGTACATTCAAAGCAATCCTAGCCACCCCAGCCTTCAAATCCTTTGCATAAAAGCTGGCCAGCCTAGCAGAAGACCTAAATACTGAATATATAAAAAATATACGTGAGTATCAAACAAAGAACGACAGGAAGATAACGGCCAATATAAAAGTATACAGAAGACGTACAGGAAAGAGCAGTAGAACTAGGCTTGCCTTTGGGTACTCTGACCCCAGTCAGCTTGGTCTTCATATACCGGGGCAACAACTCCCTGCCCAAACTAGCTGGCCAGGTCCTCTCCTCCTCAGGAATAGCAAGGAAAGCCTCTATCCTGGAAATAGCTTCCTCATCAAGAGGATCACAACTCCAATCAGGAGCTGCAAAAACCGTCAAAATTACACAGGTAAGAATCAAAATCCATTAATTTCATGTAATATATATATTGCAAAATAAAAAGTACAAGGAACCTACCACTCTCCAAGGGAGGATATCTCAGATAATCAAAGCCTGATCCCAGAGTCTCAGTCCGGACAAACAGGAAAGTCTTTGCCCAATTTTTATCATCTCCAGAGTCCAGGTTAGTAATTAATGGAGACATTTTCGATTTTATTCTCAAATTAAAGCGACCATCAACAGGATTTTTCATATGATATACTGCCTTGATATCATTAATAGTAATTACAAGATTATGTTTAGCACATAAATTTTCAATAGAATGGACAAGTTTCCAAACCATTGGCATAATCTGAAAAGGAGATACCTCCATAGCACGAATGGTATCAATCATTAAGGGAGTAAAAGGTAACTTACAGCCTGCTTTGAACGCCCATTCAAAAATACAGAACCAACCAGGTGATACCCAGTTAGCCCTAACCGGACACGACTCAGGGATCCATACCTCAGTTGACTCAGGAATTATTTTCTTCTCCCTTAGAATCTTGTCATAGTTTGTTTTTAGTAAATTTTCCTCAGGGAAAGAAGAATCCAGAGATTGAAGAGCAGTAAAAACAGAATCCTGATACTTGAAAGCCACAGCACGAGCAGGAGGATCAATTTCCCTCACCTCTTCCTCTTGGATGTCGTGGGTTCAGCTCAACAAAGCAGCAGACTTTTTCCGGGATGCGGGGCGTTTTTTGGCTCCCATATCTATTATTGTCGATTTATTGTGGTAAAGTTAAATTATTTAAAGAGTGTAAATTAGCGAGGACAAGATTCTTTGGGAAATAGGGAGAATTTCAGAAGAAAATTTAGCAAAGAAAGTGGAGGAAATTTGGTGAAAAATAACATCGCCCTAAATACCGTATTTATAGAAGATGTATAACGGTATGGAAACCCTAGAAATTGCAAAACTGTCAGCATGACATCACTTAGCCGTTGCAGTGTTCAACGGTAACTAGGAGTCTAAGAGTCACTGAATAAATATGACTCTTCTTATTGTATAACCCGGTAAAATTGACATCTCACCCCTGGTCAGATCCAGCATAGGTAAAATGTCAAGGGGCAATTGTTAGGCCCAGTTTAGCCTGGTCTGACTCTTACTTAGCCTGACCTCACAAGGGTGATTGGGGCAGACAGAGACCGGACAATTCTAACCACTGTCAGATAGATGAAAAATATTACGGGATGAATAAACTATCTAATCCAAAAGGGTGGCCCGATGGTAAGCACGAGAATAGCCTGGTAATACTCCTAGACAAAGTGGATTGAGTTGAAAAGCAGGCTAACGATTACAACAAGATTAATGTTCATGTCCTATTATCAAGGAAGACCAAGTCTAATCACGAAGCTATATTACCAATGAACCTGGACATACAAGAGGAAATATTCAAAGGAGAACGAGTCAACCGAGTTAATAGGGAGTGTAACAGCTCCAACAAAAGAGGGGAACGTTGAAGATCAATCCAACGTTATCATTTGAGAAGTATAAATAGAATGGAAACACAATTGTAAAGGAGAGACACATTTTTGCTTATTAATCAATATATATCACAAATTATCCTCTATTTTCTCTCTGGTGTTTGAGTTTATGCGCCTGTTTGTATTTAGCCTACATTAAAAACGTAATAACACAATTTATATTATATTCTCTTCTGTCATCCGTTCATACTTATATCTCTAATTTATAGAACTAGATACCCTGACTACTCTATAATTAAGCCGGATCCTTTCAGGAAAATCCTGCTAAAACATATATATTATACGATATTGTCATAATAAATGATGACGGACCGGTATTAAGTGTGTGGACTTATTAATACAGGACGACATAAATGATAATTTATAAATAATGCACATTTTATACATTTTTTATTACAACTTAAAATAAGAAGATTTCCTCCTTATTTTGGTAGTAGGTAAAACCGAAAAAGAGGAAAAAAAAGGAGAAAAATATCTCCTCTAATTCCCCTCCTTTACACGGTTCAAAAGAGAGAAAGAGGTAGATCATTTCTCTTATTCTTTTGACCTAAATTCTCATCATCACAAAAACAAAAACCCTAAAAAATAATTAACAATTTTGGGGATCTCATTCTAGCAATTTGAGAGGCATTTCTCAAAGCATTTTGGGTGCAACGATAAGGAGAATATCGATTTCGATATTGTTCTTAGGCCAAATTGCTAGGACCAAAGGTTAATTCTAAATCTCTATTCTTTTGTTTATGTAATTTCATTTATGATTAGCAATTTCATATTTATAATTTCGTTATAATCCGAAATTCTTGATGAAGTATACCGATATTTCCCACAAGTGGTATCAGAGCATAGGCCACGAAATTATTTTATATGATTTTCATAAATGAATTTAAACAAAAATTTGAAGAAAAAAAAAAACTTTCGGCCGTGGAAATTTTTTTTTGTCGAGAGGATTTCTGTTTTTTTTCTTTGTTTTTGATGTTTTATTCCATTTTGATTTATTCATATTATTGTTTTAATAGGTTAAGATGATAATATGATAATTTTGTAGATGTTTTGATTTAATAAGAATTAACTTAAAATGTAAATGGAAATTGTTTTTAATTGTTGATGATTTGTTTTTGCTATATAGTTTTGGCATACAAGTTAATTTAATCATGTTCAAATCAATTGTGATGAATCAAATATCCGGATAATCAATTTAATCATGATTTAGATATTCATTTTAAGAGGTTAAATTGAATCATCTAGTTTGAATATATGTTTAAATTAAAAAGATGATTATGCCAATCTTGTTATAATAGCAACTTTAAACAATTGTTCATAACAAATGAGTTGTTTTATAAAAAAAACTGTTTTTTTTTCTTTTTGGGCAGGAATGCCGCAAGCATTAGAAGGATTTTTTTTTTGTTTTTTCGGTTTTAGGGTAGAAATGCCGCAACCATTAGAAAAAAAAAATTGTTTTTTTTTCGTTTTTTATGGAAATGCCGAGAGAAAAAGAAAAAAAAATTCTGTTTTTGTTTTTCGATTTGCCGAGAGCATTAATAAAAAAAAAATTTGTTTATTTTTGGCCAATAATCTTTATACATTATTTATAATGTATAATTGTTGTGAAAAGGTTCACAAATTTTAGATACCCAAATTATTTTAAAGAAGTTTAAAATAATGTTAGATTAATTCATATTATAGGTTAATGTGAATTAAGATTGAAATTATTGTGAGTAATTGAGGAATTGTCACATAATTTGAGCATTTAAATAGGTGGTTTGGATAAATTACTCTACATAATTAAGGAATTATGTCTTGAATGATTAATTTATAGTTGATGCATTTTTATTTAGTTGAATGTTTTGTTGAATGGTTTATTTACGTATTTTTGCAATCGGTTGTAATTTGTAATACCTAGTGTGGCCTTAGTTAATTATGTTTTCGTAATGATGGAAACATAATTTTAATGTAATTTTGAGATCTCGTATCTCCTTTTGGTTTTCTTTAAGTATTATGGTTTTGAAATTAGAATGTAAATAGGTTTATTTTGTAATTTATTAATTGTGATTTTGAGAAGACTAAAGATGGAGATTGGATTGCTCACTCCCGCTACATGGACCAAGATGGAACATCAAGACAAGCTTCTAGGGTCCAAGGATGGATTCCAAAGTTGTATTTATGTTCATTTTGGTAGATAGGCCACACTAGGACTTTATTTTTGTTTTACGTTTTTCCATTCTTATTGCTTTTCATTGCATGATAGTTAGTGCATCATATTCCGCCTAAACCAAACCACCTACTAAAATGCATGAAAATTGACTCATATAGTTTGGATGTTAGTTTTCATAGACATACAGATGTCACACAATTTTAAGCCATCACCTTAGTTTATTCATTCTCGCATGCTAGATATTAGTTCACTTAAAATGAATTAAAATAAAGTTGATGGGATCTTCCTCTAAAACTGAAATTGAGACTAGTCTTTATAAGGCCAAACAACTATGAATCCCTTCTTCGTCGGTAGGCATATAGGACCTTACTCTCCATATGACCCCTTCTACGTTGGGTAAGTAGTTTGTGTTGACTTAGTTTACCTAAACATTATAATCCGAAGAGTTTCTCGAGATTATGATGGACTATAGATAGAATTTACTGAAATTTATCAACCAAGAATTCTAAAAGTAGAATTAGCCAAAAGGTTGGCTTATCAATTTACAGATAATTGAGTCTTGGGATCATTTATATAATTCTTGAGTAAGGTCAATTGTATAAATGCTTGAGTCTTCGCGTTATAACAGTATTGCATTAACTTAAATCATAACGATGAGTATGCTTATTATATTTTTTTTCCTTTTCGCAGTGTAGAATTCGTTTTATATTGATAATACTGCTTACAACAAATGGCTGGAAATAACGAAATCCCTATGCCAAGTGCCACACTTGGAAGCGAGTCCTGGCTAAAAGCTTTCATGGACCACATGAATCAGTTCACACGACTGAAGAAAGACGGGTCCAACTTTGCGGACTGGGAGGCATCATTACGGAATGCTGCCATTGCTGACGGTAAGCTCAAGTACTTAACTGAGCCAATACCGCCAAACCCAGGCCCCAATGCAAGAGCTAACGAGTCAATTGCTTATAGTGACTTCGTTATGGAAGCGGGTGCGATAAAGAACGTACTCATTTTTGCAATGGAAACCAATTTGAAAAGACGCTTCATTGCCCAAGGTGCAAACAAGATTTTCACCACACTCACTAATGAGTTCTCAAAAGCACCGAGAATCGTTACTTATGAGCATACTTGTCGCTTCTTTGATGCGAAAGTCCAGAAGGGCCAACCGGTTAGCCCACACATTCTTAACATGATTGAGAATGTCGAGAAGCAGGAGGCACTTGATTGCAAAATTAGTGAGAGCATAGTCATTGACCGTATGCTTCATTCACTCCATGATGGTTTTGCCCTTTTCAGGGCAAATTACTACATGAATCACATGAAGAAAAGTCCTCATCAGCTACACTCACTTCTCGTACAGACCGAGAAGGATATGAAATTGAGTGGGAGCATGAAGCAAGATGTTCTCATGATTTCCAACAAGAATAAGGGTAAGGGAAAGGCTCACGGCGACCTAACTGTAGGAAAGCCAAAGTTTTAAAAGTCAGGAAACGGTAAGAGTGGGCCTGGTGAGACTAGTGGCTCACAAGGCAAGGCAAAGAGCAAGGACGGTAACGTTGAATGCCACCATTGTCACAAGACTGGACATTGGAGGAGGAACTATCCCGTGTACCGTGAGGACATAAAAGCAGGCCGCGTCACTCCTGTTGGTATGTCATCTTATATTCATATGATTGAGATTAACCATACAAGTTTCAGAACTTGGGTACTTGATAATGGTTGTGGTTCTCATCTGTGTAATCATTTGTAGGGCCTAAAAAACATCAAACCCCTCGCAAAGGGTGATGTGGACCTGAGAGTTGGGAATGGAGCACGAGTTGCTACAGTCTCAATGGGAACATATGTAATCCAGCTCCCTAGTGGTTTCGAGTTATATTTATATAACTGTTACTATGTACCCAGTTTATCTAAGAACATTATTTTTGTTTCCGTACTTGATAAAGACGGTTTTTCATTTACAATAAAGGACAATAGCTGTATTTTCTCTTTTAATGAAATGGTTTATGGCAAAGCAGTTTCCATGAATGGAATTTACATCTTAGATCAAACCACATATATATTACATGTGAATAATAAGAAATTAAAGGTTGGTGACAAAGATCAAACTTAGCTATGGCATTGTCGAATGGGACACATAAATGAAAAACGTGTAAAGAAACTCATTGAGAATGGGACTATTCCCACATTTGATTTTTCTACATTTGGCACGTGTGAATCATGTCTTATCGGCAAAATGACTCGAATTTCCTTCAAAGGTGTTGGAATGCGCGCTAGTGACCTATTAGGACTCATACATACTGATGTATGTGGACCTATGTCAATCACAGCTAGAGATGGCTATAGATATTTTATCACTTTCACGGACGATTTGAGTAGATACGGATATGTCTATTTATTGAAGCATAAAAGTGAGTCCTTTGAAAAATTCAAGGAATACCAGAATAAGGTTGAGAACCAACTGGGAAGAAAGGTTAAAGCACTCCGTTCAGATCGCGGTGGCGAATATCTTTCAAATGAGTTTGATAAACACGTTAAAGACTGTGGAATTGTTTTACAGTTAAATCCACCTAGAACACCTCAATTAAATGGTGTGTCCAAACGGAGAAATCGAACACTACTTGATATGGTTCAATCCATGATGAGTCACACGGTAGTACCTAATTCATTATGGGGTTTTGCTCTTTTGTCAGCTGCTCTTATACTTAACCGAAGTCCGTCTAAAGCTGTTGACAAGACTCCATATGAAATGTGGAAGGGAACGGTCCCTAACTTGTCCTTTATCCGGGTTTGGGGCTGCGAGGCTTATGTTAAGTGGAGACACGAGGATAAGCTTGGCCCGCGATCGGTCAAGACATACTTTATTGGTTATCCAAAAGGAATGTTTGGTCATTACTTCTATTCGCCTACCGAACATCGAGTTTTTGTTGCGGCTAGTGCGAAGTTCTTAGAGAAAGAATTTTTCGAGAACAAGTCAAGTAATAGAACCTTAGAGCTGTCGGAGATTCAAGAACCAACAACCGAGGAATAGATGGAGGAAGTTGTTCCTTCAACTGATGATACGGTTAATATTCCTCAGGAACCTAGGAGGTCGGGTAGAGTCTCTAATCCTCCAGACATATACATTGGTATGGTCGAGGAAAATGACGTTTTGCTCCTAGAGAGTAATGAACCCGCTACCTATAAAGGTGCCATGGCCTGTTCCGACTCAAAGCTATGGCTTGAAGCCATAGCTTCCGAGATGGACTCCATATATGAGAATGACGTATGGGATCTTGTTGATTTACCTAACGAGGTAAGACCTCTTCAGTGCAAATGGCTTTACAAAATAAAGCATTCTGTAGACGGGCAACCAGATACCTATAAAGCACGACTAGTGGCAAAAGGTTTCACTCAAGTGCACGGATTGCATTATAATGAAATTTTTGCACCCGTAGTCATGCTGCGTTCCATTAGGATAATCATAGCGATTGCCGCTTTTCATGACTATGAAATTTGGCAGATGGATGTGAAAACCGCCATCTTAAACGGTTATTTGGAGGAGGAGTTGTACATGGTACAACCCGAAGGTTTCATAGATCCTGAAAATCCTAAGAAAGTGTGCAAGCTTAAGCATTCCATTTATGGACTTAAGCAAGCTTCTCGGAGTTGGAATCATCGTTTCGACCAGGTGATAAAAGAGTATGGGTTCACTCGATCGGTCGAGGAACCATGCTTATATATCAAGTCGAGTGGGAGCAAGATTGTTTTCTTGATATTGTATGTCATTGATATACTCTTGATTGGGAATGACATTCCTCTCTTATCTTCGGTAAAAGGATGGTTGAAGAACCATTTCCAGATGAAAGATCTGGGTGAGGCACAACGCATATTGGGAATCCGTATCTATCTAGATAGATCACGACGGATATTATCACTGAGTCAGGAGTCTTATTTAGATAAGATTCTTGAAAGGTTCAGCATGACCAACTCCAAGAAGGGGAACCTTCCAATGATTTCTGGGATGCATTTGAGCAAGTCTCAGTCACCCACGACACCTGAAGGGGTTGAACGCATGACTCGCATTCCTTATGCATCGGCCATAGGATCGATCATGTATGCCATGATATGCACACGTCCAGACGTGGCATATGCATTGAGTATGACGAGTCGGTACCAACACAATCTAGATGAAACACACTGGGTGGCTGTTAAAAACATCCTTAAGTACCTACGGAGGACTAAGGATTGGGTATTGACTTATGGGGGAGATACTAAGCTATGTGCAATCGGTTACGCAGATGCTAGCTTCCAAACGGATCGAGATGACTCGAAATCTTAATCTGGATTCGTCTTTACTCTTAATGATGCTGCGGTCAGCTGGAAGAGTTCCAAACAGGAAGTTGTTGCAGATTCTACTACTGAATCCGAGTACTATGCCGATTCACAAGCAGCAAAGGAAGCTATATGGATGCGTTAATTCTTACAAGGACTAACCATAGTTCATAGTTCGAATGACCCAAGCACTATCTATTGTGACAATAGAGGTGCCATCTTCCAGGCTAAGGAGCCTAAGTCTAGCAACAAGTCTAGATATGTACATCGGAAGGCTCACCTGATCCGTGATTACGTGGAGCAAGAGGAGATAGTGATTGACAAGATTGCTTCGGATGATAACATCGCGGACCCTCTCACTAAACCATTGAAATATGATAAGCATGAAGGGCACGTTATTTCCATGGGAATTAAACGTGTTCCTGAGTTGTACTAGTTGCTAATGGATTCGATACATTATCTTTTTCATATGCTATTTATAACTTCATCGTATTATTTTATATTTTGTTTTTCATGTGGATTGTACGACAACATTGAACGCCACAAAGTGAACTGAATTACATTATATTTGTTTTCGTCCGTAATCGCCTACATGAGCTGATAACTCTGGCTATTATATTGTGAAGTTGATTGATGGTGGGTTCAACGAGCTATAAGTCAAACAGTTGGCTGATCGATCACAGATGCGAGTTATAATGATACCTCGTAGGACAAATTGTGACAACGTAATGGAGTCCTAAATGTTTAAAAACATTCGATGCCAGGTCATGGATTGGACGTCCATTGTGTTCCTAGAGTCGATTCTTTTGACTATCGACTGTCTCTTGAGATTAAGGTAGTTTTTGGGTGATTTTGGTTTCTTTCTCATGGTCGACCGTAACAGGAGGCTAAGTAGATTTTCACTGGGTCATTTCATACTGTGCTTATATCTGCAGGATTCGATTTGAAGAAAATTTCCAACCTTTATCAGGTTTAGTTATTTCTAAGGGCCACTCGAGGAGTTGTAACTGAAATGCATGGCCATGCTCGAATGATGATTCGTTTATCAGTTAAGTTACTCTCTAGTCGGGAAAACCACTCTTGATATTGATCACTTGTAAAATACGACCTTTGTGAATACGGATTTTGCAAATTGTTTTACATTGAGTGGGAGAAATTTTAGGATATGAGAATCGGTTATCGCACATACACTTGTGAGGACAAGTGGGAGTTTGTTGGAGCTTGTGTCCTCCACAGTTAGTGTGATAACATATATAAATCTCTTATAGGTTCACAAGGGTATACTTAGTATTTTATCAGTTGATTAACGTTTACTTAATAACGGTTGGCTTGCTAGAAGTTTGACGTTATTATCATGCAGATGGCGGTGATCAATGGTCCCTAAAAGTCACACCTAAAGGATGTGTTTGAGAGATGTGATTGTATGAAAATATAATCACATTGATGCCTGACTAAAAGGTTAGTCTATGTATTTGACTAAACAGTTAGTCAATGTGATGATGAGACGATTATTTAATACAATTAAATAATATTAGCTGAGACGGATTAACTGTTAATTCGTAAATTGAATATAAAATGTTATATTTAATTAATGTATATAATGTTAGCTTAAACGAATTAAGATGTTAATTCGTAATTAAACGTAATCGGTAATATTTAATTAGCAAATTATAAATATGCGATATTTAAAGTTAATGTATATATTATACGATATTGTCATAATAAATGATGACGGACCGGTATTAAGTGTGTGGACTTATTAATACAGGACGACATAAATGACAATTTATAAATAATGCACATTTTATACATTTTTGATTACAACCTAAAATAAGAAGATTTCCTCCTTATTTTTGTAGTAGGTAAAACCGAAAAAGAGGAAAAAAAAAGGAGAAAAATATCTCCTCTAATTACCCTCCTTTACACGGTTCAAAAGAGAGAAAGAGGTAGATCATTTCTCTTATTCTTTTGACCTAAATTCTCATCATCACAAAAACAAAAACCCTAAAAAATAATTAACAATTTTGGGGATCTTATTCTAGCAATTTGAGAGGCATTTCTCAAAGCATTTTGGGTGCAACGATTAGGAGAATATCGATTTCGATATTGTTCTTAGGCCAAATTGCTAGGACCAAAGGTTAATTCTAAATCTCTATTCTTTTGTTTATGTAATTTCATTTATGAGTAGCAATTTCATATTTATAATTTCGTTATAATCCGAAATTCTTGATGAGGTATACCGATATTTCCCACACTATGTGCTTATGTTTCCCTGCTTTTATCAGCTCAAAATGCCGCCAAAGAGGTCAGCAACGTATATCCAAGCATCTGAGATGACCACAGATGAGGTAGCCTGTATGATCGAGCAGCAAGAAGCACTCCTTGAGGCTCTTAAGAATGTGGGTAAGGGGGCTGAGAAACCGGTGTATGCAACCCACCTGAGCAGAATCATTGCTCGCTTTAACCCATCGACTTACGAGGGCACCGGAGAACCTAAGCTGCTTCATAACTGGCACCGTGAGATGGAGATTGGAGAGTCTCCTTGAGGTTGTGAAGTGTCTCCCGGAATTAACTGTTGATCATGTAGTGTACTACCTGAGGGGTAAGGCGGTAGTATGGCGGCATAACGTAAAAGAAGATGCCAGAGCATACTATAGGGATGAGGGGCTCGGTGCTATACCGTGGTCAGGTCTGAAGAGCGCTATGAGAGAGCAATTCGTGCCGGAACACATCCGTCACAAGTTGAGATTCGAGTTTGATTCTTTCATCATGTCTAATGACATGACAGTTATAGAGTAATATCACCGGTACCTTGAGCTGTTACGTTATACAGAAGACATGCAGCTGGGGCAGCGAGATTTGGCTCTTCGTTTCGAGAAGGGGTTGGCTGTGTTCATCGCCGACCTGAAGGATGTGTACTTGAGGGCTGGATAAGCTGAGAGGCTGGTGGATTTATCCAAGGAGGCTACGGAGAGAACCACCACTGAATAGAGGAAAGCAGAGAGTGAGAGTGGCAATCAGTTGGCCACAAGAAGGACAGCTATGGTCAGTCTAGGGCTTTTTCAGGAGGATCTGGGTTTTCTAGGGGATCTCGAGCATGGGGAAGGGGTGGTGGTCGGAGTGTTAGTGACAACTCCAACCTTACTTGCTTCAACTGTGGGGGAGTGGGTCACAAGAGTTACGAATGTACCAGTGCCAAAGTTGGATGGGTTTCAGGAGCTTACCAGGGGAGTTTCTCTCAGACTCCGAGCCAGAGCTTTGCGAGCAACAGGCCATCTGGGTCTTGGGGTAACCGTGGAGGGCAGAACAACAACAATGGCGGCTTCAACCGCAAC